>NW_008346434.1:1111374-1113141 GCF_000622305.1 Nannospalax galili
GGGATACTTAGGTTGCTTCCATCTCTTAGCTATTGTGAAAAGAGCAGCAACAAACATGGATGTACAAGTGTCTCTGAAATAGGGTGAATTCTTTGGGTATATGCCAAAGAGTGGTATAACTGGGTCAAATGGTAGGTTAATTTGTAGTTTTTAAGAGTTCTCCACACTGCTTTCCATAGGAGTTGAACCAGTTTCCAGCCCCACCAGGAGTGGATGAGTGTAACCCTTGGGTTGAACCAGTTTCCAGCCCCACCAGCAGTGGATGAGTGTAACCCTTTCCCCACATCTTCTCCAACATTTGGTATCATTTGTTGATCTTAGCCAGTCTGACTGGGGTAAGGTGAAATCTTAAAGTGGTTTTAATTTGCACTTCCATAATTATTAGTGATGTTGAACATCTTTTAAGATGTTTCATAGCCATCTTTACTTCTTCTTTTGAGAACTCTCTGTTCAGCTCCTTAGCCCATCTTTTAATTGGGTTGCTTCTTGTCTTGGTTCTCTGTTTTTTGAGTTCCTTATATATTCTGGTTATTAACCCTCTGTCAGATGTGTCGCTGGTAAAGATTTTCTCCCATTTTGTGCGTTTTCTGTTTGCTTCCTTGGTTGCCTCCTTTGATGTACAGAAGCTTTTTAGTTTAATGAGGTCCCTTTTGTTAATTCTTGCCCTTGTTTCCTGAGTAATTGATGTCCGGTTTAGAAAATCCTTTCCTACACCTACATCTTGTAGGTTTTTCCCAATGTTTTCTTCTAACAGTTTCAGAGTTTCAGGCTTTACATTGAGGTCTTTGAGCCATTTGGAATTGACTTTAGTGCAGGGTGAAAGATGGGGGTTTAGTTTCATTCTTCTACAAGTGGAGATCCAGTTTTGCCAGCACCATTTCCTGAACATGCTGTCTTTCCTCCAGTGAATATTCCTGGCCCCCTTTTCAAATATCAGGTGGCTGAAACTGCATTTGCTCATATTTGGGTCTTCAATTTTGTTCCATTAATCTATGGGTCTATTTTTGTGTCAGTACCATGTTGTTTTTATGACTATACCTCTGTAATACAGCGTAAAATCTGGTATAGTAATCACCCTGGCATTGCTGTTAGTGCTCAGGGTTGTTTTGGCTATCCAAGGTCTTTTGTGCTTCCATATGAATCTTAGGATAGTTTTTTCCAATTCTGTGAAAAATGTCATGGGGAGTTTGACTGGCATTGCATTGAATCTATAAATAACTTTTGGTAGGATGGTCATTTTCACAATATTAATTCTTCCAATCCATGAGCATGGGAGGTCTTTCCATCTTCTGATGTCTTCCTCAATCTCTTTCTTTAAAGATTTAAAATTTTCATTGTAGAGCTCTTTAATGTCTTTGGTCAGGTGTATTCTCAGATATTTTATATTTTGCAGGTATTGTGAAGGGGAGTGTTTCCATGTGCTCTTTCTCTTATTGCTTGTTATTGGTATATAGAAAGGCTACAGCCTTTTATAGGTTAATTTTGTAACCTGCCACTTTAATGAGCTTGTTAATAATTTCTAGGAGTTTTCAGGTGGAATTTTTGGCATTTCTTAGATATCATATCATCTGCAAAAAGGGATAATTTGCTCTCCTTTTCCAATTATTACTCCTTTAATTTCCGTCTCTTGTCTTATTGCTCTTGCAAGGGTTTCAAGTACTATGTTAAAGAGAAGTGAGGATAGTGGGCAGCCTTGTCTGGTTCCTGATTTCAATGGGAATGCTTCCAGTTTTTCTCCATTTAGAATGATGTTGGCTGTGGGTTTGT
>NW_008346434.1:1113916-1114972 GCF_000622305.1 Nannospalax galili
AGGTGCTCTTTCTTTCTTTTGGTTAACTGGGCTAGCAGTCTGTCAATCTTGTTTATCTTTTCAAAGAACTAGCTCTTGGAGTTGTTGATTCTTTTTATTGTTTTGTTTCAATTTCATTAATTTCTGCCCTGATTTCTGTTATTTCTTCTTGTCTGTTGGATTTGGGTTTCGTTTGCTGTTGCTTTTCAAGTGTGTTGTGTTGCAATGTTAAGTCATTTATTTTTGTTCTTTTTGATTTTTTGATGTAGGCACTTAGAGCTATAAACTTCCCTCTTAGGACCATTTTCAGCACGTCCCAGAGGTTTTGTCATGTTGTATTGTCCTTTTCATTTAGTTCCAGGAATACTTTTGTTTCTTTCTTAATTTCTCTTTTGACCCATTCATCGTTCAGGAGTGTGTTGTTTAATCTCCATGTGTTCATGTGGTGATTAGGGCTTCTTTGGGTGTTGATTATAAGCTTTATTGCATTGTGGTCTGATAGAACCCATGGAATTATTTCAATCTTTTTGTATTTGTTGAGGTTTGTTTTGTGCCCCAGTCGATTTTAGAGAAGGTTTCATGGGGTGCTGAGTAGAAAGTATGTCCTTGGTGCTTGGGTGGACTACTTGGTAGATGTCTGTTAAGTCCATTTGATATATGATATTGTTTAATGCGGACATCTCTCTGTTAACTTTCTTCCCTGTTGACCTATCTAAGGGAGACTGTGGGGTATTGAAGTCCCCTACTATTAATGAGTTGGAATTAATCTGGATCTTAAAGTCCTGTAGTATTGTTTTTATGAAGTTGGGTGCACCAGAATTTGGTGAATATATGTTCATGATTGTAATATCTTCTTGATTCATTGTTCCTTTGATCAGAATGAAGTGGCCCTCTTTGTCTCTTCGGATTAGTTTTAGTGTAAAGTCTATTTTGACAGATATTAGAGTTGCTAAACCTGCTTTTTTCTTAGTGCCATTTGCTTGGTATATTTTTTTCCATCCTTTCACTTTAAGATAGTGTCTGTCCTTGAAAGTGAGATGAGTTTCTTGCAGACAACAAAAAGATGGGTTTTGTTTC
>NW_008346434.1:1115357-1115778 GCF_000622305.1 Nannospalax galili
TTCCTTTATATGTGACTTGTTGTTTCTCTTTTGCAGCTTTCAGTATGCAACTGAAATACGTTTAGTGTTTTTACTATGATGTGATGTGGAGAGTCTCTTTTCTGGTCCTGTCTATTTGATGTTCTATATGCTCCTTGTATTTGTATGGGCATGTCTTTCTTTAATTTTGGGAAATTTTCTTCCTCTATTCTGTTCAGGATCTGGTCCATGCCATTATCTTGGGATTCTTCTCCTTCCTGTATGTTTATGATTTGTAAGTTTGGTCTTTTTATGGTGTCACACAATTCCTGCATATTTCATTCTTGTGATTTCTTAAATTTTTCAGTCTTTGCTTGAGTGGTCTAGTTCGTCCACGTTATCTTCCAGTCTTGATACTCTGTTTTCCATTTCGTTCATCCTATTGGTGAGGCTTTCTCCTGTC
>NW_008346434.1:1115834-1121867 GCF_000622305.1 Nannospalax galili
GGGTCTCCCTGTAGCCCCAGCTGTCCTGGAACTCACTATGTAGACCAGGCTGGCCTTGAACTCAGAGAGATCTGCCTGCCTCTGCCTTGTTCTTTAAATTCACTGAATTCTTTTCTCATGTTTGTATTTGTTCTTTTGAGTTCCATGTCCTGCATCTTTTCATTGTCCTCCTCTAGAGGACTATTGGTATTTGGTGGGGATATGTTATTTTGGTTTTTCATATTATTATTTTTTCTCTGTGATTTTAACATGTGGATTTCTTTTGTAGTTTCTGATTCTTGTGTGAGACTCAAGCCTTCAAGTTTAGGTCTGCTGTTTTTGTGAACTTCATATGTCTTTGTGGTTTACTTTTTGGGCATGAAAAGCTGGTTTGTCTAAGCTTCTGGTCATCTGTTTTGATTTTATTTTGGAGTGGCCAGATTGCTTATGTCTTCAGGAGTTCTCACAGAGACCCCAGTCAAATGAGAATCAGATGCTCTCAGGCTTTCTCCTAAGGTCTGGAGCCCTCCAGGAAAGATTTTGGCCTCAGGAATTTGGGGGTTGGACTGGCCTGGGACCTGGGCCCAGGAAAGATGCTGGTCTAGAGCAGCTGGTGGCCATGCCACCCAGAGATGTAAAGGCAGGTGGGGGCGGGAAGCGGCCCCAAGGGCTCCTGGGGACTGCACTGAGGAGCTGAGTTGGTCTGGATGCAAAGGATCAGGATGAGGAAAGGTCAGCCCCAGCGTCCTGGAAAGAGGCTGGTCGGTGGTGCAGGCCCAAGGAAGTAGAGGGAGGTTGGGGGGCAAGCCCAGAGTGTTCCTGGGAACCGGAGAAGGCAGAGTTGGTCTGGATGAAAAGGATCAGGAAGCAGTGGTGGTTCCCCAGGTGTCTGGGGACCCAAGAGAAGGAATGGGACAGGACCAAAGCTAGGAGGCAAGACCCACCAGGGGAGATGGGAGTGTGAATGAGGCTGGGGGAGTCAAGGAGTGGAGGGCGCGATGGACTTACCCCAGAGCAAAAACTAGATTTTTATAGTAGAGATAAATCAGATCCTGCTAATAGGGATCCCCTGGGTTCATAGTTTTCTAAGATAGGTTTTCTTTTTCTCCAGCAGTGCTGTGGGGACTGAACCTCAGGACATAGGGCATGCTAACATACATTCAACCGCTGAACTATCCCCCTACTTGTTTCAGGCTGATTGCCTAGTGTGGTGCTTGAGAGGGATGGCAAGACTTCTTCAGCACCTAGCAGGCAAATTTTAAAGAGAGCCAGACCAGGTGACAGTGGGCTTCTGTTGTAAACAGACAAAGTTGGCTGTATCAACTTGGCACTTCCAGGGTGGTACCCATGGGGCTGAGAGTTTAGAAAACTCTGTGGTGTGGAGTTGGAAGAGTAATCAGATGGTCAAACAGAGGGACCTGGAGAACTGCATGTCTTGTAGACCTGCACATACAAACAGATGTGTATAGTATCAGCTATAAAATGAACAGGTCATGAAGAGTCACCAAGGCTGAACAGTGCTAGTAGGGGCCAAGGTGGATATTTAACCAACATGACTCAAAGCCTGGGCCACAGAAATGAGTTTGACTAGGGAGAGAAGCAAAGAGGAACGTGTAGGATACAGTGGGGCATGGAAGAGGGGATTATCCTGAGGGAGGGCTATTTCAAACACACAGCGATTGCCTGCAAAGGCAGGACATGCAAGGGGATATGGAGAGAAGTTCTCCAGACTACAGGAATGGTGCTCTCTGGCACAGGTTGGAGAGGAGAGTATTATTGAACAAAAAAGGTTTTGCATCATCGAAAACTGAGGGTGCCCGCAAAAAACTTCCTTAGGATGTTTTGGAAGTGGCCCTTGGAGAAAGAGTTCTCATTTTAGTTGCTAAGTACTTATAACTCTGAAAAGCTTTGTCCCTGTTTCATTTCTATTGCTGTGATAAAATACCCTGAGGAAAAGCAACATCTTGGAAAAAAGGACATATTTCAGCTTACTACATCATTACAGTCCATCATTGTAGGTATGTCAAGGCAGGAACTTCAAACAGCCAGTCATGTCACAGCCACAGTCAAGCAGATAGAAACCAATGCTCCGTTTCTCCACTCATACAGTTCAAGACTCCTTGTCTTGGGAATGGTGCCACCCACAGTGGGTGAGATCTTCCCACACCAGTGATCTTAATTAAGACAATGCCCCATAGACATGCCCACAGGCTAACCCAATGTAGACACTCCCTCATTGGGACTCTCCCATGTGTCTTGGTTGGTTTAGGTTGTTAACTTGACAAATCTGGGCAAAAGGACCCTCAACTGGGCAATTTCCTTTATTGGATTGGCCATGTCTGTGAGGCATTTTCTTGATTATTGAGTGATGTTGGAGGCCCAGCCCACTGTGGGTAGTACTGCCCCTCGGCAGGTGGTCTTGGGTTTTATAAGAAAGCAGGTTGAGTACAGGCCAGGATAGCAAGTCAGTAAGCATTGTTCCTCCATGATCTCTGCTTCAGTTTCTGCCTCCAGGCTACTGTTTTGAGTTCCAGCCTTGATGTCCCTCAGTGATCAACTGTGATCGAGACATGTAGGATAAATAAATCCTTTCCTTCCTAAGTCGGTTTTGGTCAAAGTATCTTATCACAGCAACAGAAAAGTAATTAATATACTAACTAGATGATTCCAGGTTGTGTCAAGTTAAAGCCAATTAAAATAAAATACCTTTGAAAATATTTTATTTATTATTTTTTATTTTATGTGTATGAGTGTATTGCCTGCCTGTGTGTAAGTGCACCCATGTTGTGCAATGCCTGCAGAGGTCAGATCAGAAGAGGGCATTGGATCCCCTGGAACTGGAGTTACAGACAATTGTTAGCCATCATGTGGGTGCTGGGACTCAAACCCCAGTCCTCTGCAAGAACTTTCAGTGCTCTTAACCACTGAGCTATCTTTCCAGCCCCCACATAAAATAACTTTTCTTGATGCAGGGTTTTGATATTTAGCTCAGGTTGTCCTCCAACTGCCTCAGCCTCCTGAATATTGTGATTATAGATGTGTGCCACCATTCCTGGCTAAAACTATTCTTAAACAAGAAATGGCTCCTATTAGGCTGGGGGTGGGGGAGTAATGATAGGCTTGGTAAATAGATTGTCTTAGCTTGTTCTTCATTGCTGTGACAAAATACTCTGACCACTACCAACTTGGGGAGGAAAGGGTTTATTCAGCTTACATCTCCCAGGTCACAGTTCATCAGGGAGCCCAAGGTGGGAACTCAAGGCAGGAACCTGGAAGCAGGAGCTGGAGCACAGTCCGTGGAGGAACACTGCTTACTGGCTTGCTCCCCTGGCCCCTGCTCAGCCTGCTTTCTTATGAAACACAGGCCCACCTGCCCAGGGGTGGCACCACCCACAGTGGGCTGGGCCCTCCCACATCACTCATCAAGAAGATGCCCCTCAGACATGGCCACAGGTCAGTCCAATAGAGGGAATTCCCCAATTGAGGCTCCCTCAACCCAGGTGTGTCAAGTTGACACTAAAGCTATCCAGCACATAGATGTAATCCATTTTCTCCTCAAACCCACTTGGGAATCAAAGTATTGAGAAATACTCAGTAGCTTGGCCTAGTGGCTCATGACTGTAATCCCAGAAGTTAGGAGACTGAGGCAGGAGGATTAACATGATTTTGAGGCTAATCTGGGTTACATGGTAAATTCCAGGCCATCTGAGATACATTGTGACATGTGAACATATAAGACCCTATAATAAATAGAAAAAAGAAAGGAGGGAGGGAGGAGGAAGGGGAGGAGGGAGTGAAAAAGGGGGTGGGGGAGAGGGGGGGATTGAGGTAGGGAGGGAGGCAGGAGGGAGAAAGAAGAGAAAAGCCCCAAGGAGAGAGTCACTGATTCTATCATTGAATCTGTGGCAGGTGAAGCTGACTTCAAATCATAGCTTCTCCCTGGCCTCTGTCAGTCTCTGGTATAGGAAAACTTCAGTGGGCAGTTTGTTCTGCGTTGTACTTAATCCCACCTCTGGGAAGCTGAGATTTATTACATCTTCATGTTGCCTCCATCAAGTAAACACTATAAGAGGGTTCTAGTTTCCTAGCAGGTGCATTGTCTGTGGCTGAGTTCTAGAAAAAAATGAATAGCAGTTTGTCCAAATGCCCTGTACAGATTATTTCATTAATCTCCTTGCCTCTGAGGGAGGACTATTATCCTCAGTTCTCAGCTGTGCTGCACCGAGGGGCCTAGCCCGAGGCTATGCATCCGGTAGATGGAGAAATCAGGCTGGCAGACTCACATGCAGTTTTTGTCTCTGAGGTAAGAGCATGCCTTGGGCCTCGTTCAAGGTAGCTGTTACAGCTGGAAGAGGGGCTCAAAAGCCCTGAGCCTCTCAGAAAGCTAAAAAGGCCTCTGAATAACACACTGTGGGTGCCAGTCACTGACCATGTGTGATAACACACACACACACACACACACACACACACACGCATACAGAAATGACCTTTGTACATTTCTAAGAACACTCTTATATGTGTAGTCATTTCCTCACAATACCTCTTCAAACTAAATAGAAATAGCTGAATTGTGCCTCATTCCTCAAATCTGTAAGCTGGAGTCTTAACCATCCCCCTCCTCCAGCACCATGGCTGTACTGCAAGATAGGGTTGTTTAAAGGGGTGATTAAAATGAGGCCCTTAGGGTGGGCCTTCACCCTGCTGACTGGCTCATAAAAGAAGGAAGTTAGATACACAGAGAAAAGACCACGTGAGGACACATGGAGTAGGTTCCTATCTGCAAGTCAAAGAGGGAGGCCTAGGGAGAAACTAAAACCTGCCCCGCCTTGACCTTGGACTATGAAGAAATAAATTGCTGTTGTCTAAGCTGGCTACCTATATTGTCATCCTTTGTTATGACTGGCCTAGCAAACCAATACAGTAAGGCTTTTGGGAGCACCTTTAAATATTTTAGATCTATTCATTCCTTACTAGAAAAATCTTGTTAGTTATATAGCTTTTACAGACTCGCAATAGTAATAGTAGTCGTAGCAGTAGTGATACTAACAGTAATAATATACTAATAATGATGTTTTGCATTTGCCAAGCCTTCAGCGTATTCTAGGCACTGTTGTTTTTTTCTTTATTCCTCATAAAGCCCTCCAAATAAGTAACTAAGGAGAAGGACCAAATCCTTCTTACCTATAGTTCTCTAGGCAGAATTTCAGTAAGTGAATGTAGGAGTTTGAGAGAAATAGATTGCCCATGGGCTAGTAATAACTGCTGTCAGCAAGCACCGTTGAGGAACGCTAAAATCAGCTGATGAAAGTCCCAGAAATAGGATGTTTGTGTTGTCTCAAAGTGTCTTCCTGAAAGATGTTTATTATCATCAAAGGGAAGAAGCCTAGCGTGCACCTGTTGTCCAGAGCAAAAGTTAAATTTTCATTTATCAATAAATTATGTTCTTTTAGTGATCATCTGATGTCCCCCCCTAAACCATTCTGTCTCTCATTCACCCACAGTAAGGTGGTATTGGTATAGTTTTTGTCTTGGAAGATTTAAAAGCACAGGGACACTCCATTAGATAGCATGGAATACACTCGAAGCAGCAGGGGGCTCCTTTGCTTCCCTCTGGAGACCCTGAACTGAGGAGAAACTTGAGCCGAAAGAAAGGAGCTGAGGCATCCGAAGGGGCTCCAGGCAGGAGCCGGAAAAGAAGAAACAGGAAAGCGGTAGAGGCTCTGTGTGCCCTGGGAGGCTGGAGGCCAGAGCAAGCAGTTATGCTTGCTGTAACTGAGGAAGCATAAGGGGACATTGCTCTTCTTGCCTTCGAAAATGAGGAATGAAGAAGAAAAAGAGGAGGAAGTGGAAGAAGAGAAGGGGGAGAAGGAGGGGAAGAAGGGGGAGGAGGAGGAGGGAGAAGAAAATGGAAATGCCACGAGAAAAAAAATTAGAATATTGTACGTAGAAAGGTAGAAGTATATAGATATTCTCTCTCTCTCTCTCTCTCTCTCTCTCTCTCTCTCTCTCTCCTCTCCTCTCCTACACACCTCTATATTGATTTCTGTACATTTT
>NW_008346434.1:1121884-1133756 GCF_000622305.1 Nannospalax galili
CAGAAAAGGGTACATTCTGGGATTCCTAGTTTCCAGTGCCTTTGGGGGTGGGGCATGTAAATATGTGGCAGCCTCTAAAATACGACTCTAAAGAGGGATGGAGTTCAAGCAAGTGAAGAGATACCTACCACAAAAGGCCTTTTAAATGAAAATGAAATTACAACATAAGTGAACGCTATACCTTGCAAACACATTTCCTCTGACCCAGTTCTGTTCAAGGGCTGCTAGCTTGAACCTCCTTTTTGACATAAACTAAAACATTCTTGATGCTGGGTGTGGTGACCCACAGCTATAATTTTAGCATATATGAGACTGAGACAGGAAGATTTCTGTGAATTTGAGGTCAGCCTGGGCTACAAGTTGAGTTCCAGGGTAACCTGAAATCCTGTCTCAGAGCAACAAAACAAAATAAAACAACCCCCAAAACATTCTTGGGTATTACGGTAGATGACATAGCTGTTCAAGAGAATTAGCTGAAGCTTTGTGTTAAGGTTGTGAGTCCTGCAGGATAGTTATATGGAAATTCATTCACTGTTTACAGGAGCCCAGAGTGCTGGGCTTGTTTTTTAGGTCACTACTGCCACCTAGTGGTCATTGAGGCTGTGCCGGCACCACAGTATTGCAGCGTCGCTTCTGTACAGACTGGAGCTTTCATTGTGCGATAAGCAAAACAAAAAACAGAGTAAACACAACAGAAACAAACCTAACTCAGTAAGCTTCAGAATCCTTTGTATAGCGGGCCGCTAATATCTCCAGTTTTTACAGTGAGAGCTGTTATGGATATGTACTACCGCAATACTGTGCGAGGCTTGGGCTTTCCCTGTCAGTATATTTTCTATGCCACCGAAGGGTGACTGTGGTCATGGTATCTCTTTGACATAGCTGCAGAAAACCAGCAACTTTCTGAGCTTCTGCTGGGAAGACGGCTCAGCAGTTAAGAGCAATGGCTGCTCTTGCAGAGGACCTGGGTTCAGTTCCCAGCACCCACAAGACTGGTGGCTAACAACCCTCCTTAACACCAGCTCCAGGGAATCCAGCGCCCTCTTCTGACCTCCATGGATACTGCATGACATGGGTGCACCTACCTACATGCGGGCAATAAACTCATACACATAAAATTAAAATAATAAATAAAACATTTTTCTAAAAGGAAACAAAATTAACCTGGAGATTTGGATTTACTGTTAGTTTTGTGATTTTTCAGCAAGTCACTTGGTCTCTATGCATCAGTTATGATTGTTAACAAATGTGGGTTTGGCCGGGCCTGGTGGCACATGCCTTTAATCCCAGCACTCTGCAGACAGAAGCAGGCAGAGTTCAAGGCCAGCCTGGTCTACATAGTGAGTTCCAGGCTAGCCAAGGCTACAGGGAGACCCTGTCCCCCCAAAAAGATCCCCCCAAATGTGGGTTTGAGTGTAATATGCATGCATTCAGGGGGCAGATGTGGGAGGGTTGTGAGTTCAAGGCTAGCCTGAGCTACAAAGAATTTCTCAAAAGAAAGTAGGGCTAATACAGTTCAGTAATCCTCTACTAAGTGTTTCAGTGACCTCTGAGGAATTTCATGAGATTATAAATCACAGAGGGTGTTTGCCTGGGTGTGGGGATTTGGGAACAGGGGAAGAGGTAAGAATATCTAGAGATACTTCCTAGAATGTACTGTTTTCTTTACTAACATAAAAAGTACCGTATATCCTGTTCTATAGTGCCTGTTGCCTATTTCTGTTTTGGAGTTTTAGGTAAGTTTTTACTTAGCCTTTAGTATGCTGAGGCAATAAATATTTATGTATTATTTGGTTAGATGGCCTATAGATCCTTTTTGCAAAGGCACTTCATGGCATTTTTTTTTTTTTGGTGCTTTGAGAGACAGGATCTCCTGTAGCTAGGCTGGCTTTTAATTAGCTAGTAGCTAAGGATGGTCTAGAACCCCTGATCTTTCTGTCCCCACCTCCAAGTGCTTGGATTACAGAGGTAGACCACCATATCTTGGTACATTTCATGACTCTAAAATCCAAATTAAAATTTTTATTTTTTGAGAATTACATACATGTATACATAATGTATCATCATCATGACTACCCCCTATTTCCCTCCTCCAACTCTCCCTGTACCACGCCCCCAATCTCTCTTCCAATTTCTTGCTGATCTTCCCATCTTAGCCTTCTGAGTGCTGGAACTATGGGCATGAGCTACTATGCCTTGCTTTATTTTTTAATATTTTATTTACTATTTTTATTTTATGTATATGAGTGTATCACCTGCATGTCTGTAAGTACACTCATGTTGTGCAGTGCCCACACAGAAGATGGTGTCAGATCCCCTGGAACTGGAGTTATGAACGCCTGTTCGCTGCCATGTATGTGGGTGCTGGGAATTGAACCCAGGTCCTCTGCAAGAACAGCCAGTGCTCTTAACTGTTGAGACATCTCTCCAGTTCCTATTTATTTTAGAGATGGGTCTTCCTGTAGCCCCAGCTGGCTTTGAACTCACTATGTAGACCAGGATGACCTGGATCTCTCTGCCTGCCTCTTGCCTCTTGAGTACTGTATTAAAGGCATGTGCCACCATGCCTAGCTATCCAACCTGACTTTAAATCAACACTTTTGAGCTGACACAAAGTAAGTGATGCACAGACTTGCAGATATGTAGAAACTAAAGTCGGTTGAGTTTACTCTTCGTGTGAGACCTCTGAAAGACAAGGAGAAAGGGACTCCAGGAGAGCCTTGTTCAGTGTTCTCTGTGTGAAGGCTTGTTCTGATGATGTTAACCACAATCCATAGCTGTGACCCACAGTCAGTAGTGTGTACAGAAGCACAACAGAGTGACTGCTTATGCCGAGCTCTGGGGAGATCCATAGCAGTAAACACACTTGAAAGACAACAAGAAGGTGCAGCTCAACCATTTACTAAGTTTTAAGTGATGGGAGGTGTCTTCATTCAATAGATTACATGTCACAGTACTTTTCTTCCTACAAACATGATCTGATTTTCCTTGGGCCTGTAAATTTCAACACTAATTGTGTGTATGAATCACACGAGACCGTACAAAAGAACAAACGAATCCCACACAGGCTCAACTGGAGAGATTCTGACTTACTTTGAATAGGGATGAGACCCAGAATTGGGTACTTTTGGAGGGTTTCCTGGATGTTTCTAGAGGGAACCAGGTGACAACAGACCTGTGGATTCTGTGTGATTGGTTAATGCTGTCTTTCCTTCTTCCTCTGAGGAGTGACTGTCTCTGGACAAGTGACCTTGCATTTGTAAGCCCCCTGCCTCAGTCTCCATGGTGCTGAACCCATAGACCCGTGCCACCACACTCAGCAGAAAGGCTGCTTCCTGACCTCCTTCCTTCTGTGGCTGTCTGACCCTTCTTCCCTCTGTCTGTTGCATCATTACTGTCTGTCTGGATTATTTCTTCTTTTGATGTTTATCAGCTCCCTCCGAGAAACATCAGTGCCTTTTGGTTGTGTGCAATCCTTTTCTATCTCATCCTAAAATTCAGCTCTACAGCCTGGCATAATGCTGCATGCCTGTAATCCCAGCACTCAGGAGGCAGAGGCAGGTAGATCTCTGTGAAATCAAGGCCTGGTCTACTGGGGCTATAGGGAGACTGTTTTTAAAAAGACAAAAAAAAAAAAAAAATCAGGTCTATAGATGGTACCTGGGCCCTGAGGCCCACAAGGTCCAGATACTTCAGGCGAACAGTATCAGCACCATCTGGGAAGTCCTTAGAAAACTAAATTCTTTAAAAACTAAATTCTTTGCCTACCACAGTGGTCCATGCCTTTAATCCCAGTATTTGGGAGGCAGAGGCAGGAGGATCAGAAGATCAAAGCCATCTTTGGTTATATAGCAAGTTTGAAGCCAGCCTGGGCTGTATGAGATCTTGTCTCAGAAAGAGAGAGAGAGAGAGAGAGGGAGAGAGAGAGAGAGAGAGAGAGAGGAAGGAAGGAAGGAAGGAAGGAAGGAAGGAAGGAAGGAAGGAAGGAAGGAAAAACCAAATTCTTTCCATCTGAATCAGAAATTTTGGTTGTAGAGCCAGGCAATCAGTTTTGAAAAATTCTCCCCATCTTTCTGGTACACCCTAAAGTTTAAGAGTCACTAATCTGAAGCTACTTCAGACTAGGGGAGAGAATTATACTGGGCCATGAGCTGATGACAGGCAGAATCGACAGTGCTTCAATGGACGCTCTATCACGAGCCTTCAGCATGCAGGCTGGGCACCTGTAGGCTGAGCAGCTGCAGCCTCTTGGTAAGACTCCTCTCATTTCCAGCTCTAGCTTGGTGCTGGAGAATCAACTGGGCTTCTTTCTTGATTTCTCTGCTTTGCGTCCTTAAACGTCACTGTGCTGGGCTCTTCCCACACGCAGACCTCCAGCCCCTCAGCCTCTTAACCCTGTGGGAGACCGCTTCAACCCCTTAACCCAGTAACAGCTTCCCAAAGGGCATCATTCCTGGAAGAATTTGCCTTTCTATTTAGTAATCACATTTGGCTGATTACTCAGCATGGCCGAGTCTCCCCCTCTTCTGTGGGTATGCTGGTGACTCATTTTGTGATCTGAAGCCTGATTTCTTACCAAATTGGTGTTGAATTTTTTTTTCCTTTACAGAGATACAATGATAGTATCAGATGTGATTATCAAGTAATGAGAACTTAAGCATCACAATGGATGGATGCTATCCTCCAAAGTGGTCATCTCAGGATGCAACTTAGCTATTCTTGAAAGCTGTTACTGTTCAGAATACGATCAGAAGTGCTCTTCTGGGTTGACTACAATGAGCCTGATGCTTGTGCTCCTCCGTGGTCTGGTTTCATCTTCCACCACCACCTCTCCAGTGCCCTCTGCTTCAACCACAGAACGATTTGCTAGTCCTTGAACTTAGCCTGCACTGTCACATCTCCATCGCTTTGTGATTCTTACTCAGTTTGGGACATTCTTGCTTGGCTTCTTGGCTCCTTGAAACTCTATTTATCCTCTAATTGCCAGTTAAAATGTTATTCTTCTATGAAGCCCTTTCTTATTTCATAAATCGAAACCGTGGCTTGCTTTCTTCTCACATGTCCATGATATTTCCTTTTGGCTGGCATTAAACATGTTTGCTTAGGCAAATATGCACTTCAAATGTAAGCTTCATGACAAAAGGGACCATGGAAACATCCATGCCCTCTTCAGTACTCAATGAAGAGTCAAAAATCAGTAGCTTCTTATAGAAAAGGCTCCATGAGAAAATAAATCTATTTAGTTTATTATAAAAAATGGCATTATGCTCAGTTTGATCATGTGTATTAATCACTCAGTCTAGAACCAAAAGACTTACAGCTGTTGCACGTAATCAGCCACCTCAGAGACAAAGTGTCAATGCATTTTAGGAATAAGAGGATGTATGCTGAGCCCTGGCAATTGCAATCAAGCACCACACATCTCAGTGAAGTGAACCCTTGCTGGCAGTTAAAATCCTGTATTTTTAAGGTTTTAGCTCCCAAAGTACAGAAGTGCCAGACATCTGGGACAGATGGCCTCAAGGCTTTCTTTGTCTGCAAGTTCCTGTGGTGGCACATCTTTGGGCAACCCAAGAGTTGGAACTGGGTTTGGTGTGAATTCAGTGGCTGGAGAGCTTTGGGAGAATAATCGGATGGAAATCTCATGCTTCAGTGGGAATGGAGTGCCCAGGGCCACACCTGGGATTGTTCATTGTGGTGAAAGGAAAAGCTTTTTTCGTGGATCTTTTTACTGATGCTCCATTAGAGCCTTTGCATTTGTGATTTCTCTAGAATCCAAGCTGGTTTTGACTCATGCTTGATGTGCTCAGGTTTCCAGAACAATCCACCACACCATGGATTTGTCTTTCTGCCATGCCAAGAAACCTCCTGACTGTGGTATCCCACATCATGACCCTCCAGCTCCTTTCCCTAACACATGACTCATTGTTTCCCAATTTCCTGTCCTCCTTATTTCCCCAATGATATACCATGGAGAGAATGGGGCCTCCTTTATTGGAAAATCTCTCTCTCTCTCCACTGGTTCTAGGAGTATTTCAAAAATCCACTTCTTCCAGGAACCGTTCTCTGATAAATCTTACCCTGTTGCATCAATTTTTAATTTCATATTTTCTTTGAATTGTACAGTTTAGAAACTTTATTATCCAACTTTATGTTCATTTTTGAGACAGAGTATTTCTGTATAGTGCAGACTGGCCTCAAGCTCATGGTCCTCTTGCTTCATCTTCCAAGTGCTGCGATCACAGACATGAGCCGTGATGCCCAGCTCAATTTTGTTTTGTTATAATTATTCTCAAAGTTATTTTTATCTCATTAGCTATTTTATATCAAGTGAATAAATAGATGAAGAGTAGATTCCTTCGGTTACACGCATTCACATGTAACACACCATTCGCACTAAAGTTACAAATCTTTAGCTTTTGGGATCATTGAGAGGGAAGAATTGCGGGTTACCTTTGTTTAAAAAAGAAGTGACTCCACAGAGTGTGGTCTTTCTCCACTTGTAGAAAGCTTAATTGGTAACAGATAAAAAAAATCTTTTTTTTTTTTTTTTTTTTGAGACAGGCTCTTTCTACCACAGTGTAGACTGGCCTTGAACTCCCTGTGACTGTTCTAAGTCTTCTGAATGCTGGGATAATGGTCATGTGCCACCATATCTGAATGTGGTAGAAATTTCTGAGGGGATCATGAATGAACCTATGTCACATTTGTTCCCAACACTCAGGAGTTGATAGGAACACATAGAAGCCAGAATGGATAAAAACCATGGATTTTGATCATAGCAGAAAATCTCAGGTTCCGTTCAGATGAAGTAAAGTAAATTGATTTGATTTAGAGGAAAAAAAAATCTAACAGTATGACATTTCTTGAACCTGACTGTATATATGCATACAAGACAGGCAAGTATCTGATATATATCATGCATAATACATGTAAATTGCTTGAGATAACCATAACTTTCCCTATCTGACCCACAGTAATCTATTTAAAGTTGAAGGAATGACCTGCTGTTTTGCATCTATTTGTGAGAAGAATGTAGCTCCCAGTACATGTAGGTATACCCCATCAGAGCAGATTGGTGATGAGATGACAGAGAGGAGAAAAGAGGAGGAGAAAAATGTACTTTGCCAATCATAACAAAAAATATTTTTTTGTTTCCAGGCCAGCTGGGGCTACAGGGAGACGCTGTCTCAAAAAGAATGGTGTGTGCACTGTGCTTGAGGAGGCCAGAAAAGGGTGTCAGATTCCCTGGAACTGTAGTTGCGGATGATTGTTAGTCATCACAAATGGAGCCTGGGTCCTCTGCAAGAGCAGCTAGTGCTCTTAGCTGCTGAGCCATCTCTCCAGGCTCAATCATAACTTTTTCAACCCATTACCATGAAACTCCAACTTCAGTTGAATTTGCACAAAGCTTATCTCCTAAATTAATAAGATCAGGATGTTTACTAGCTTTGTTGTCCTGTTAATCAGATATTTGCCAGTGAATATTTATTGAGTACCTACAAGTTGCAGAGATTGGTGTGGGTTTTTTAATGTAGTTTTCAGGCTACCAGGAGATGAAACTAAAACGAACTTGAGCAAACAATAACATACAAACACACACACAGAATTTTATAGCGATTTCTCTGAAACGTTCTAGCCTGGAGGGAAGCTCCCTAAGTCTTAAAAGGTTCTAAAGGGGGGCTCTTTAATGTGGCTGCATGCTGAAGAGATGGCTCAATGGTTGTAGAGGACCCAGGTTCATTTCCTAGCACCTACTTGGCAGCTAAGAACCATCCATAACTCCAGTTCCAGGGTATCTGATGCCATTATCTGGCCTCCGTGGGTATTTTATGCATGTGGTGTACTTACATACATGCAGGAAAAACACTCAAACACATAATAATTTAAAAATATATAAATAAATTATCAAAAATCACAGGGCCAGGCAAGGGAAACCTTTGAATTTTTGGTCAATGTAGTTCAAGAGACACCCAATATAGTAAAGGCTGTTGCTATAGCCCTTGATTACTTCCTAGAACTTGAAGGTAAGACCTTAATGCTGAAGACAACAAATTTTGAACATAGGACTTGCAGTAATTGAACTGGAGTTGACCTGGAAGCCTCCTTCCTGAAGACTAGCTCTCATAGTATTAGAAGATACTATGAAGGCTGCCAAGAGAGAAAAGCAATCAATGATACTACCCAGCTGTAAAGTCTATGAACCACAACAATCACTGGCCCAGCACTCTATCTCTATTAGTATAGTAGTGGCACTTTTATCTTGGGGATAATCAACAGCCATTTAATTGAACTTAAGGCCCACTCAATGGGAGGGAAATCATGCACAATAGCCAAATACACATTTGGAGAGGTAGTAGACCCCAGAGATAAACCTGCTTCTGTCACGTCCCTAGACAAATGTAATTTCTTACTGCATTCTAAATATGTATCATTCTATTTACAGACAACTGTAACCTCTCACCACTCATCAAAGAAGCTTCTTTTTGCAACAGATGGAGTCAATTATTAGGGTCCACAACTGGTTAAATGTAGAGAATAAGTGTCTGTGAGATGCCTACCCCTAAGTGACACAATGTAACCTCTACACCTATAGCTCAGGGAACATCTTGGAAGAGGGGGGTGGAAAGATTGTAAGAATCAGAGGGACGAGACACCTGCTGCTAGTTAATTAATTCTAGACACAATAGGGAAGCTGCATCAGTGAAATCTTCACAGTATGGTAGTTTAGCATGATCTGCCTAATGACAAAACCAGTTGACATGCTAAGGTGGATGGGGGGAATGTCTCAGGGTCCCACCTCAAGATGAAGAGCTATAGGTAATCAATGGATGCTGAGGGAGGGAGAATCAGTTTTCTCCAGGGACTAGCCACCAAGAGGTTCTCTTATTCTAAGTGGGCAGCCCTAGACACAGGCACACATGAGCACCACTAAATAGATTGAGTAGACTATAAAATAGACTTTGATGTCTATATCATCTATATCTGTATCTATATCTATACCTATATCTATATATCTATATCTATATCCATCATCTATCTATATCAAAGAAAAGAAGAGGACAAGAAATTAAGAAGGAGTGGAGGGACATGGAAGGAGGAGTTGGCTGGGAACTGGGAGGGATGGTAATAATGCAAAGACAATACTCACGTATGAAATTCTCAAATATAAAAAAAAACCTTATAGGTCAGGGTGAGGTGGCGAATGCTGGGAATATTTTGAGATACGATCTTCAGTCTGGTCTAGAACACCATATGTATCCCAGGCTGGCCTGGCCTCAAACTTTCACTGATTCTTCTGCATCAGCTTCTTGAATTCTATGTTACATGTATAAGCCACTGCATCCTGCAGCTGGGAGTCTTGTAAGTGGGGTAATTTGTTAAGCATCAGAAGAAAAAGGCACTGGGGAGTTAGCCTTGTGGATTTTTTTGGGGGGTGAGAACATTCTGGAACAATAGAAAAGCCAGTATAAAGACTGGAGATGAGAGCACATGTGGTATGTTCTAGAACTTCCAAGGGGTCAAGTGTGACAAACACTAAGTGGTGAGAAATGAGGTAGGAAGGATCGGGTCACATTAGGTCCTGTAGGCCATTGTAATGACACTTTAAGAGACTCTGGGACTTACTAGAAAATTTTGGTCAGGTGAGATGACACAATTTGACCAGGCCTTAAAAAGATGATTCTGGCTATTCAGTGGAGAATATGCTAGTGGTGTGGGTGGAAGAATCAGGGGAGATATGGAGACCAAACAGTAGGACCTCACTGCTATCAGCCAGGCTGGAGGTGATGGTGACTTGGACCTTGACAATGTGATGGAGACTATGAGAACTGGAAAATTTCTAGATGTATTCTATGATGAAATCCATAGGATTTTGTCAGCTCTGATGTAAGGTGTAAAAGAGAGGAATCACAATGAATTAATTTTTTTTTTTTGCAGTAGAGTGGGGAGGGTGTCTCACTATGTTACCCAGGATGGCCCTGTACTGCTGGGCCATAGTGGTATTTCAGTCTTAGCCTCATGAGCAGCTAGGACTATAAGATCATGCAGGGATGAACCTAGTTTTAGGGACTGAGTAATTGGAAGGATGAAACTGACTTCAAACAAGATGGGGAGGCCCATGGACAGAGTGGTTTGCTGTAGGCAGGTGAATGAGGGTAGGCTGGCTTCCTAGGAGTTCAGATGTGGATATGTAATGTTGTCCATGTTTTTCTCATGTGAGCACTTGGCTGATATTTGTGTATGCTTGGTGAGAATCCATGAAATTCTAACACTCTCCAAGCCTTTTGTGTAGGCTACAGGAGTTCACCTGTGGGCAGAATGGAGATAGATAGGCACCCAGCTGTGGGGCCATGTGGATTGCCACCCACGACATGCATAGGGGCAAAAGTATCTGTGTAGTAGGAGCAGCCCACATTGGACTTTTCAAAAAGAAAAGGTGTGATTCCTAAGTATAAGGATCAGAGTTATACCATTGTTTCTTAGTATATTCATCTACAACTACTCATTCAGTTCCATGTTAGAGGTCCCGGATGCATGCATCTTGATGTCTCAGAATTAGATTGTTTCCTTCTCCTAGACGCCACCCTTCCACATGTCTTCCTTTCTTCACTGTTTATTTCTTCCTGGTTTCCTCACCTAGTTATTACCTTCCTCTCACTAGAGCTTGACTACATTCCCCACTGCCATCTCTAGATCTGTCCTGCTGGTCCTAGACTTAATAAAAAGGAGAGCTTAGCTGAGCACCAGCATTCATCTCTCTCTGCATCCTGACGGGCTACAATGTGAGGAGCTGCTTCCAGCTCCTGCCACCATGTCTTCCCCACAATGATGAAAGTTACCCTCAAACCATGAACCAAATAAACCCTTCCTAAGTTGTTTTGTCAGACACTTTGTCATAGCAACAAAAAGTAACTAATACAGTCCTCTTTAGCATTTTTAAGACTTATTTTTGCTATTTTTAATTATGTGTAGGTGTGTGTGTGTGTGTGTGTGTGTGTGTGTGTGTGTGTGGGTATGTGCATGTGAGTGCAGGAACCCAGGGAGGCCAGAGGTATCAGATGCCCTGGAGCTACAGTTATGGGCAGTTGTGAACTGCCCAAGTTGGGCGCTGGGAACCAAACTCAGGTTTTTGTATTCCTGCTGGCTATGCATACAGTAGGCACATAATAGATACCCTAGGGCATAATGTGAACAGAATGGGATGAATCCCCTGTGTCTAGGATTCATGGTTTGAAGTTGTAGACTTGGAAGTTAGATTCAGCCCTTGCTGAATCTTCCAGAGAAGAAAACATCCTACTCTCTTATGAAATTTTAGGCAACAGATGACACTAAGGAAGCCGTGATTAAGTTTCAGGAAACAGGAAAGGAAGATAAGACACTATTTTACTTAATAAGTCCAGATGGGTGGGCCTGATATTAAAGGTTTCTGATGTCAACGCTAGCTTGACTCATAAACTATTCTTTGAATAATATTTTTTTACTCCTCAATCTTTATCTATTCAAAAGAATCTTACCTAGATGTCCTCTCGCCACACCAACTCCTGGACTTTTTTGTAAAGGTCTATAGAAAAATCCATCCCTCATACTCTGGAAAAAAATGTAAGGTTGTTGTAAGGTGTTCTTTTATAACACACAAATTTACATTATTCTTGATGACATTCCAGTCTCTAAGGGGCAAATTTCTATCATTCCTGTTTTATTTAATGAAAACTTTTAGTGTGTGTGTGCTTGTGTGTGTGTGTGTGTGTGTGTGTGTGTGTGTGTGTGTGTAGGCTAGAGGTCTACTTTTGCCTAGAAATAGACATTTAAGGTAGGCTGACTCGCTAGTCACTCCTAGTTCTGTGTCTGTCTCTGCCACCCTCGCTCCCAC
>NW_008346434.1:1133776-1139308 GCF_000622305.1 Nannospalax galili
TACTTTGGCCTAGAAATTGCCAATTAAGGTAGGCTGACTGGCTAGTGACTCCTAGGGATCTGTCTGTCTCTGCCATCCCAGCTCCCAGATTACAAGCACATGCTACCATGCACAGATTTTTCACATGGGTTCTAGAGATCAAACTCAGGTCCTCATGCTTGCTTGGCAATCACTTTACCAACTGAGCCATCTCTCCAACTCACCATTCATATTTCAAAAGGCTGTAGATAAATATGCAGTTGGCCAACTGTATCCAGGAGGTTCCGTATCTGTGCATTCAACCATCTGTAGATTGAAAATAATTAGCAAAATTTGCATCTGTACTGGGTATGTACAGACTTTTTCTTGTCACCATTCCTTGTTCACTATGGTATAAACAGCATATGGTTTACATTTATACTGTATTAAATATTATAAGTAACCCAGAGGTGTTTTCAAGTACAGGGGAGCATGTGTAATATACAAATACTAATCCATCTTATATAAGAGGCTTGAGTATCCATAAATGTTGATCGGCACAGGGCCTCTCTCTTCAGTGTGGGAGCAATTTGTTTGGCTTCATAAATACATTGCTGCCACTTCCTTGGTCAGGTCTTCCTGAAATTAACAGGTCCTAGGATTATTGACAGATGTGCTTGGACAAAGGTGAAAGAGACTGGAAGAATGAATGGGACAGATGATTGGCATGGGAGGGGCCCTGCACCAGCTAACGTTATGCCTTCTTTCTTCATATGACCAGAAAGAGGAATAATTTGTTCACTCAACAAACATCATTGCCATTGCCAGGCACTGCTCTTGACACTATAAATACATCAGTGAACAACAACAAAATCCCCCATCCTCAAGGAACTTACCCTGAAGTGGGGGAGGCTACTCTTCGTATCCATTTTTCACTCCTTTTGAGCAAGAGACAGATTGCTCAGGCAAACCTGAGAAAGGAAGAGATTTATTCACTTCCTTAGAACTGCCATCCTTTCCTCATCACTCGGCTGTCCAAAGGCCCCATGACTTTCCTAGGGACCTCTCCTGCATGTAAAGAACAGAGAGAGTAATTTCCACCCTTTGCAATGTCACAAGAAGATCCCCAGAAATGGCAGCACTTTTTATCATAGCTCTTTTGGAGAGATAAATCCATCATTCTTTTTCTCTTTTTCTTTTTCTCCTTTCCTCCTCTTCCTTTCTTTAAAACCATGTGGTCCAGGCTGGCCCTGAATTCATAACATAGCAGAGAAGGGGCTCCTGGTCCTCCTTCCTTACCTCCCGCGTGCTTGGATTACAGGGATGTGCTACAACACTCGTCTTTGATTTATATTTCTTGCCAAAGCTGGGATCATTCCCCTATTTCCGCAGAGACTGTGGTTCCGTTACTCCAAGAGGCTGCGAGGTCCGAGATCCGGGGCTCGTCCTTTTTCTTTTCGCTTCCAGATCCAAACACTGCTCAAGGTCTGTGCACTATGCATCCTGTGCCTTTCTCATGCTCCCATTCTACCCCTACCAGTAGCCCAATTTCCCCCTATCTTACTGGGAATGCCATCTATCTCCTTTGTCTCTCACACTTAGGATCCATGTAGTGTTAGATTTCTACCCAAGAACCAGCTTCATTTGTGCCACATTCTTACACTTCATCAACCTGATTGGCTTCCCCTCCAATTTATTCTGATTCTCTCCCAGCTGTCTTCTAAAATATCTTAGTTTTTTGATCTGCAATTCTTTATTATTTTTAATTTTTAATTTTATTCATTTATTTTATGTGTATGAGTGTATTGCCTGCATGTATGTAAGTGTACCTGTGTTGTGCAATGCCTGTGGAGATCCAGAAGAGGAGGTCGGTTTCCCCTGGAACTAAAGTTACAGATGGTTGTTAGCTGCTATCTGGGTGCTGAGAATTGAACCTGGATCCTCTGCAGGAGCAGCAAGCCCTCTTAACCACTGAGCCATCTCTTCAGCCACTTTCTATTCAACTCTTAACTGTGTGTGTGTGTGTGTGTGTGTGTGTGTGTGTGTGTGTGTGTGTGTGTTTTGTTGGGGACGAAATCCAGAGCTTTTTCCATGCTAAGCACAAGCTCCATTACTGAGCTACACCCCCACCAACGCTCACTTTTGGTTTATTCTATGTGCCCTCTTTGGAAGATGACACACATTTCCTGGTATGTTCCGTGCTTTCCAGCAGCTAAATCTTTGCTCTCACTCTTCCTTCCTCTAGAATTCCCCTTTCATATTACAGTCATTTGTAACTCTACTCATAATTGAGTTGGGGTTCAAGTTCTTCTCCTTCCTGAAGTGTTTCCTGCTGTGCTACTGAAGTGTATTTCTCCCTGAGCACTTCGTTGCCCTCTCCAAGCAGCTCACCCTGCCTGTGCTTCGCCTCTCCTGCATGTATTATTAGGTCATTGAAACAAAATCCAGGACATTCTTTTTGCCATTCTTTTACAGTTTCATACTCAGCAGATTTATCACAAATGTCTTCTGGATTATGAAAACAGTATTGGAAACATGTGAGGGACTGCCGAGGTGGGGGTGTGTGTGACTTTGGTTGGGGCAAGGTAGGTTGAAAGATTGTGCATGCTTTCATCGGGAACACTTTAGAATTTACTTTTGCTTGGCTTGGAATCAGCTGCATCTGAAATGTTTCCACTGGGAAATCAAACAAAAATATCTGAGACTATGGAGATAAGGGGAACAATCTTTTGTTGTAATCCTAGTTTACGAGGGAGACTGGCAAATAAGAGGCACTAAATAATGCTGCCTAACGTTTCCCCTGGAGTCCACCAAAAGAACAGGCGAGAGAGAGAGAGAGAGAGAGAGAGAGAGAGAGAGAGAGAGAGAGAGAGAGGTAATGTCTAGAATGTGTAATGTGCATAGTTCTTAATGTATAGTAATAATAGCAACACTTTCGGAGCTCTTCATATGTGCTAGGCCTGTCCTCTATGTGTGTTCATTCATTTTGCTCACACAGTCACCGTAGATAGGTTTATTTATTTATTGGAGACAAGAGCTCATACAGCCCAGGCTGGCCTTGACTATTTCTTCATCTTTTTGCTTGTGTATGTGTGTGATATGTATGCAGGTTCTCATGTGTGTGTGCATGTCTCTGTGTACACACATGTGGAGGCCCATAGTTGATGCTGGATATCTACCTTGATTGTTCTCCACTTTCTTTATTGAGGCAGGGTCTCTTGATGAAATCTGGAGCTTGCCTGTTCTGTCTAGTCTAGGTACCCAGGTTGCTCTGAATATCCACTGTCTTTGCTTCCTGAGTGTTGGGATTATAGGTGATTGCCACACCTGCCAGCTTTGACAAGGTGCTGGGGAGCTAAACGCCAATCCTCATGCTTATGCTGCCAACATCTCCACAGAACCATCTCCCCAGCCTTGAACTTCTGATCCTCCTGTCTCAACCGCTTGAGTTCTGGGATTACAGGGGCACACCACCATGCCTATGTGGTGCATTTGTATGCCTAGCCCCTGGATGTACTTAGGAGTTTGAGGCACAGGGAGGATAACTAACGTTCCAAATCACACAGCTCATAGAAAGACACTCTGAACGTAGGGAGTCACAGACAAAAGGCAGCTTCTCTCCTACCTCATCCCACTGCTGTGAGGAATTTCATTCCATTCCTGCAACTTCCATTAAGGCAGATGGTATCGACTTCATTTTACAGATGAGAAAAATGTCTTCAAGAAGCTAAACAGGGCCGTGGAGGTGGTTGTGGAGGTAGCCATGGAGGTGGCTCAGTGAGTGAAAGAGCCTGCAGGGTAAACTTGACAACCTGAATTCGACCCCCTGAATTCATATCTTAAAAACCACATGTGGTGGTGCACTTGTCAATCCCCCCAGCACTTCTGCTGCGAAATGGGAGGTGGCGGCAGTAGAATTTTCCAGAAGCATAGAGGGCCGGCAAACCTGGAGTACGCAGCACAGCAGAAACAAGAAGACAGACCATGCTTCAACGAGGTGGAAAGAAAGGATTCCCCACAGTCGTCCTGTAACCTCCACATACAGGCCGTGGGATGTGTGCCCCCATGCCCCATAATAAAAATAAAGCAAAATAAAATGTTAAGTCACTTTCCCAGGTACGTACATGTAGAAAATGATCAGCCTGGGATTCCAGTTCAATTTAATCAGTTACCAGTGGAGCATCATGATATTCTTTTATTCTCAGTGGTGTCAATAACAAGTCATTGATCTCTTGAAGTTTTGAAGAAAGGATGAATTCTTCCAGGCCAATGACTGGCAAATAATGAGCAGGCAAAATATGCCTCCTCCAAGATTTTCAGGTACATCTATATCTCTTAGCTTATTATAGTGACAATGATTCAAGCTCATTTCCTGGAAATGAGTTGCCTGTTTCTGAGAGAACAGCATGCCATGCATAATTGGGTCAGTGAGGGCCTCGCTGGCTGTGAATTCCCAGGAAATACCTTGGGAGTTGGTCATAGCTGCTCAGAGAAGGATGTTCTCTTGCCCAGGTTTTATCTCTGTTCCCAGGGGACTTTGGAAAGTCAATTTGATTCATTTCTCAATCTGGGAAATGCTCAGCAACTTCTGTCCCATTATGCACATGTAATGTGTCCCAGATGAGCTCACGTACCTACAAGTAGTCCTTTTGTACGGCCTGGATAGCTGCAGGCAACATAGCCAAATGTCCATTACTCACCAAATAATGAAACGACCTTTTCTATTCATTCAGCATCTTGACACTTATTTTTAAACATAGCCTCTCCTCCACTGGGAAGGTTGAAGCTCAGCCCTGATTAAAGTTTGTGTATGAACCTGGTGCTCTCTGATCTGCCCTGGGATTCCCAGAGTTCTGTAGAGGCTTAGGGGCATAGAAAATGGACCTTATTTTAAACTGTCTTTGACAGTAGGAGCTAAAACAGAGTTATTGTCTAGTTCAGTGAATGCCCCTCTGCCTTCTCTGACTGAAAACTGTGTCTTTGAGGCCCCACTGGTGATGGTGAGGAAAGGCAGGGCTTTAAAGGTGGATTTGGATCAGGTGTGGTAGAACAAGCCAGTAATCCCAGGATGCGGGAAGCCTGGGCAACCTGGATCTCGGAGAGGCATCCTCTCACAAGATAAATGTAAACTTGGATTTCTCTTTTGGAGCTACTTTGGGAGGGATTGGAGTGGCAGAGACACATATAAAGAGACACATGTATTTGGAATTTGGCCTGGTTCAACAAGTTGTATTTCAGATGGGCAGGGTGGCTTATGCCTGTAATCTCACTACTTGGGAGGCTGAGGCAGGGGGCCGGTCAGGAGTTCCTGGCCAGCTTAGGCTACATAGTAACCATGGACAGAACCATTCCAAAACAAGCTGAATTCCAGATTGATTGGCAACACTGCATGGTGGACTAGGGACATCTGTAAAGTGTGAAGTGTGACAGTTTTGTGTGGTTGAGTCTTTTGTTAACACCCAAGGGCTGCAACTTTCAGTGACATGAGTTACTGTGAGCCCTCAACTGGGCATGAGTTACTCTCCTCTTCTGGGAATTTATATATAAAAAGATATAATTTATGTATAAATAGAT
>NW_008346434.1:1139700-1143274 GCF_000622305.1 Nannospalax galili
TATATATATGGTTCGTTGGTAGGTTGGCTGGTTGGTTGGTTGGTATTTTGAGACAGAACCTTTGTAGTTCAGGTTAGTCTGGAACTCAGTATATAGCCTAGGCTGGCCTTGAATTCACAGCAATCTGCCTGTCTCCAGGAGGACTGAGCCACATGTATGAACCACCACTCCTGGGTTAGCCTGAGAATCCCCAAAGGATTTTGGCTTATGAGGTTGCCATTGGGGAAAATACAGGTGTGTCTGTCATCTGTCAGTGTTTCACAGGCATTGTAAGTGATTTGCTAGTTGGACAAGATCAAGAATGTATTTAAGAGGCATCCAAAATATATCTCCTCCTTTTTTTCTTTTTCTTTTTTTTTTCCTGGTCTTTTTGAGACAGGTTCTCCCTGTAGCTCCAGCTGTCCTGGAACTCACTATATAGACCAGGCTGGCCTTGAACTCACAGAGATCTGCCTGCCTCTGCCTCCTGAGTGCTGGGATTAAAGGCGTGTGCCCGGCAATATCTCCTCCTTTTTATCCCACCAGAAAATTTAAAAAAATTTGTTAATAGATTTGATAATATTTGAAAATTAAAGAGTAGAAAATCCTTTAGTTTTCTTAGCATTTAAAAAACTTTTTAATTAATTAATTAATTAATTAATTAATTAATTAATTTATATGTGCATGGATGTTTTGCCTAAATGCATGTAAGTGCACCTGTGTAGTGCAATGCCCACGGAGGTCAGAAGAGAGCATCAGATCCCTTGGAACTGGAGTGACAGATGGTTGTTAGCCACCATGTGGGAGCTGGGAATCAAACCCGGGTCCTCTGCAAGAGCAGCCAGTGCTCTTAACCACTGAAACACCTCTCCTGCACCTCTCAGCATTTTTGAAGACAGTTCACCAGAGAGGAAAGAACTCTCTTGCTGGCAATGGCGGATAGAAAGGAAGGTTTTTTTATCCTTCACTTCACCGCATGTGGCTGGGCTTCAGTGATGTGATTTTGTATGAATGTGATGTTGGAGCTGAGAAAGCTTGACTGTGAAGATAAAATGATGGAATGTGTTTGTTCCTCTTCTTTACCTAAATTCCCCTCATGTACAAAGAGTCTTAGACATTTTTCTCTGATAATAAGGCAAAGTCACATGCTGTTTAGCATACACACTTAGGTATTTTATTCTTATTGTGTGTGCATGGTGCGAGCGCATGGGTGTATGCGTGCTGCTGCTGCACACACATGGAGGTCAGAGGACAATTTAATGGCGGTGGTTCTCTCCTTCCTACCTTTGCAGAGGCTCTGGGGACTGAACTCAGGTCATCAGGCCTGTGCACAATTGCCATGCCTCCCCACCCCCCACCCTGGCCCCTTCTCAAAAATGATACTGTTCCTCCATGGTGTGGAAAGTACACTTAGCGGTCCCCGCTTTCTCAGAAGAAACCTAATTTTGGCTTTGGTGAGAGACGACTGATTGGGCCTCTGGGTTTGTGTTCACTGTAGCATCAGACCCCTTCTCTTTGTGCCTCTGGATTCCCCATGTGGGTCTGACTGAGGCATCGGTTGGGTCCTTTGTGGTAAGATGAAATGAAAAGTACAGGAGGTTTAATGAGAGCTCAGACCTGAATGACAGAGAGGAGAAGTAGGATGTTGTAGGGAAAGCTCAGGCTGCCACACAGATCTAGGGTCTGTCAACTGTTCTATGAGTCTATGGCATCTTTAAAGGGAGGTATGAGTAACACATACTCTGAGGGTCTGAGCTGTCACTGTGGTAGGAAGGTGCTCTTTCTGTTCTGCCCCAGCATCTCTTTGCTGGGCTTTATCAGTATCTTCATTACAAAGTGTGACGAAAGTATCGTTGAATAATGAGTCGTAAGACCTGAGTACTGTTTACCGTCGTTCAGGAAATTATTTTAGACCAAAGACAGTTCATACCACTTTTCTGTGAAGTCTGAGGTCCCCTCTACCATGACAGGTCAAAGTTCATGATCTAGCACAGATGTGAGCACAGCACACCTGTGACCATCTTCCCCGGCAGGGTGACTAGTCTGGGTGTTGAGAACCCCGGATGCTTCAAGGTTTCCAGGTTCTTTCTCTCTCATCTACTCCTGTTGCTTTTCACTTTTTGTGGACCTGGGACATAAAATTTCTCTGTTCCATGTCCCTGCAGCCATTCCTTCTTATGCATGTGTTTATTATGTACTAAAAGTGAAAGACAAAGCTGAAAAAGGCAGCCTTCCCTGGGAGGGACTACCATGACTATGATGGTGCCATCATTAAAGCTAAGGGTCACCATCAGCTCGAAGTTGATAGGGCTCAGGACATACCACCCTGAAATACAACATCTTGTCATTCCAGGAAACAAAAGAAGCAGGTTATAGACTCTAGAAAGAATTCCTCTCCTTGCCCCTAACCGCCCCCCCAGCCCCTTGTAGTGCTCTATAAAACCTAGCTGGCTTTATTTAAAATAGCTCATAAAACCCTCATCTGAGAGTGGCCCTTCTTTAATCAGGAGGAAAGGAACTTCTTTCTCTCTGAAGACACAGAGACACAGAGAAAAGTCTGAGCAAACAGGCCTAAGTTCCCTTCAGTTTATTACCATTAGCTCACTCTGTTTTGTCCTCCAATCATATTTCTGTGCAACTTTCTATAAGCTCACACAGATTTCCCTATTCCCTTGAATCTTAATTCCTTTCCCTTCCCTTCCATTCCCTTTCCCTACCCCTTTCTTCCCACTTCCCCTTCCCCTTCCCCTTCCCCTCCCCTCCCCTCCTCCTTCTCTCTCTCTCTCTCTCTCTCTCTCTCTCTCACACAGAAAATGCCCTGCCTCAGGATCACTTGGACTTTCTAAGACTGCTGTAGTCACTAGGTGATAGAGTGCAAAGGGTACCAAGTGGGAGACTATTCTGGGAAACTGCCACCTGTGCCCGTGGTGAAAGCGTTCCAGCCCCATTCCACTCAGCCTGATCCTTACTCCAAGAAAAAAAGAATTAGAGAGGCGCCCCCCCCCCCGCCCCCCCCCTCCCCCTCCTCTCTCTCTCTCTCTCTCTCTCTCTCTCTCTCTCTCTCTCTCTTTTCTCTCTAGGCGCCTTTTGTAGCTCAGGCTGACCTTGAATGCCCTATGTAACTGAGGATGACCTGCATAACGGGAAAGGGAAACTCCTGGTCCTCCTGCCTGTCTTCCAAGTGCCAGGGATTACAAGCATGTGCCAGGCTGAACCTTACTTTTTGAAGGCTCCTGTTCCACATAAAACTTTTACTAAATGAATTTATATTATTTTCTCTGATTCACTTGTCTTTTGTTGTGATGGAAAAGAAAGAAATCTTTTCTCCAAAATCTTAGCCGAATCCTGATGGATGAGTCAAAGTTGTTAAAAAAAAAAAAAAAGGGTGACCAGGGATAGTCATGTATATAGAGATTAGAAATGCATGTGAAAACGTCTCAATGTCAATTGCTTTGGAATGAATCCTTCTGTATGAAAAAATAAATAAAAAAAAATAATGATTAAAAAAAAATAATTAGTAGATGTGAAAAACATTACCATTGAAATCTACCTGATGACTTTATATCCATGCTCAGATGCCTAGAAGCTCAGAAAG
>NW_008346434.1:1143384-1167353 GCF_000622305.1 Nannospalax galili
AGAAATGTACAGCCAATTTTGAAAGAGATGTACCCTAGCTCAGAAAAATGTTATTGAATAGGTTAATGCTGTTGTAATGAAATGCTTCTTTTAATTAAAATAAAAAAAAAGTGTGATGGGGAAAGGTGTAACCAAGACTTAGGTAGATGACACACAGGTGCAAAAGGTCAAAGGGAGAGGGAAGTTATAATTAGGGTGTCAAAGCATAAAGAAGAAAGGGGAAGTCATGGGGTACCAAACAGAGCTACTCCCTAGGGCCATCCCTCCTCTCTCAGGGCAATGAGAAACCACCCAAGGACTGCAAGCACCTTTCTTGCCCACTGCACATTCCTTACAACCATCAAAGCCTCCTAGCCCTGTCGTTATCACTGAGCTCCTCTGCTCCTGCTTATTCTGAAGAGGGGTGGCCGTTACTAGGTGACACATCCCATCCGAAGGCAGTGGCTGTTGACTGAAAGCGCCCAGGTTACAGAAACTTACAGTAAAGGAATTGTATGCTCTCTTGTCTTAATCGTTGTTAAATGGGCCTCATTCATTGGTGTCTGAGAAAACATATTTCATCTCCTTCAACGCCCTAACAAGGAGCGTTTTTCATTTCCCTCATCTCACAGCGTCCTTCCTGCTGTAGAATAAGGCCGGCTGATTTAATAAAATGCTCTCCCATCCTGCCCAGCGATTTGAGTACAAGTAACCTCGGCCAGCCTGCCTGGGAACTTGCTAGAAATGCAAATTATTGGGCTCCACCCTAGACCCAGTAAATCAGAAATTCTGGGAGTGCAACCCGAATTGCTTGTTTTAAGGAGCCCGGGTCCCCAGAGACTCTGGTGAGAGCTGAAGTTTGATAATCACGGCTATGGGGTAACCTTTTATAAAATACTGCTGCCCCAGACCCAAGCTGTTCTTAACTCTGGGCCGCAGCTCCGCAGAATCACCAGGAGAGGGCGGCTGAGGACCTGCCTTTAGCTTCTGTAATACGTAGACCCCAAAGGAGGGTAAACAGCCACAGCAAGTTCTAGCCATTACAGGAGTAAATCACAGAGATATGAAAAAAGACTTCAAAAGGCCGTGGTATCGAAGTGAAAGTTAAGGAGAAGGCGACGCTCCGAGTCGCAGCTGCAGCGACTGAGGCTGCATCAGCATTTCGGATTTCGAAAGCATTTAGGGCTGAAGCAGTACTTTCCAGTATTTCTTCCAGTCCTCCCTTTGATATACAGGGGCCTTCCGACTTTCCTTTGTTCTTTTTTCCGCCCGCCAGGTTTTAGAGCTGACGAGCTTCCCCGCGCGTCAAAGGCACTGGATCCGCAGCTGCCTAAGCGGCAGTTCAGCGCTCTGAGGGTTCACCTTCAAGTATCACCAAGGAATGTCCCAGCTCCCCACTTCCTCCACAGGCCCTGCCACCTTCGCTCTGCAGGTTACCTTTTATCCCCTATGTGGCATTTGCACCCTTAGCCCTTTCTCCTCTACACCTGAGTTGTTCCTTGCTCCAGGGCCCAGTTGCAACACTGCACGACTGTTTACAGCTACTGAAGCCACAGTGGGCCAGATCTGTTTTTTATCTTTATTTTATTTGTACTTCTTTTGTTGTTTGTATGAATGTATAACTTGCATGTATGTAAGTGCACCCGTGTAGTGAAATGCCCAGAAATGTCAGAAGAAGGCATCGGATCCCCTGGAACTGGAGTTACAGACAGTTGTTAGCCGCCATGTTGGTGCTGGGAATCGAACCTGGGTCCTCTGCAAAGAGTAGTCAATGCTCTCAACCGCTTAGTCATCTCTCCAGCCTGTAGGGAAGATCTTTTTTGTTTGTTCCAAGACAGGGTCTCTCTGTAGCCCCAGCTGACCTGAAACTCACTATCTAGACCAGGCTGGTCTCAATCCTACAGGGATCCACATGCCGCTCTAGTGCTGGGATTAAAGGAGAGTGGCGCCACCCCTGGCTGTAGGCCAGATAAGGCATTGAATGACAGGCCAGTGGGTGCCCTCGAAGAATATCTCTCAGTCTTTCTTTGCTCTTTAATGGGCCCGCATAGCTGGTCTTCACTTGGAGTCACACTCTCATGAGGAAATCTGGGCCTGGGGGTGCCGGTACTCGATGACTTGGAGTTTTGCTTTTATCTTAGCTGTCCTGGAAAAGAAATCTTTAACTCTTCAAAAGAATGGACTGCATCAAGTGCCTTGTGGGATCCCACGAAACGTGCAGTTTTGAAAACCTTATGCAATCACGTTCTGTTCATTCCAGTCCAACACAGAACAGTCTTTCTTCTAAAAAATGTAATTAAAAGGGGTGGGGGGCTTCGTTCATTAAAAAGATTTTAATATCTTTTAATTCTTTGCAGGACATTTATACTGCCCCTGTAAGTCTCCAGGGAACATCCAGAAGAGGAAGCAGGAAGGCAGGAGAGAGGGGCTGAGAAACGCAGCCTCAAGCTCACCGAAGATGCCCTGCCTCTCCGGGGTCTGCACAAGATTGGGCCACCAGCATTTGTAGGCTAGGGAGGGTCTTGCCCCTCCCTCCAACTACTAGCTGCTGATGGATTCTGGGGAAGGACAGTGCTTGCGTTCCATTGTGTACCCAAGGTGAGCCCGCTAGGCTCTATGGGACAGTTCCAAACGTGTGGTCACACCGAAGGCCCTGCTTAAAATCAGTGGTCACAAAACAAAACAAAAAGATATGAACTGGGAAGGGGCTTGCAGGGAGGAGGGGATATGGCAGAGTTAGGAGGGAGAGAAGAGAGGGTCTGGGCTGAGAGTCAGAATGCATTACACACATGCATAAAGTTATCAGAGAGCAAATTTAATCAATGAAAAGGGGGAAAAGAAGAGGGAGGATATTTGCAGGCAGGAAGAGGATCAACAGAAGATGGGGAGGGCAGTAGGGGTAGTAAATGATGATAAATAATAATGAAATAATATATATGTCACAGTGAAATCCAGTTTTTGTATGTTTACCAAAAAATTCATTTAAAAACTTAAGGAAAAAATACCAGTAAAAATGTACAGTTTTGTTTCTTTGAGAATGGAGTTTGCTATATAGCCCCAGCTGGCCTGGAAGTGACTGCTAGACCTGGCTGGACTCACACTTGCTGTAATCCTTCTGCCTCTGACTTCTTCATTCATCTTTAAAGTTAGTCTATAAAGTGATAGGTGGGTTTCATTATAATGTTCATTTTTAGATGTTCAGAGCATTTCCCACTCTGGGGAGGCCAGAGGGGAGAAAGGGTTTGCTCCTTGATATAAAAAAAAGACATAGGTTAGAATTTTAAGGCTGTCTGAGATACTTTCTCAGTTTACACTGAGATATTCACGTAAAATGGAAATGCTCCACAGCTCCCCTGGAGGGGAGGAAGGAGGCAGAGGAAGGGCGAGTTCATTTAAGCCTGGCTTTGTGCTGGCTTTGAGGCAATAAACACAGAGGAAGCTTTGCTCCTTAGGGCCAGGCGGTCTGTAGTTTGTAGTGAACATGTATTTAAATGATGATCTGTAAGTGCTGAGTTGTTTTCATGACTTTAGACTAATAAGGAAGAATGATTGCAGGCGGCACATTCAAGGATGCGCTGCCGGGTTCTTGATTGCCATTATGATGCAATCAGGATTTTTTGTGGCTGTCTACTCGCCTTTTGTTTTCTGCTGTTTCCTTGTAATGATCCAAAATTTTGAGGCTGTCCTGAGGCAGGATAGAAATACAGGGAAAATTTGGAGGACATGAGCAGAGAGAAGGGCCGTCACCCAGGCCTCTGGTTGAATCCTCTCACCACCAGCAGAGTAAGAATCAACTTAAGCCCCGTCTGCCTTCCCAGCTATAAACCTGAACATTTCTAGGAATCTCACTAGAAACCTCATTTACAGGAAAAGGACATATATTAAACCTTGTGCAGTCCAGAAGCTTCTGGTTTTACCTCATCTGATTGTAATTCCATCCCAGGCATCTCCGGAGCCACCTCACAGATGACTCTTGTCAAAAGAGATAGAGAAGGGGAAAAGAGTTTCTTAGCAATCTTTTGAGATACAGCTTGAGAGCCACCAAAATGGTCTGTGAGGCTAATGCTAAGACAGTTGATTGCTTACTTTTCCTTGAGGCGCCCAGACCCACACTTGGCGCTTTGCACTTTCCTCTTCTCTCCCTTGGGAAGCACATACCCCCCTCCCTCTTGAGTGTGTCTTACTTTCTTCTGAGAACCCATCTTTGTTTTAACTCTAGTTCTTAACTCTATAATTTTTTTTATTTAAAAAATATTTTATTATTTTTATTTTATACGTACGAGTGTATTGCCTGCATGTGTGTGTAAGTGTACCTGTGTTGTGCAATGCCTGCGGAAGTCAGACAAGGGCATTGAATACCCTGGAAATGGAGCAATGTATGGTTGGTAGTCACCATGTAGGTGCTGGAAACTGAACCCAGGACCTCTGCAAGAGCAGCCAGTGCTCTTAACTGCTGAGCTATCTCTCCAGCCCCTTTGCCTATATATTTTTTATAAATTCACCAATTTTGCCTCATAAACTCGCTAGTCCTGAACTTCTTCTCAGCATCAAAGCTACTAACCCAAGTCTGGCTTGAGTTGAGGCCTCTACAAGCTTAGGAGAACTCCTCAGGCTATGGAGGGCAGCCGTTTGGAGCTGCATCTCTGTCTCCTCACTGCTGACATAGCCCTCTCTCCACTTTTTACTGGATAACAGGGAATTATATCTCTGTAGCTCCATTTTATGTCCACTTCTGTTTTCAAAATTTTCATTTATTTTTATTTTCTGTGTATGAGTATTTTACATGCATGAATGTAAGTGCAACACATTTGTGCAATGCCCACAGAGGTTGGAGAAGGGTGTTGGATCCCCTGGAACTGGAGTTACAAATGATTGTTAGCTGTCATGTGGGTGCTGGGAACTGAACTTAGGGCTTCCACAAGAGAAGCCAGTGCTCTTAACTGCTGAGTCACCTCTTCAGCCCCCATTTTATGTTCACTTCTAATTGAGGGTCAAGAGACTTTCTACTTCATGCAAATGAAGCAACAGTTTCCACAGTGTGTGCAGAGAAGTTCCTAGTAGTGGTAGCTGTTAAACAAGGTGGGCACTTTCAGAGACAAACTCCTGTACTTGGGTGCAGGGGGCTGTTCAAAAGTCTGTTAATGTTAACCTCTGCAAGAGCAATCAGTGCTCTTAACCACTGAGTCATCTCTCCAGCCCCTCTTTGTAGTATCTTACAATGAAAGGTTGGGGATGTAGCTCAGTTGGTCGATTGCTTGCCCAGCAAACATGAAGCCCTGGTTTTGAAACACCTGATAGCATACATCTGTGATACCAAAAACAAAGGGGGTGGAGGCAGGAGAGTCAGAGATTCAATGTCATCCTTGGCAACATAGGGAGTTCAGCCTGGGCTAGATATCCTGTCAGAAATAAATAAATAAATAAATAAATAAATAAATAAATAAATAAATAAATAAATAAGAAAGAAAGGAAAGAAAGAAAAGAACAAAAATAAAAAGAAAGGAAAGAAGGAAGACAGGAAGAAAAATTTATAGCGAATTAACTAGGGTCTGGAGAATTCTCTTAAGTGACCCAGAATAAACTTTGATTATAACATTAAATTCACTGTCCAGAAGCATTCCTGTCTGCCTCTTTCCTTTCCAGACATGTACTTTAAACTGAACATGCTCAGAAATGTGCCTGCATTAGTCCATTTTCACTGCTGTGGCACAATCCTTGTTAGAAACAAGGTAAGGGAAGAGAGATTTACTTCAGGTCATGGTTTCAGAGGGTCTTACGCTACCGTTGCAGGGAAGGCACCATGGAGGTCATGGTGGCAGAAGAGTGTGCTGGTGCCTGTTCACATCAAGGCAGATCAGGAAGCACAGAGAGGATGGAACTGGGGACTAGGTTATTAACCCTCAAAGACCCTCCTAGTGATCTACTGCCAACAGCCAGGTTCTACCTCCTGACCCCCAAAATAGTGCCTCCAGCTAAGGAACAAGTGTTCAAAACATGAGCCTGTGGGGGACATTTCAGAGTCAAATCTTAACAGTGCTTACCCCTACATATGCTTTCCTGTATCAATATGTGTAGAGTCCCCAACAAAAATTCAAGCATTGCTTTGCAAAGAATTCTAGTGCTCTCCTTACATGTTATAAGTAATGTATCAGTATATCTCTCCATCCAATTTTTGTTGTTTTTTGAGACAGGATCTCTCCGCAGCCCCCATCTGGCCTGGAACTTACTATATAGATTAGGCTGGCCTCAAACTCAAAGAGATCCACCAGCTTCTGCCTCCCAAGTGCTGGGATTAAAGGTGGGTGTCACCATGCCCAGCTCTTTCTCCACTCTTACATGTCTTGGTTGTGTTTGTCTCCTTCATATTCTCTGAGATGCTGTTGGGGGACCCTGTTGCTAAGGTTGTAGTCCTCCATGTCTGGATAGCTCTAAGGGGCTCGGTGCTACATGGAAGGACTCCCCTTCTCACAGGGGAGCTCCTGCTCTCTGCCTGACTTACCTGGAAAGTGCCACCAAGCACGGATGCCTGACCTTATTTGGAACATGACCTTTGGCATAGTTACCTGCAATAAAACTGCCCCCAGGTCTTTTCTATATGATAATTAGGCATTGCCCTATAGTCAGATGATAGGATCCCCCTGCCACATGTAAATAAAGCATACTATGAGCACCTATCAGCTGAAGCTTTGGCTGCTGCCTCCACACTATATTTTCCCCAACCCCCACTGAATAAACAGAGTTGTCACTGAATCTGGAGCTGTTTCACTGAGTCTGGAGCCGTTTCACTGAGTCTGGAGCTGTATCACTGAACCTGCCTCCCTGGAAGGGCTTTCTTCCATCAGTGCTCACTGGCCATCCTGACCCGTTCGTCGCTTCTGCTCCCTTTGTTCTCGTGGATCGGTGGGCAACGACCCATGAAGGAAGGGAGAGACCCACAAGATGCAACTCAAGAAGTACTTGCTTAAGGAAAATAAGCCCAAATTTTGTGATTTTTTTTTTTTAATCGTAGCAGCTCCCTTTGCCTCTTGCTTCCTGTCTTTTGGGGTAGAGACAGGCCCTGGCCCTTACTAATTTCCAGCTGCTGAACTTCCTGTGAATTAGAAGACGATGATGTTTGCTTGAGTCTTAGTTGGTTTGATTATGGAGCCCTCAGAAGTCTATGTTATACCTTCTGTCATAATGCTGGTGGAACACTCTGTCCACTCCTCCCTTCTCCCCTGCTTTCTACTTTAGTAGGCTGGATGCCTTGCTTATGTTGAAGTAAGGATGCATGGATCCCAGTGGCTTGCTGGTCTTGCTGAGAAAAGCCAGATGGAACTTCTTCACTTGACAGATCAGAGATAAGAAAGGTAACCTGGCATGGCAGCATCTGAACTCCCATCTGTTGGCCTTAAGTTCTTTTTAAAAAAATATTAAAAAAATTTTTAATGTGTATCATTGTATTACCTGCATGTATGTATGTGCACCTGTGTCATGTACTGCTTGTGGAGGTCAGAAGAGAGTGTCAGATTCTCCTAAACTGGACTTATAGATGGTTGTTAGCCACCATGTGGATGCTGGGAATTGAACCTGAATCCTCTGCAAGAACAGCCAGTGCTCTTGACCACTGAGCCATCTCTCCAGCTCCAGTCTTAAGTTCTTTGATGGTTAGTTCTATGTGTCAACTTGATTGGACTAAAGGGTTCCCTGATGGCTGATAAGCATTATTTCTTGTTGTGCCAGTGAGGCATTTCCAGAAAAAATTAGCATTCAGATTACTCCCTTGCAGTATGAGTAGGTACTGTTCAATCTACCAGGGCCAAGACACAGCAAAATGTCAGAGGCAGGGTGAGTTTCTCTCTGCTTGCCTGGCATAGCCATCTTCTCCTGCCTGTGGGTATCAAAGCTTCTGGGGGGTTAGACTTAAATTTGGGCATATGCTATTGGCTCCCCTGGTTCTGAGACCTTTGGGCTTGGACTGGAGCCCCCCACCCCAGCTTCCCTGGCTCTCTAGCTTGCGGTGAATCTTTCTGGTTGCTGTAATTCTGTGAGCCAATTCTTCATGAGACCATCTCTGAGCATGTACCTGCTTCTCTTAAGAACTCTAGTTCAAGGGCCTTGGGCTCAGACACCCTAAGTTTTCTAGTGCTCTCACTAGATGACTTCTAGAATGGAATTGAGTTACTATGTTTCAAATTTCCCAGTCTCTGAGATAAAGATATCTGTGTTTGAAGTTTCACATGTCTTGGGTCTTGGACTGTGCCTGAATTCAGCAACATGGGCTTGCTGCTTGACTGCTTCTACAACTCACCCAAAGCCCCAGAGCCTCCTGGATCAGAATTTCAGTTGATCTCAGAAATCTTGTCTAGAACCACAGGTCAGTGGGAGCTTCAAGCTGGAAACTTGATGTTACTGCACAAAGTCAGCTTCTGTTGCTTTTCCTTTCTTTCTATAATGTTCAAAGACCTGGTTAGAAGAACTAGGTTCTTGTCTCACTCTGTGTCCAAACTGTGCTCATACCCTTAGCCCGGTGACTGAGTCCTTTGTACCCCCTGACTCCTCGCCCTGCTCAGAATGTGCAAAACTTCAGAAATTTTTTGATTACCTTCTCTCACCTGCCTCATAGCTGTCCTGGGATCAGAGTTTTGCTGCCATATGCTGGGTACTGTCCTGGATGAGCTCTGTCCTCCCAATGCAAATTGTTGCACTGCTTCTTTTGTGCTCCTTGGCAGTGCTCCCACAAGGGCAGCTGGACTTTGTCAAGCTGGCTGTCTCAGGTAGCAGCTCCTGATAGAGACTTCGGCTAGGGATGTCTGTGGGCTGTCAGATGCCGTCTGGCTCTAGGTTTAGCACATCACTCCTGGTTCCCCCTCTCCAGCTTTCTTCACATTCACACACCTCTAGAGGAACTTTCTAAAGACAAATGTATGCCTGTTATCATTCAGCCTAAAACCCTTTGAATGCTCCTCATTCTTCATGAGAACAGTGCTGAGTATACTTCTGCTTCCCTGGCACACTCTAATTCAAGGTCCTTGCGCTCAGACATCTAATCTGCCCAGAGGTTTCACTCTGATCACTTATAAAATTTAATTGGGTCGTTGTATGTTGAGTGTCTTGGGCCCCTTGATGAAAAATTCAAATGTTTACTTGTAGCTATCCTTCACCAGTCTATAGGATGGAACAGTTACACATAGTGGATAAAGGCCTAGATCCCAGGATCTGCCACCTGCATTCAAAGCCTGGCTCTGGTGTATACCAGATGTATGACCTCACTTCTGGGCTTCAATTTCCTTATTTATAAAAAGGTCATATTTACTCAGAATTATAGTGAGGATTAAACAAGCATGTATGTTTAACATTTAGGACAGAATTTGGCACACAATAGGCATTGTTTAAATGTTACATGTTATTAGTGTTCAACCTTGAACACTATGCCAAAGTTATCATATAGTCCATCCAGACTGCACCATCAATGTCCCTCTTGAACATCTTGTTTTATGTTTACATCTGTGAATGTACTCTTCCCCCTCCATGAAATATTTTTCTTGTTTCTGAAACTAGCTTGAGTTCTATTTGTCTTTCAAAACTCTACAGGACATCACCTTAGGAGGAGGCGTCCTTCTTTTTTAGATGAATCTACTATCATGTACCGCAACACTTATCATCACACCTTCTTCTAACCTATAGTTGTCATATTGTTTACTTGGCAACATCAGGACCCTCTTCAGAGGATGGGCTGCTTTGGAATGTTTGAGAGCATGACAGTGTTTGCAGAGAGTAAACAGAAAGTAGCTCTCATTGTTTGAAAAATGACTGTTACTTTACTTTGTAGGCTACCACAGAAGCCAAGTCTGACTGTCTATAGCAGCCTTGATTGGTTCAAGCCGAGAGCCCCTCTGACACACAGTCAACCCCTGTGTGGTGATGGCTTACTGCTGGGGCCTGACTTTCCAAAGCCTCTCCTGTCACATGGGAGATCCTCTCTATGCTTAATATTGGTTGTTATCTTGACAAGATCTAAGCAACAAACCTCTGGATACATCTGTGAGAGAATTTCAAGATTGGATTGAGGTGGGGAGATCTACCCACTCCAAATATGGGCCGCACCATTCCAAGGCCTGGGGTTTCTGACTGAAGAAAAATGGGAATGTAAGCTGAGCACCAGCATTCATCTAGCTCTGGTTCTTGACCATGGATGCAATATGACCAGCCGCCTCCATGAGTTTTCCACCATGATGGATTACACTCTGGAACTGTATACCAAAATAAACACACCCTCCCTCCCTCCGTCCCTCCCTCCCTCCATCCCTCCCTCCCTCCCTCCCTCTTCTCCTTCCTTTTTTCTTAAGTTATACTTGTCAGGCATTTTGTCACAGCAACAAGAAGAGTAACTAATATATCCTCAGGCTTCTTGCCTCCCATTGAATGCTTGATTTCAGCACTGCCTTGTATAGCTCACAGAGAAGGTTCTTTACCCTGGCAGCAGACAACTCCATAAATGCTCACATTTTTATTGCTTTATTATTTATTTATTTATTTGGTGTGTGGGGGAGTGGCATGTCATAGTGCGTGTGTAGCGATCAGAGGACAACTTGTGGGAGTTGGTTCTCCTTCCACCATGTAGATCCCTGGGGTCAAACTCAGGTCATCAGGTTTAGTAGCAAGTGCCTTTACCTGCTGAGCCACCTTTTTGCCTGAATGGTACAACCCTGATTGACACATTCTAGAAGAAACCCAAGAAGAAATCAGAATGAAGAAATCAGTTGTTAGAAGAAATTCAAGAAATTCATGTAAGAAACTTCTGATTATCTTTATTTTTTTAGTTATCAACAGTTAAAAAAAAAAGGACACAATTTTGGCACACCTTGAAGCTAGCTGTGTTTTTATCAGTATATTCTGACAAATGACTTTCATATGGAAGCCTTAACTGTTACCTGGGTCCAACTTTTCTAGAAAGTGGAACGTACCCCCTTCTTTCTCTATTGTGCTTTTTGGAATGTGGTCGTGATGACTACAGCCACCCCAGCCATGGTAGGCCATGGGCCGAGGCCTCCTACCTAGAATGGAATGGAAAGCTGAAAGGAAACTGGGTCTTCAACTATGTAAAGCTACTTCAGCGTTCCTGATCTGTCAGCTTCTGGCCTTTACCAGTACCCTTTTCTGACTTTCTGTCTCATGCAATCTAAACCAAATCCAACTGCTGTGGTGTGCTGTTTGCTCTTGTCCCGCAGGAGCACACAGGAAACTTTGGGATAAATTTAGACGATGTCTCAGAACTAAGCAGATCAACACTTCTGCCCAAATCTGGGACTGTGAAAGTATAGAAACCTTGTCCTGGCCTTGCGTACCTGTCTCCTGCCTGCTCCTGCTCTTGTGTGGTTCTCAATCCTTTCCCTTGGCACTTTGACTTATTCTCCTCTTCATTTGGACTTTATCCATTTAGCGGCAGCCCTACTTCCCAGTCTGTACCATCCATGGCTTTACCATCAAAGCCCAAGACTCTAATCCCAGCTGGCTGAACTGTGTCTACAACCTCTGGATTCTCATTCTCAGCATTAATAAGAAGAGACAGCATGTTGAAAGGCAGTGAAACTTGTAGAAAGTCTGCTAAGTGAAACTTCTTGAGGAGTGATGGGACCTGGGCTTCTACATGAATTTAACAGACTTAAGGTGGCTGTGTACCATCTTTCAGGCAGACATTTTCTATGCTGGGTGATCCACCAGGGACTGCTAGCCACTGGGAACCAAGTACTGAAGAATGGTGGCAGTACTGATTTGTGAGGGAAACTATTTTGCAGTGGTCTTAAAGAGGCCATCAACTGAGGAAAAGCCACAGCCGCCTGGCCTTGTGCTCCATCAATGTTATTCCCAGCAGCTCAGCTTCCCCCTTGGGATGTAGTCCTTTCCCAGGGCTAACCTCAATCACAAGCTTAATTGTAGTTTCTTAGAGATGATTATGACTCTCTCTGATGAGATCACATCCCACCAAGCTGAGGACATAGCCCCCTGCACCCTGTTGCTCCCCATGCCATGACCCTGATCTACAAAGGTTACAGATGCCTCGTTTAGAACTCAGAGAGGGGAATCCGGGGTTGAGTAACCTGTCTTTTTCAAAGTGGTCCCCCATCTGGAGTTGTATTTTAATTAGCCTTCAATTCCAGGCAAGTATCCTACATCTCACTCAAAGGGCACAGATTTGTGTGCATGGCAGAAACTCTGGGTGCCCTTTCAAGCTGACATTTCTCAGTCTGGGTCCTTGGACGATGGCCTCAAAACAGCAGCAAGCCTCTCCTATCTACTTGCACAGAGGTGGCACAAATTGCTATTGTTTCTATGACAACTGATGGCTCTTTTTTTCATTTCCTAAAAGCTGTCTGTGTGATAGACAGCAGTATGTGGCGGAAACTTGGGAGGCAGTGACTAGCCTGGTAGATTGCCCAAGCAAACGAACACAGCGGTTTTACTGTCTTCACCAGTCCTGGTTCTTTGTCTCTGTGTTCTGTTCCATTATTTGCCATGCAAGTCACACAGAGGCAGGAATAACAGCTGCCAGGCTGAAAGAGAGACCCCGGCGTTTATGTGCATTCTCATTTGAACTCTTGGATTGGAGAAGGCAGTGTTTGCCCCTCCCCCCACTTCCTTAACTCCTGCTGTGCTTCTACTGCTTAATGAGCCTTTTCAGAAAGGAAAACTAGCAAACAGCAAAACAGGAGTTCTGCCCTTTAAGCAATTGCTTTCTAAAGTCTTCATCAGAATACAGTTGTATGGTGAAGGTGAGTTTAAGGATCTCTGTATTTGCAAATTCACGGCAACTAGTCAAACTGTGTGCCTTCCTTAACAGCAGCCTCATTTAATATCTCTTCTCATTAAATGAGGAAACTATGGGAAAAATTAACTTTCTGAGTGTAATAACTACCAGTTAATTAAATATCTCTCTAGTCAATGATTCCTGGTCTTAGGGCTGAATAGCTTTGGAAGTGTCTTAATGACAAGGCAGGGTATGCCAAATCTGTCCACAGCCGGAATAAACACAACAAATTTTGTAGATTGGGAATTTTGTTTTTCAACTGTACATAGAGGCTGCCTCATATATCAAAGAATGACTGTATAGTCAAAAATAGGTAAATTGGGGGATGGGGCAATGGTTCAATGAGTAAAATGCTTGCTGTGCAAACATGAAGACCTGAGTTAGGCATCCCCAGCACCCATGTAAACAAAGCTGGGTGCATGTGTCTATAACCCCAGTGCTGGGGTCGGGGTAGAGACACGTGGGTCTTGGGAACTTGCTGGCCAGCCATGTAGTCAACTGTCAAGTCCCAGGTTCAGTGAGAAATTCTGCCTCAAAAAATAAGGTGGCGCTCAGTAGAGAAAGACATTTAATATTGGCTTTCTAGACAGTCACGTACCAGTGCATGCACCCACGTGAACTCATATAAAACACACACACACACATGCACACAGACACACAGAGCTAAGTCACTACATCATCATCATCATCACATCACATCCTTTGTTCTCCAATCACATTTCTACTCACCTGCCTATAAATATTGCATGTTTCTTATTTAAGTCTTCACTTTTGAAGGTTCTCATTTCATGTTCAAATTTTTTATTACATAAAGTTGATATATCTTCCTCTTGTTAACTATCTTTTATATTGGTTCCCAACTCAACCGTGAACCTTGTGATAAGGGAAGGGAAAAAAACCATCACTTTTTTTTGCTGCAGCAGGAATAATGACAAGCTTACCCAGGTTAAGCAGCATCTGCACTTGTCTACAGAATGTATGGCTTGGGAGCTCACTAGGGGTTTTTCTTCATAACGATGTGCTGGGGTCTGTTCAGAAGAAGCCTTTATTTTCTTTTCTTTCCCTTTGTATTTATAACTGTATCAGCAGTAGCAAGTACTGTTTGAGGACTCAGGACTTGAAACAACCCTCAGTTCCAAGAATATACACAGACTTTGCTAAGCATGGGATGATCTGAGGGACTAAATATGAATTATCTTATGGCTTTGTGTGTATGCCTCTAAAGTCTCATTGAAGCCAGAGACCCCTGTTTAGGTTGGTGATGATAAGTTGCATTCTAAAACCTAAAAGCATTTTCCAAATAAGTGATAGCACTTAAACCTTAGTCGTAAGTTTGTGGAACCAATTTAGCCCAAAATATATAGCAAATAAGACCGTTAAGTAAAGTATAATTTTTGTTGCTACTTTTTTCTTTTTAAAATTATTTTTATTTTGCTGGGTGTGGTGGTGCACGCCTTTGATCCCAGCACTCGGGAGCCAGGTGGATCTCTGTGAGTTCAAGCCCAGCATGGTCTACATAGTGAGTCCAGGATAGCTGGAGCTACAGGGAGACCCTGTCTCAAAAAGACCAAAAAAAAAAAAATTATTTTTATTTTATGTATATAAGTGTATTGCCTGCAGCATGTTGTGCAGTGCCCACAGAGGTCAGAAGAGGGCATCAGATCGATCCCTTGGAACTGGAGTTCTAGATGGCTGTTAACTGCTGTGTATATGTGTGTGTGTGTGTGTGTGTGTGTGTGTGTGTGCGCACGCGCGCGCGATCCTCTGCAAGAGTAAATAATGCTCTTAACCATTGAGACATCTCTTCAGTCCCATGTTTCTTTTTTCTTCTAGTGAAAAATTGTCATATTAATATTAAATTCACGTTCTTCATGTTATTCATAAGAATTGACATAAAACTTACTGTTAGTTCATCCTTTGAATAGCTAACCTTCAATTTACCCAGTCTTCCCCCATAAATGATGTCCTACTTTGCTCTTTCCTTTTGGTAGTAAATGTTTGCCATGAGAAGTATATAACCACTAGCTCCCATTTAAGCTTAGTTTGGTTTTTATCACTGTTTATGCATATATAGTTAGTCTCAAGTTTATGAATAAAATAATAACACAGATGCCTTTCTGATGCAATCCCTTTTCTTTGATTTGGCTTTTCTCTCCTCCATAACACACCCCTGTGTCAACAATTTCATATGTATTATTTTTTTTTTGACCTAGGGTCTCATGTAGCCCAGACTGTCCTCTAGCTGGCCAATTAACCAAGGATGACCTTGAATTTCTAATCCTCCTGACTCTGTCTTTTAAGTGCTAGACTTACAGGTGTGTGCCAACATGCCCCATTTATGCAGTGCTGATGACACAGCTGAGGGCTTTGTGTATGCTAAGCAAGTACTTGATCAACTGAGCTACTTGCCCAACTCCTTATATCTATCCTTTTCTCTTTAAACATACACAAAAATTCAGTTCTGTCAGAACTTGCATATGTATAGGTTTTTAGGACATTTCATGCTTCCATTGCAGATAGATTGCTTTCATTTTGAGACAGGGTCTCCCTGCAGACCCAGCTGGCCTGGAACTCACTATGTAGACCAGGTTGGCCTTGAATTCACAGATATCTGCCTGCCTCTGCCTCCCAAGTTCTGGGACTAAAGGCATGTACCACAATGTTCAGCCTCTTTTTCTGAGACATGGTCCCATGTAGCCTATGCTGTTCTCAGACTTGATATATAGTCAAAGCTGACCTTGAATTCTTGATCTTTCTGTCTTTGCCTCTTAAGTGCTTGGGTTATAGGCATACACTAGCTTGAAGTTTACATTCTTTAATGACATCTAGCTGCGAAAGAAAATGCTTATTTTTGTAGTTCAATTTCTTTTTGATTTCTTGTGCTAAGGAAAGCAACTTCTATTGTTAATAAAATTGCATCATATGTTCTAAAAGACAAAAATACAACAAAGATATTTAAATGTTCTACTTCCACCCATTATAGAACATCATTTGAACAAATAGCACGATGTCTTTCAAATGTATGGAACCAGGATCTTGTCAAGTGGCATTTTGGTGCTAACTCCTGACCATGAGTCCCACCCTAATTTTCCCTGTCCCAGTCAGGGTCCTGATAGCGCATTGTCCTTTTTTCTTCCATTTCCAATTTCAAGGTAGCTCTTGGGGGTGAGGATGGTTCTTACATTCTAATTATGTATTAAAGAAAGTGTCTGCTTCGGTTGTCTCACAAGACTGGGGCGTAGTGACCCTAGAACCCAAGTATTCTTCCAGTCTGCATGAGATTTGGAAAAGAAGGTGGCATGTCACCCGAATTCCCTCTGGGTCTCCTGTGCTTTCAGACAAACCATATAATATAGTTTATGTGCATTTATTAACTTACAAAGGAATGAGAACCCAGTGCCTAGCCCCACACCTCTGGTGGCTCGGCTCAGAGCCCACCATATCAGACCACACCAGGACTACCAAAGTCCCCCTCGCATTCGCTCACGCCTCAGGGGCCAGCTATCTGGACCCCGTCCACAAGAGTCAGTGCATTCTTTGAGCTGCTGCAGCTGGTGGCACATTCCCACGGCTGGTGCGCTTCCCCACTGCTCCCGGCTTCTGTCCCAAGATGGCTCCCAGCAGCCCCTTCGTAGTCCCCTTGGAGGACTACCCCTTGGAGGAACTAGCCAATTGGGAGACGTGGCAGCATATGCTTGTAATCTTAGCTACTTGGGAGGCTGAGGCAGGAGGGTGTCAGGCTTGGGGTTAGACTAGGCAACTTAGTAAGATTCTGTCTCTAAACAGGGCTGGGCCATAGCTCTGTAGCAGAGAGCTTGCCTACCATTCAGGAGGTCCTGGCTTCAATCTGCAGACCGTGTGTGTGTTGGCTCAGTTGACTCTTGAGATGTTTCCCTCCCTTCCCTACATCGAGGACGCTCTCTCGCATTGCCTCTTTTTTTCTATACACTTTTGTGAACTCATCAGTGCCTGTGACGTTAACTAACATGCTTTGTCGAGACTCCCAAGTGTTTATGTGTCACCCTCCTTCATCTCTACAACATGAACTATGCAGCCCATGTTTCAGTTTAGTTCTTCCGCCTTTGTCCTCTCTTTGAATATTGTCAGTTAATTACTTCTTCCACTTCTTTACTTTTTCAATGATCAGTCCCATCACTGAAGTACAAATCGTGAGAATTGTTTTTTTATTATCTCAGTTCTACACCTGATCAATTGCTGTTAGTTAATAAGATAATACTGATTGATTTAAAAAAATTAGAGCATGGTTAATAGCTCCTCTTAGCCATACCTTTCTTTCTCTCTTCCTTCTCTTTTCCTTCTCTTCTCGTCCCTCCCCTCCCCTCTCCCCCTCCCCTTCTCCTCCTCCGCTCCCTTCCCTTCCCTTCCCCTCCCCTCTCCTCTCCTCTTTTCTTTTCTGAGAAGGGAAGGGTTTTTATTGTATCTTTACATCTCCCTAGTCACAGTCCATCATTAAGGGAAGTTAGGACAGGAACTCAGGGCAAGAACCACTCGGGGAGGCCGGATCCAGGCACTCTCAGGCAGTCTGCTAAGGTCTCATGAGGCCCCTACCCCACTGTAGGGCAGAGAGGTCTAGTCCTGATAAACTGGGAGGGGGTCTCACATGGTCCCAATTAGGGGGTTGGCCACCGCAGGACTGGGACAGCTCACCTCCGTGGGAGGCAGGATCCAGGCACCCTCAGATGGTCTGTTAAGGTCTCAGCAGTACCTTTCTAAGCAACTGAAGTGCCAAGCCACTATCCCTTCTTGGTCAGTGGAAGGAATTATTTATTATTATTATTATTATTCTCTCTTTACTCAGAGAGAAAGGATCTGAGTTGGGTGTGCTGCCATGGTCACAGGCTCTACGGTCACATAGAAGAGGAAAAGAAGCTGGATGTGGTGGCGCACACCTTTAGTCCTAGCACTCAGGAGGCAGAGGCAGGTGGATCTCTGTGAGTTCAAGGCCAGCCTGGTCTACATAGCAAATTCCAGGCCAGCTGGAGCTAAAGGGATACCCTGTCTCAAAAGGACCAAAAAAAAAAGGGGGGGAGGGAAGATTATGAGGTAAGGCCTGGGAGGTTTGGGGCTCTTATCCGAAAGTGGTTTCCTGATTCTTGCTTAATGTTGGGCTCCTTTGGCTGGAGCTCAGGCACCTGAGCAGTGTAGTTGCAGAGGTGGCTGGGAAATGTAGTTTAGCTGAGTGGTCTGGAAGAGCAGCAAATACAGAAAAGCTGACTAGTCTTTGCCAGTTGCCAAATTCTGTCAATTGCCTTTTCTTTTCCGTAGTGTCTCTTGTATCCCTATCTTTTGCCAGTTTCCACTGCTGCTGTCCTAGGGCAAGCTGCCATCCCAGTGTGCCTGGAGAACTGCGGTGTTTGAATTATTTGTCTCCAGGCTTCCCTTCTCTATTGAATTATTATTATTTAAATTTTATTTTAAATTATGGTTATATGTATATGTCTGCGTGTGGGTATGTGTATGTGCATACAGATGTCCTCAGAGGCCAGAGGGATCAGATAACCTTTGGAGCAGAAGTTAACAGGTATCTGTGAGCCGCCCAATGTGGGTCCTGGGAACTGAACTCAGCTTCTCTGCAAGATCAGTATATACTCTTAGGCACTGAGTCCCTTAATTTATTATTTGTACTGGGCCTGATTGTGACATTTTCATACATGTATGTCATTGTGCTGTGTTCATACTGCCTCCTTCATTAGCCTCTCTTGTCTCCTGTGGTCATCTCCTTTTTTCCTCCCAAATAGTCCCACTTCTGCTTACACGTGTGTATTATTAAATCTAGGCTCTGTATTTGGGAAAACACACAATGTTTGCCTTTCTTCTCCCTGCGTCACACTTTATGATTTTCCCTTACCTTTGTAGTCCTCTTCTGTTCCTGTTTGCTTTCCATTGCTGTGATAAACACCATGACTATAAACAGCCTAGGGAAGAAAGGCTTCATATTCCATCTTCTACTTTCTGGTCACCAACCATCATTGAGAGGAGTCAGGGCAGGAACTCAAGAGAAGAATCTGAAGGCAGGACTGTGAAGCAGAAACCGTGGAGGAATGCTACCTACTGGATCACTCTCTGGCTTATGTTCAGCTAGCTTTTTTACACACCCCTGTAGCCCCAGCTGGCTTGGAACGCTCTATGTAGAGCAGGCTGGCCTTGAACTCATAGAGATCCGCCTGTCTCTGCCTCCTGAGTGCTGGGATTAAAGGTATGCACCACCACACCTGGCTCTATAATTATTCTTTTGATGGAGGGGCAGAAATAAAACTCTAAAATCTACCTGTTGCAATCTAAAAGTCTAATGGAGTTAGCTTAACTAATGAATGCCCTGGCTTGATTGGGATTCCCATAATTGCTGCTCAGTATGCGGGTGACTTGACTTGTAATTACTGAGAACTCCCTCCTCCATCAGCAACTGCTTAACCTCCTCTCTTTCATCAAGATTTTGCCTAAGTATCTTTAAAACCTTGAAGCCTGCTCAGCTCATTCTAGCCTAAAGTGATCTCTTACTGTTCTGAACTGTCGAATCTACTTATGTGGCAATTAATCTTGTAATGGCTTATGATATTTTTGTGTGCACAGAACTTTTAATTATATCTTTTGTGGGAAATCACTTTTCTGTGGAGTTTCTGCTGCTTGCCTGTGAGACTTGGAAACCTGTGACTGTATCTTACATCTCCTTTAATCTCCACAGCCCTTCACAGTGATAGATGGTTCCTTTGTAGGCCTATCAATAAGAGCTGTTTGATTTAATAAATATATTTCTAGTGCTGACTGCTGTAGTCCTAGCCAGGGAGTGAAGGGAGCCTGTTGGCAACATGTAAATATTTAATTTGGCAGGTTTTACAGTACACATTAGAAGGTATTACTGTTCGGAATCAGAGCTCACAATTACAAAGGAATTGATGCAATGGTGACTACTGAGCCTGTTGGCATCCCAGACCCCCACTGGGACCATATGAACATTTCACATTAGCTATAACTTCCTTGCAGGGTAGTGTGGGCTCCCCATGAACAGTTAATTATGGGAACAGACTCATTACTACAAAGTGGTTGAGTTTAGAACAAGCTAAATAAGAAGATTAAAATCATTTTGGAAGAAACATTTCATGGGATATTAATACTTTGGTTGTAAATAATGAAAGATAATGAGAGCATTCAATTCTAGCAACAATACATTAATTGCAAGGGGACTAATTTTTAAATGAGTGTTTTGCTTCTCTTCCAGACAGATTTTCATTGGCCAGAAGGAATGCCGAGAATGGCCATCACTGAGACACCTTTGGTTAGATTTGGGTGTGGTTCTTGATTTTATTTAGATTTATTTATTTTATTTCTTGTGTATGAGTGTATTACCTGAAATGCATGCAAATGCACCTGTGTCATGCAGTGCCCGTGGAGGTCAAAAGAGAACATCAGATCCCCTGGAAATGCAGTTACCAAAGGTTGTTAGCTGCCATGTGAGTGCTGGGAAACCAAACCTGGGTCCTCTGCCAGAGGTCAGTACTTGTAACTTCTGAGCCATTGCTCCAGTCCTTGAGCATAGTTCTTAAGAGCCAAGTTGTCTCAGTCCACTGCAATGTTGGGACTTGGATTTTTATCCCCTAGTCCTGAGGACCAAATTCAGGGCATTGTGATTATTAGGCAAGTGCTTTGCCACTGAGTTACATGCGTAGTCCTCGGACTTGGATTTTTCAGTGGTAGCAAAAGAAATTACCTAGGATGTGAAGCAAGAGAGGTTTTTGTTTTGTTTTGTTTTTTGTGATAGGGTCTCACTATGTAGCCCTGGCCTTGAACTCACAGAAATTCATGCCTGTGTCTGCCTCCTCAGTGCTTTGGATTAAAGGCATGTACATACCACTATGCCTGCCCAGCAAGAAGTTTTTTTTTTTTTTTTTTTTTTTTAAATAATAAAAGACAGTAACGTTCCTTTAAGTAGAGATGAAAAAAGTTCACTGGATGCTGTGTGAAAAAAATTTTTTTTTGTCATTGTGATAGAGGACAGGAGAGAAATATAAGGACATTTTTACATTCTGTATTATAAGGACACATTTGTATGTCATGTTGTAGAAAGGAATTAGCATACATGGTACTAATGGATTAGCATGTTCACACTGTCAGTGACTTGTTTGTTCTGAGCTAATCTCGCCCCCAGCCCAGATGCCCCTGGAGGAGAACAAGGATACTGGAAGACACTAACTAGACTCAGCATTTTAAGAAGTGCCTGAGCCCAGACATCCAGAGACAGCAGAGTGCAAGGGATGAAAGCAAGAGACAGACATCACATGTCTCCGAAGAAATACAGATGACACCCCCGCCAGGGGGCAGTACTGAGCTTTTGAACGCTTCCTTTCTCCCATAAAGCCTGCTGTCTAGAAATTAGATATGAAGCAGTGTATTTAAAAAGAGTTATTAATGATTATGGGTGTGTGTGCACATGCACATGATGTGTGTGTGTGTGTGTGTGTGTGTGTGCGCGCGCGCGCATCCATAGGCATTTGTGCTGAGGTCAGAGGACAAATTTTTGGAGTTGGTTCTTTCCCTCCATATTTCCATGGGCTCCAAGGATTAAACTCGAGCATCTGACTTGCTGGGCAAGTGACTACCCATTGAGCCATCCTGCATTTTTTTTTTTTTTTTATGTCAGCCTGATGCTTTCTTAGATCACTGGCTCTCTGAACAAAGTGCAGCTTGACGGTTCGAGTCCTGTCTCTGCTTTTTGGCCTTTGTTACAGACATCATGAGCCCTTGTATTCCAATTACAATTACCAAAGAATGGATTCCAGATGCAGTGAGTTATTCTGGTTTCTATAGGCGGGAGGGTGGGCAGGTGAAGGCAGGAGCCATGGCAGTTTTCTAGGATATAAATTACCCTTTCTATGACTAGATGCTGCAGAGTGGGACAGATACTGAGGGAAGAAAACCTGGAGGCAGATACATACTGTGTCAGAGTCTTTCCTCTTGCTCCTTATTTTCTTGTGAAATTATTTCACCTATAGAGGGAAGGGAAAAACACACTGTTGCTTTGTGAGAGTGTGTTTTGACCCTCCCTCCCTCCCTCCCTCCCTCCATCCTTTCTTCCTTGGTTTTGACCTTCAACTCATTTAATAGACCAAGATGACCTTGACCTGATCCTCCTTCCTCTACCTTCTGAGTGCTGGGATAACAGGCAAGTGGCATCCTGCCTGGCTGACATTTTTATAATGAGAATGTAGAAGTTGGTCTCTGGAGAGTATCCAAAGAACAGGCACTGCTTTGTGAAATCCTTCTCCCTTGGTAACTAAGGGGCAGTATGAGATTTCTTTGGCATTTACCTTTCTTCCAAGAATTTGAGTTTAATTCCTATTTCTTAACCCAGTTCAGGTCATGGCTCTTCTTGCTACACACCCTGGAGGCAGGAAGGCAGATTAGTGGTTTACTAGGGCTACAAATTAGCAGCAGAAGCAAGAATGGAATACAAAAAGCGGAGAAGAGCAGTTATTTGCTTTAACCATCATATGCTCTTTGTCACTGGTGAAGAGCTTGTTATGTTGCTAGGATACCTGTGGTCACTGTTGAGAGGCATTGTTCTAAATACAATGAAGACACTTGTGGCCATTCAATGCCTCTGGGTCTTGATAATCATATTATTGCCTTTTCTAATTTGCAAAATTTTATAATTCATTCTAGGTGTTTTAATCAGTTAGGTATAAACGAGAAAGGTTCTCTGTACATTATAGAACTGTTTCTTGCAGGATCCATTTTGCTAGTAGTTACAAATTCATTTTCAGAAAATCTTTTATTATTTGAGTGTAGGTGATGGTAGGGGCATAAATGTAATGACAAGCATTTGGAAATCAGAGAATAACAGGCTGGAGTTGGTTCTCTCCTTCTACCACATGGGCCTGAACTCAGGCTGTTAAGCTTGACAGCAAGTGCCTTTATATGCTGAGCCATTTCGCTAGCCCGCGTTTAGCTCATTTACAAAATATTACCAAGCACGGTGGTAAATGCCTGTAATCCCTGAATTGGGAAGGTGTAGGCAAGATAATCAAGAGCTCAAGGCTAACCTTGTCTACACAGAGTTCAGAGTTAGCCTGGGTTACATAGAGACTCCTTTCTCTCTCTCTTTCTTTGTTTCTCTCTCCCTCCCTCCCTCCCTTCCTCCCTTCTTTTCTCTTCTTTTCTTTTCTTTTTTTGAGACAGGGTCTCCCTGTAGCCCCAGCTGGCCTAGAATCCACTATGTAGACCAGGCTGGTCTTGAACTCACAGAGATCCACCTGCCTCTGCCTCCAGAATGCTGGGATTAAAGGTGTGTGCCACCATGCCTGTCCCAAGACTCTTTCTTAAAATGATAGCAACAACAACAACAACAAAATGGCTGTTAAACTCAAGATTATTGAGTGTTAAGCTACATGCTTTGAATTATGTACACTCTTATATGCATGTATAACTTCAGAAATGTAGTACTCTCTCTAAAGATAGCTCTGTAACTCTGAGCCTTTTCTTTGCGTTTTAAATACCCAGCCAATGGGAACTAGTAAAAGAACACATTTAAAGCCAATGTTATAGTCCGTCCCCCCACCGAAATTTGAATGCAGAATTTGAATCTGTTTTATAATCAGATTTGATTGTGTTAGGGTCCGTGACTCGATGGGTCCCCTCCAGATAACAAATACACGGGATTGGAGATGTAAAAATCAAGCAGAGTCTTTACTTTCCAGCCGGCTGGGGTCGACCGGTTTCCCAAGACATGCAAGTCTGGTCAGAACGATCGACCCCCATTCAGTTTCAGATACAGATTATATAGGCCCACATAGTCATTACACAAAAAGCATTCCTCAGCAGACACTTTGATCAAACATCTTCTAAAAGCTATAGTTTCGGTTAAACATCTTTTCCAGGAAGGCTAGATCTGGTGTAAGCCTGGTGCAACTTCCTTCTCTTTGTTCCTTATCGGTTATCTGGTATGTGCAAACAGGCCTACAGGACACATTGCAAATCAACTGAGTCAGGGGTCCAGGGTCCAGGAAGGAGGTTTACAGCACTTCAATTCTTAGCATTTCAACTAGGTTAATCATCCATGTGTGGTAGATACAAATCAGGCAGAACAGGCAAGCTTAGCAAGTAAATCTAAATCAACATTTTAAACAGAGTTTTCTATCAAAATGCAGAGTTCTTACAGCATTCATCAAGGTATTTCATTTTTTTTTCC
>NW_008346434.1:1174663-1200645 GCF_000622305.1 Nannospalax galili
GGTTTACAGCACTTCAATTCTTAGCATTTCAACTAGGTTAATCATCCATGTGTGGTAGATACAATCAGGCAGAACAGGCAAGCTTAGCAAGTAAATCTAAATCAACATTTTAAACAGAGTTTTCTATCAAAATGCAGAGTTCTTACAGCATTCATCAAGGTATTTCATTTTTTTTCCCAACAATTGAACTCTTTGGTTTGCTATCTTTAAAAAAATAATATTAATAGGGACTACAGAAATGGTTCAGTGGTTAAGAGCACTGCTCTTGCAAAGGACTTGGGTTTGGTTCCCAGCACCCACATGATGTCTACCAACCATGCGTAACTCCATTTCCAGGGGATCCGACACCCTCTTCTAGCTTCGCCGGCATTGCATGCATGTGATACATGTGCAGACAAAATAAACCAAAAAATGTATTAATTATTTCTGGAGTTTTAAAAAAGACAGTGTCTCACTATAGCCAAGGCTAGACTTGAGCTCTCATAATCCTTTTGTCTCTGCCTTCTGAATGCTGAGATGAGAGGCAAGAGCCAGGTGCCTGGCTGGCTATTGTTTCTGTTTTTGATCTGCACATTTGTAAAGTAGGGAACAGCAAGCAAGATTTCCTCTCTCCCTGTGAAGCATAAGGACAGAATGCTGTAGTTTGCAAAAGCTTTGGTGTATCCTTTAGAATTCAAAATGTGAAAGGTCCAACACGATTAATACAGAGTCACAGTTGACTCACACATTTACTAATTTCTTTCTTTTTTCTTTGAGACAGGATCTTCCTATAGCTCCAGGTAGCCTGGAACTAGATATGTAGACCAGGCTGGCTTCAATCTCACAATGATCTGCTGCTTCTGCCTCCCAAGTGCCGGGAGAAAAGGCATGCACCACCATACCCAGTGCCTCACATATTTTGAAATTGACAGATATAGATAGTTGTATTACTGCTCAGTTTGGGAACATTAATAAACAAGTGTTTGTAATTTAAGAGTAATTATGAATCCATCCATGTGTGATTTTCCTAATGAAGTCAGATGAAGAAATCAGCAGTTGGGAGACATTTTTTAGTTCTTAATTAGGAAGCTAGCAGCAAGTTTAATGGTCTTAATTTTCATCCAAGTCTTCCTATAGTACTGCGCTTGTGAAAAGCTACGATAAGCTAACAGCACGCAGAGAGGCTCAGTTTGACAGCAAATTCTTAGGGCCATGAGATCCTTTTCTCTGCCAGTTTTGGAAATGGTGTTATTAATCATACAATATATTTGCTCCTGGCAGAAATGAAATACTTTGAGATCCTTAGAGAGAAAGAGCTGTAAAGGAAAACGTGACAAATGTCACTGGATTGGTTTATATTTAGAGACTTTTGCTATCACAAAGCCACACTGTGAGGTGAGGAAAGAATGTTGGAGTTGATTCTCAGCACTCCCTAAAGACCACCAGAATAACCTGCTGGTCAAGTAAATTGAGATTAGTACTGAAGTAGGGAACATATTCATTAAATTAAAAAAATGATTTTATGTGTATGAGTATTTTTCCTGCATGTATGTCAGTGCACCATGTGCATGCAATACCCCCAGAGACCAGAAGGGGGCATCGGATCCCCCAACAGATAGCAGTCCAGATAAAAAGGGGTATGGCAGAGGGTTATTCAACACCTTTTGCTTGTCTGTCCTTCCCTCTAGCCACTGAGTTCATTTATCTTGTTGCTGCAGACTCCTTCACTGATATCAGAACCATCATTTCCAGGCTTCCATCCTTGACTAAAGACCAGTGGTTCTCCAGAAACCCTGCAGATCGTTGGTGCCACATTGGCATTTCTAAGACACCCAGTTCCATGCACTGAGCAACTACCAGGTTCTCAGGGACCAAGCAACCACTAGGTTCTCAGCCTCTCAGATGTGATTCTTTTGATGTTACTATTTCAAAGTCACTTGATTTAGTAGATTCTTTTAAGATACACACACACGCACACACATTCATTCAAGCAGTTCTGCTCTAGAGAACCCTGACTAGACTAATACACCTGTCAAAGTGATTGTGGTGTTATCATAGTTTTCAATGGAGACACTGCCAGATTTTATACGTGTTGGAGGACAGGAGCAACTGGTATTAGTGACCTGTTGGGAGATTCTTGCCATATGTGAGGTGATGGTATTAATTGAGGCAGGGACAGTGGCTGTAGAAATGGGCAGATTCAAGAGACATTTTCAAGTTACTTTTGGTGCTCCTTGTATTACCTCCATCAGTCTTTTGTTCATCACGGTATCTACCAAGAATGTTTAACAAGTACTGCAATATGTATGAGCTAAACACTGCAATTTTTTAAATATTTTATTTATTATGTTTATTTCATGTGTATGTGTGTATTGCCTGTGTGTAGGTAAGTGCACCTGTGTTGTGCAATGCCCGCAGACAGAAGAGGCTGTCGGATCCCCTGGAACTGGAGTTACGAATTATGGACTGTTGTTAGCTGCCATGTGGGTGCTGGGATTTGAACCCAGGTCTTCTGAAAGAACAACCAGTGCTCGTAACCGCTGAGCCATCTCTCCAGCCCCAAACACTGCAATTTTATCTGGCATTCACTGTGTGCATACAGACAATAGAAGGACAAAATTAGTCTCAGGTGATATGATATGCTGGTTGAAGGAGTATGGGGCTTGGGAGTCAAAGTGCCTGGACACTGGCCTTAACCTTACCTTTGATGGTTCGCCTGAGCTCAGCGGCTCTCAAATCACTCTAGGACTTAGCACAAGTGGCTTTTGCTCTGTAATCATCTAGGTTTGTGACAACTGCTCTAAAAGGTCATTGTACTTTAGAAGAAAGGTAATTGTGAAATAGGATCCAGAGACGTTAAGTTGAACACAAAGATGTTCATGTAATTGGCATCTGATTGCCACTCTTCTAGAGAGGGAATGGTCCTCCCTAAGGGCTTGGTCCTTGTGCTTAATTCCATAGCTCTTATCCTTCAGATCTCCTATGTTTCCCCTCTCCGAAGGTCTTCTCAGACCTTCGGATAGGTAGCTTTTTGGGAACGGCAGAGTGTTTCGGAGGTTAAGTAATCTCTGGTTCATGCCAGGTATTTGTGTTAGGGATGGTGAAAGCAAAAGATAGAGCAGATTGAGACGTCTACCCAGGTTTTCCAGGTCCTTATAACTATCAGAGAAATAATTCAGGGAAGAGGTAAAGTGAAGAACTAGGAGGAAGTTTATTCCAAGGCAAAGAGGTCAAGAGATTCATGACTGGGAAGTAGATGTCTTCTTTCCTGGGCAAGCTTTAGTGGAAGGGAAGATATTTATGAATTAAGGTGAGGAAAAGACAGGGAATTCCAGGGAGGGGTAAGTTTTCCCTGGAATAGGATTAGCCCCTTTTCTGTGCTTTCATGGGGTTTTCAGATATGACAGGGTGTCATATGCATGGGAGTGGCAGGCAATTCTGATGTGGAAAATGACATTACAATCAAGCAAAGGCCAGTCTGTGGTGATGTGGGTTATCTGGCTGTAACACAGCTCTCTTCACATTGGCCTATATATAGCCACCATGCAGATCACCTCTTGACTTTTCTACATCTATCTAGCCCAACTTACTTGCTAAACACTTCTTAATCCTCCCAGTTCAAAGGATCATCACTAATTCGTGGGTTCTGTAGCCTTCTTTTTTGAAGGTAGCAAGATATAACACAATATCCATGAGAAACAAACCAGCCAGTTTCTCTACATACGTGGGAGAGTCCTAAACACAGGGTTTATCCAACTCTCAATCTTGAAAATAACAAACTCTTAAGATGTTCATTCTTCAGATGGGAAAACTTGGAAATTGTTTTCCTAAGCTTTGGCTTACCTCTTAGAACAATGGTCCTGTCCTTCTTTATACCATTTCAAAGACTTTACTGTGGGTATTTTTGGTTTTCTTCCTAAATCAGTTTCAACTTTCCCTTCACCAACCTGGCTTTCCTCATATAGTCTCATCAGCTAATTTCCTTTGACCTTCTTCTGCTGTATAGACTTACTTTATTCTTTATGTGCTGTTTTTTGGTACTAGGCTGTGTGCATGCTAGGCAAGTACTCTACCACTGAGCTATATCTTTTTTTTTTTTTTGAGATAAAATTTCACTGTGTAGCTTCAGCTGGTCTAGAACTCACTATGTAGACCAGGCTGGCCTTGATCTCATAGAGATCCACCTGCTTCTGCCTCCTGAGTGGTGGGATTAAAGGTATCACCACCATGTGCTTGCTAACTGAGCTATATTTTAAGCCCACTTTTTACTTTTGTTTTATTTATTTTGTTTTATTTTTATTTTATATGTTTGAGAGTTTTGTCTGCATGTATGTAAGTGTACCCATATATACAATACCTAAAGAGACCAGAAGAGGGTGTCGAATTCCCTGGAACTAGAGTTACCAATGATTGTTAGCTGCCATGTGGGTGCTGGGAACAGAACCTGGGTCCTTTGCAAGAGCAGACAGTGCTCTTAACTGCTGAACTATCTCTTCATAGCCCCATTTTTTACTTTTATTTAAGATAGGGTCTTACTCAGTGGCCTTGAACCCACTCAGTAGTCTAGGCTGACCTTGAACTTGTAATCTTTCTGCCTTAGCCTCTACAGTAGCTGGTATTATAGTTATACCACCAGGCCCAGCTTGTTGTATAGACTTTTTTGAACTACTTTAGTCATATCTGGGAAGCAGGACTGTGGGATAAGGTAGTGACCTGGCTAATTTTATATGTCAACTCAAGCCATGTTCCTCAGAGTGGTGTATCTGTGAAAGCATTCCTACCTGAGATTAACATTGGAGTTTCTTTCTCTAATGTGTAGGGACCTCATTCAGTCTGAAATAAAGCGAACAAATAAAACAAACAAACAAAAATGCCAAGTAAAAACGAGAATTTCTTCTGTCTGACTGCCTTTGAGCTAGAATTTAAAAAATGTCCTGCCTTTGTACATGAACAAAAACATCAATTCTTTCTGGACTTTCCTGTTTGTTTGTTTGTTTGTTTTGAGATGTGGTCTCCCTGTATCTACAGCTGACCTGGAACTTGCTATGTAGATTGGGCTGGCCTTGATCTCGGAGAGATCTGCCTGCCTCTGCTTCGGAGGAGTGCGCCACCATACCAGGTGTTCTAGTTTACCTTCAATTTCTGTGACAAATCACTCTGACTAATACCAACTTGGGGAGGAAAAGGTTTATTTTACCTGACATCTTCTGGGTCACAGTTCATCATGAGGGATCCCAAGGTAAGAACTCAGCGTACCTGGAGGCAGGAGCTGGCGCACAGGCCATGGAGGAATGCTGCTTACTGGCTTGTTCCACTGGCCTGTGCTCAACTTGCTTTCCTACATAATACAGGGCTACCTGCCCAGGGGAGGCACCACTCACTGTGGACTGGGCCCTCCCACATCACACAACAATCAAGAAAACGCCCCATAGACATGGCCACAGGCCAGTCCAATGGAGAAAATTCCCCAATTGAGGCTCCCTCAACCCAGGTGTGTCAAGTTGACACTAAAGCTATGCAGCACATCAGGCTTCTTCCTGGGTCTTAAATTTTCAAGCTTTTGGACTGGTGTTAGCTCACTTGGGTCTCTATCCTGACAACTGTATATCATTAGATGTATCAGCTTTGACAACCATGTGAGTCAATGCTCCATAATCCTCCAGACTCCTCCCTCTTTACATGCACTCACACATGTACATATATACACATATCCTATTTATGCAGTTTTTGAGAAGAGCCCTAAATACATGTAGCATTAGTATTTCCCCCTTTAACTCTTCTTTCACACAGATGTGTAGAGATTTTCCTGCAGCATACCTTGCTATGGTCAAAGCAGAATTTGTGCATAAGCTGGGCCTGGTGGTGTAACTATAATACCAGCTACTCTAGAGGCTAAGGCAGAAATTAACGTGTTTAACTTGAAACTAACTTGTTTTCAAGTTAGTACTATTTTGATTTTGAATAGGAAGAATCCTACTACCTTAAGTAAAAAGACAAATATACTGGCTCATGAGATTCAAGAAAACACTGCACAATTTTTCTAGACTGGTTCTCACTGCATTGTGGGAAAATGACTGACCACAGGTACATTTTATACCTTGACAACTACCTCCACCAAGGGACTTCCTCTTACAAATGAAAGAATCTAGGAAGGGTAGGAAGGGGCTACCCACAACGGCTGCCGAACTGTCTTTTATTGGCCTGATCACTCTTTTTGAAGCCTTTGCCTTCTTGACTATTCCTTTCCATTTCTGCTCCTTCGTGTTTTCTTTTTTTCATTCCTAAAGTACATTACACACAGTTACTTCTCCCTTCTCAGGGCTATCACCTCAGTACACATCACCAATATCTCTCGCCTCGACTACAATAATAGCTTCTTAAATCACCTGTTCAAAATCATTTTTTTTCTATTTATTTTACTTTATTATGTATTTATTCGTTTTTGAGGCAGGGCTATACCATAGCCCAGGCTGGCCTCAGACTTCTTGGCTACTTTGTGCGTTCAAGGCCAGCCTAAGCTACTTAAAACCCTTTCTTGAAAAATATGTCACAGAAAATTGAGGAAAACCAGAATAGCAAGGTGTCACGGACTCTGCTCTAGCTTCAACGCAGCTGTCTCTGTAAGAATGGTGGTTCTTTTTAAAAAATGGTGTTCTTTTTAAAAAGTATTGATTATTTTTTAATTTTATTTGTACAGTGTATTGCCTGCATGTGTGAAGTGCACTCATGCTGTACATTGCCAGCAGAGGTCAGAAGAGGGCATCAGAGTCCCTGGAACTGGAGTTATGGATGGTTGTCAACGGCCACGTGGGTGCTGGGAATTGAATCCAGGTTCTCTGCAAGAGCAGCCAGTGCTCTTAACCACTCAGCTATCTCTCCAGCTCCCAAAGTGTGTGTTCTTCCAGAGGTGATTAAGAAGTGTCCTCATGGCTGAGATTAGTGCCTTTATAAAAGGCTTGAGGAAACTACCTGTCTTTTTCTGTTTCTTCTACCAGGCAAGGATTAAACATTCACCTCATCCATCTGAAAACCAGATCCATCTGAAAAGCAGAGAGCAAGAGTTGGTGGGATGGCTCTGTGAATGAAGGCTCTGTTGCCAAACCTGACAACCCGAATTCAATCCCTAGAACTCACATGGTGGAGGGAAAGAACTAACTCTTCAGTTGTCCTCTGACTTCCATGTGGGTGCGGTGGTACACAAACACACACACACACACACACACACACACACACACACACACTCTAAATGAATGAATATAGAACAAAATAAAAATAAAACAAGACTTTGCCAGATACCAGATTTACTGATTCTTTAGTTAGGGTGGGGAAGAATAAATTGTTATTCACAACATCATCTACAGCCAGGCATGGTGGCATACACCTGTAATCCCAGCACTTGGAAGATTGAAGCAGGAAGGTCAGAAACTCAAAGTCATCCTAAGCTACATAGTGAGTTTGAGGCCAACCTGGGCTACAAGCTACCCTGTCTCAGAAAGCTGAAAAGCAAAAAGCAAAAACAAAACTAACCAACAAACCTACCAACCCCAAGCTACCTAATCTAAGGGGTTTTGCTGGAGTCTCATGAGGGGACTGAGGCAGTAAGGTATGATATCATGCACTGCCAGGCAGGATGAACACCTAAAATACACTTTGGGATTTATTGAGGTGTAATTCAAATACTGGTTGAAGGGAATATTGGTCAGAGAGGCCACAGAGGTGTGATTTAGTGAGTGGAAGGTGAGAAATGGAAACTGTGGGTTTAGGAAACTATTTTAAGAGAGTCGCTCTAGAGGGCAGTAGAAAAATTGAGTTCTGCACAGTGACAGAACAGTTCTGTAAGGTGAGACAATCTTCAGCATGTACAATTATTAACAGGACAGATCTGATGGAAAATGAGAGGTTGGTTTTTTTAGGAGATAGAAAGTTCCAGAACAGCAGTACAGAAGTTGATCTCAGAGGAGGGTAATTTTTCTAATGAAGAGTGACACGCACTATAGCATGCACGTGTGGGGGTTCACTGGGTGTTTCTTTTTCCCTAATTATTTATTTGGTGCAGTTCTTTCAGTTACTTCCTGGGCTTTAGGGTAGGAAGAGATTTTCCCTCTGCTGTTTTGCTTTCCTTTTTCTTTTCGAGAACACTTACAAACGTGAAGCATCCTAATGTCTCCTGTGGCCCTTAGTTTGATTCTCAACCACTTCATTAACAGCTTCCTTTATTCGAATTCTCAGTCGTGACCTGCTTCATAGAGTTGAGGTCAATTGCTTAGCACCTCAGAATGAACCTTTCTAACAAAACGTTTGTACTGTTTTCAAAAGAGGACAGAGTAAGAAAGATGTGTTTAGATTTTTCAGAAATTGTGTGTATATGACAGGTGATTAAAATATCATGTTTGAAATCATTAACATTAGTTCCTAGACTAAAATAAACAACATTGTTGGTCACAGAGAAACCAATGAAATATATAATTTCATTGAAAGCAACTGTGAGTATGGGGAAAGGATTCAGGAAGTAGAAAACTGGGTTATTTGAAATATACAACACCTCAATCCTTTGTGTTGGTAAATCTTCTTAACTTTCTGTGATAGGTAAATCTGCATAGAATTCTAATACCTTTGTGTCCATAACAGTGTCAAGTACACAATCTACTAAGAGTATCATCTTCAATTTGGTTGCTGAATGAGTGACCAGCTCCATCCAAGGGTGAACCATTCTGTTTCGAAGACAAAAATCAATTGGACTTTAAAATTATTCTTATTTTATTTCTATGTTAATTTTTCACAGTTTTATACATGTTAAAGTCTACTTTGAAATTCTCTTTCACAATCGTCTCCTAACCTCTTCCCCTCTGCTGACCCCCTTCTCCCCAACAAGTTTCCTTCTACTTACACATCATTCTTTAAATGCTCCACTGCATTTAATTAGGGATGCTTACATAAGCATGTGTATTCATGTGCATGTGTGGTTATTTACTTGAGCCAGGGCAACATACCAGGGCCTATACCCCTGAGGAATATGACTCCTGTTCTACCACTAACTACTAACTGCCCAAACTTTTCAGGGAGAGTTGGGGGCCTCATGAGCCCTTCCCCCATCCATGATGGAATACTGATGGCCCAAGTTTTATGGAGATCTCATGCAAGATAACCACCACTGCTCTGAGTTTATGGGGGTAACAGTCATGCCATGCCTAAAAGGCAGAGTTTCGTAGCATTATTTCTCATCCTGTTTCTCTGAGTCTTGAAGGTTGTGAAATAGATGTTTCATTTCGAGCGGAGCATTTATTTATTCTTAACACTTTGATCAGTGATTTCTGCATTAATCCTGGCCCAATGCAAGCAGAAGTTTCTCTGACTAAGGCTGAGAGCAGCCGTGATCTATGAGTATAAACATAAATATGTAGAAGGCAGTTTGATGTTACTGGACTTTAAAATTATTGATTCAGTTGCTTTGGCTACCACAATGGTAAAATTAGATTGATAGATGGTGATTCACAATTTTTTGGAATTCCTTATCAGCGTTGATCTTCTTGTGGCCTGGGTGGCTGAACATAATACTTAAGCTTTTCAACAAAGTGAATCAGGATATGAAGAGCAGAGCGTGAAATAGACCTCAGGGAATAGAAATGCTCTGTCTCAAGTACTCTTAGCAATTTATATACAGTTTCCTTAAAAAAATTACCCAACTGCAAAAAAATGATTACTCAAGAAGACACTGGATTCTATCTCCTGTCTGTTCTTGACAAAGCATGCAGTGTACTTCCAAAGAGCTCATTAGTTCATAGTTTTGTTTCTCGAATGTTCTTTCAAGCATCCTACATTTTTCAGCATGTGTAGTGACAGCTTCTTCTGTACTTGTCCATGTACTCTTACACAGAGATTGTTCTAGATTAGTTATTGTATTACACAGTTATTCTCTCTCTTGCTCTTTCTCTCTTTCTGTCATTCTTGACAGGGTTTCTCATTATGAAGAGCAGGCTGGCCTCAGACAAGGCCCCCTGCCTAAGTTTCTAGATGTTGGGGTTACAGGACTGTACCACCTTACCTGGGCTTTTCTCTTCCATTCCTCTACACTGACAATGTATACATCAAATAGCAATTGATGAGTTGTTTGTCTGGGACAGAGAAGAGGAGTGTAGCTCATGCTACTAAGGAATAGTTCACTGAGCAGCAGGTACAGTTCTGTGACTGTATTAGTTACTTTTTTGTTGCTGTGAAAAAATACCATGACTGAGTTTATTTGCGGGGGGGGGGGGGGAGAGAGAGAGAGAGAGAGAGAGACAGAGAGAGAGAGAGACAGAGACAGAGACAGAGACAGAGAAGAGAGAAAGAGAGAGAATCATGTTAAGAAGGCATAGTGCAGGATCAGGAAGCAGAGGGCTCGCATTTTCAACCACATACATGAAGCAGAATAAAGGTAATGGAAATTAAGACCAGGCTATGAACTCTCCAAGCCTGCCCCCCAGGGACATATTTCTTCTAGCAAGGATGTTCTTCCCAAACAGTGCCATCAACTGGGACCAACTGTTCAAACACATTAGTCTATGGAGGACATTTCTCCTTCAAAATAGCGCAGTGGTATTCAGGACCAGTAAATCCACCAAATCAAGGACAATGTATCTGACAAAGACACAAGAGAACCTCTTTGAAAAAAACCCTCAATTTGAGTTTTTATGATAGAAATTCCATATAATTATATAAATGAAATCACAGTTGTATATTAATGAATCACATTCAATGAAAAGAATACAATTTTGTGAAATTAAAACTTTTCCTATAAAATGAAAGTTTTATAGGTTGAAGTAAATCTATTCACTTTCATTTTATTTCAACTCTGCAAACCTCTTCTGACAGCCAACCCTGCACCTGGTACTGCAGTGGGTGTTTTGAATACAGTCTTAGCCCTGGGTGGTTCACTGCCTCCTGAGGGGAAAAGACAATTAAACAGCTGTTTGACAACGAGATATTTGCCATAACGCATCAGAATACAGGATGCTTTGGGGCCTGGAAAAGAGAATGCTAAACTTTAGATGATAGAGGCATTTATCAGATTTTCTAAGAACAGAATACATGACATTACAACTTAATTTTGAAAGACTAGTTAGAGTTGCAGTTGCAAAAGGAGAAGAGATTCCAGGTCTAAGGACAGCGTATACCAGGGTGCCAGAGTGAAGAAGGAAAAGAAATATATACCCATGCATTTGATGTCATTTTTGTGTGCATCTAATATGATTTTTACAACTATTCTGTGCTTTAGAATACAATAGTGATTTTTATAATGGATTTTTTAAAACTAAGAGTTTTATTAAAAGAAGAAATGAAACTAAAAACAGAGGCAACATGAAGAACATAGAGGCCACAAGGCTATCTTGAGGAATGGTTATTGTAATTATATGGTAAAGTATCTGCCTATAGCTGTCCTGTTTTCTAAGAGGCTTGAAAAAAATCCTGTTCATTAAGGAATGCTCTAACCTCTGCCCTCAGTATCTGCTTCTGTAAACATGCTTGACTGCTTGACCGCATAGTAATTTCCCCTCGGTGGTCTTGGGGCATGTGGGCATCTGTGCTCGTGGTCACGTAGGCTGCAACTTGAATCCACCAGTGCTGCAACAATTGAGAAATAATGATGGGAAACCTATAGAAACTGTAAGGAGCAGTGACTTGAGGCTCAGAACTCAGAGTGCTAGCTTACCTGGGTCTAGTGTAAAGGAATGTGAGCTTTCCAACCCTTCAAGTGGTGCTTGACTCCTTGATGAACATGATTTTCTACAACAGGAGCACTGAAGAATATGTGCATTTGGAGAAGAGCAAGTCATTAGGGATGACTTGAGCGTGAAGTTCTAGGAAAAGCCTTCCAGGAGGAGATTTGGTTTGAGCTTATCCTGGAAAACAGTCATGGGCAGGGCAAACAGAATGAGAGAAAGGACCATCTGAGAAAAGCTGAGAGGATCATCAGAGACAGTTCTGAAAGCTTTTGTTGTCTTACTGTGATACAGGGGCGATCACAGTCCCTTTAGAGGGTTCTTACTTAGACTCATTCGTAAAAGAATTTAAGAATGGATTCAAATGAAAGCTCTCGGACAATTTTATTAGAATTTAAGGAAAAATCCTCAGGGCATGCAAGCTGTAAACCACAGCAGCTGCCTTGACGAAGAGAATGGAGGGGAGAAGGAAAAAAAGCCATGAAGCCATGGTGGCTTAGAGCCTGCATGGAGGTCAGACACATGGTGAACTAGCGGCCACATGGCAGAGAAAGGAAGGAAATTTCAGTGAAAAGGATAAAAAAGCCCCAAAATATTGGGTCCAGAAAGTTATGTTTTCATCTCTACCAGAGATTCTTTTTTAAACTTGTTACTTTTATTTGTATGAGTGTATTGCTTGCATGTAGGTAAGTGCACTTGTGTTGTACAATACCCAAGGAGGTCAGAAAAAGGCATCGAATCCCCTGGAACTGGAGTTAGAGATGGTTGGTAGCCACCGTGTAGGTGCTGGTAATTGAACTCGAGTCTTCTGCAAAGGGCAGTCAGTGCTCTTAATTACTGAGCCATCTCTCCAGCCCCCTAGGCCAGAGATTCTTACAATCTTGATCAGTTTTAAGATTTTTATTTTATTTTGTTACTGTAGCAATCAGATGCTGAAAACTTGAGTGGTCTTACTGACTGCATCTTCCCCAACATCACCAACATGAATTGTTCAGAAGATGAAGATTAGTTTACTATGTACTACCTACATAGAGCTCTGGCATTATCTTGGAAGGGAAAAGGTAAGGCCAGAATTTAATGGGAATTGTAGTTCTGGTTTAAGGTAAACACGTCAATGTGAAATTTTGGTTTAAGGAAATTCTTTCAATATAGTCATCTATTTTCAATTTCCTTGGCATTGGGCAAGGATTGTGACATAATAGTCTGGGGTTGGTGGAAATAGCAAGACAAGAATTTTTTAAAATCATCAAATAGTAATTGTAGAAAATATGAATCTAATTGTCACAATTTTCATACATGCATATTATAATTTGTTTTTTACATTTTTTGAATCTTAGATTTTTTTTTCACGCATGAGTGTGGGCACATGCATGCAGTGTCATGCTGTGGAAGTAAAGAATAACTTACAAGAGTAGGTTCTTTCTTGCTAACATGTGAGTCCTGGAGATTGAATTCAGAATATCAAGACTGGAGGCAAGCGCCTTTATGCTCTGAGTCATCTTGCCAGACCATGTATTTTAATTTGATTTTATCCACACCCAGTACCTTCTCTTAACTCTCTGTCTCTAAGAAGAAAAGAAAGAGGAGGGGGCAGCTACATGGCAGAGTACATTTATTTCTCAAGAGAGCAAACTTCTCTCACAGGCTAAAGTTTTCATCATGCTGAGGTTGGGGTTTTTGTCAAAGTGGGGAACTGAGGTCCAGTTTGGCCAGGTAGTGTTAAGGGTTAAACTAGGACCTGCAGGAAAGGTATTAATGGTGTTGACCTTGGAACTTGACTTTGGAAAATTGCTAGCTGCAGGAAAGGAGCTATTTAGGTTGAAATGTAATCACAGGAGGGGACTGGAATGAGGTTGCCTCCTGACTCCATGCAAGTGTAGCTGATAAGATCTTGTTTCCAGTTTCAGTGTCCCAGTGGGGACATTTTTGATTCTCATTTTGTATCACACAGTGGCATGAACAGGTAGAGCTGTTTATAGGTAGAATGGACCAGTGAGGAATGCTTGTTGTGGTATGAGCTCATCCTCTGCCTGGTAAACTAAACTGTCAAGCTATAGCCAGGTCTCCTTCCCAAGCTTGGTTGTGCCTGCTTGTCTAGTATTATAAACCTGACTGTTGATCTGTAAGAAAGGAGGGTGGGAGCAGTCAGTCACCCCTCCCGCCGAGTCAGCCTTACCTGCAGGAGCGGGGAGGGACTAAGGATAGGAACTGGAGAAACTCGAGTGAGGGGGTGGCCTTTGCCATCTTGGGCCATTGCCAAAAGGTCAGGGGGCCCTGGGCATGATGTAGGGAAAAAGCCTAAAGGTGCCCACACCTTTGTAAGTACCCCCCACTGCCACCCTATGCTCTGTCAGCAAGTCCAATAAATTCTTAAATTCCCTAAACTATGGTTTGGAGGAATATCTCAGTTTGTCGTAAGGATGGTGGGAGGAGGGTGCTGGGAGCCAAAAGCCGCACACACCTCCCAGAGGGGAAAAATTTAGTCATACTTGTCAACCCATGCCTTGACCAGGGCAATCCAAAAGCAGGAGAGATTATGTGACACATTTATAATAACATATTTGTGGTTCAAGAGGTCAGAAGACTGATTTAGTGTTTGTTTAAGAGAAAGACATAAATGCAAGAATCTTTACAGCAGCATTGTCTGTATAAATGAACATAAAACTAGAATTAACTCAAAAATCATCAGTAAGAATTTTTCAATGTTCATAGAAAGTGGGATGTTACACCATAGTAAAGGAAAATGGAGGACAACTTAGAATAGCATCATATGGCCCACAAACATAATCCCCGAGGGAAAAAGGCAAGTCAATGAAAAGTATATGTAGCATTCAAAACTTCGAAGACACACTTTTTTTTGAAAAACACTTATTTATGAATTCATTCATTCATTCATTCAGTTATATTTATCTTTTTGACACAGGGTTTCCCTCTGGCCACAGGTAGCCTAGAACTTGCTGTGTAAACCAGGTTGGTCTCTGCCTCCCAAGTGCTGGGGTTAAAGGCATACACCACCATACCCGGCTATGAAAAAGATTTGTTTCTATGTATGTATGCAATTGCCTGCAGAAGCCAGAATTGGGCACCAGATCCCCTGGATCTGGATTAAAGACAGCTGTGAGTCTCCTGACATGGGTGCAGGAACCAAACTCCAGTCCTCTGCAAGAACAGTATGTGCTCTTAACTGCTGACTCATCTCTTCAGTCTGCCCAAAACACTTTTTGTATGTTGGGTAGCATAGAAAGTTACCTAAAGTATATCAAGAGGCATTTGGGAGCTAGTTGGACAGCAGTTATCCTCTACCTAGGAAAGGTGCACAGAGGACTTCAATGGCAGTGCTTTTTTAATGGCTAGGTGATAACTACTCATGTTCTGTTTTTATCTTGTTTTACACTTTTTGTATACTTTGAATATTTTCTAAAAATTTTTCAGACATTAAAAAAATGTTTTAAAGAGGCACGAAGACATAGAACGATGGGGCTGGAGAGATGGCTCAGCAGTTAAGAGCACTGACTGGTCTTTGCAGAGGACCCGGGTTCGATTTCCAGTACCCACATAGTAGCTAAGAACAATCCTTAACTCCACTTCCAGGGTAATCTGATGCCCTCTTCCAACCTCCATGGCATTGCATGACATGGGGGCACTCACACACATGCAGGCAATATATTTGTACACATAAAATTAAAAAAAATAAATAAAATATTTTTTAAAAAGATGTAAAAAGATGAGTGACTTTTCTAAAGCTCAACAAAGCAGGCAAAGCTCTAAGGATCTCTGTTTTTGATCCTCTAGGGAAAAGCATCCTAGTGGGGAGTGTGTGTGTGTGTGTGTGTGTGTTCAGCCCTTAGAAATCTGCTTCTTAGGCCTTTGGAACCTGAAATTTATACTAGCAAACCTCTTAGTACTCAGGCCTTTAGATTCAGATTAGGAGGACCCAACAGACATATCTTTCTCTAGTATTTTGACAAATTATTTTACACATTTTATTATTTTTATTTTGTGTGTATGATTGTTTCGCCTGCATGTATGTTGTTTACCATGTGTGTGCAATGCCCACAGAGGCCAGAAGAGGGCATCAGATCCAGAGCCCAAATGATTACATCATACACCTCAGATGCCTGGCATAGAGCTGTGGTATTTGGTAATTTCCCTGCTGAGTTTTGGTCTTTCTTTGGCTCAGTATTTTCTTGCTTTGGCCCCATTTTGTCATCTTCAAATGGGAGTGTTTGCTCTGTGCAATTGTCTATTAGAAGTATGAACTTGTTATTTGATGTTATAGGGGCTCAGAGTTAAGAGATTGCCTTGAGTCTCAAAAGAGATTCTGGACTTAACAGTATTGGGACTGTTAAAGACTATGGGGACTTTTGAAGTTGGAATGAAAGTATTTTGTATTATGAGATGGTTGTGAGCCTCATGGGTACTAGAAGTGTAATGATATTATTTTATTTTATTTATTCTAAATTTTTAATTTTTTATTTTATGTGTATGAGTGTTATGCCTGCATGTAGGGAAGTGCACTCATGTTGTACAATGCCTGAGGAGGTCAGAAGAGGGCATAGGACTCCCTGGAACTGGAGTTACAGGTGGTTGTTAGCTGCCTTGTGGATGCTTGGAATTGAACCTGGATCCTCTACAAGAGCAGCCAGTGCTCTTAACCATTGATCCATATCTCCAGCCCCTGTAATGCTATTATTTTAAAGTGATGAGTTTGGGAGCTGGAGAGATGGCTTAACAGTCAAAGGCCCTTGCTGTTCTTATGAGGATCTGAATTTGGTTTTCAGTACCCATGTCAGGCAGCTCAAAAATCACCTGTAACTCTAGCTTTAGGTAATCTGACAGCCCTTCTAGCCTCCAAGGGCATTAGCAGGAGCATGGTACACACATACACACACACACACACACACACACACACACACACACACAAAAGGTAAAGGGCTGGAGAGATGGCTCAGCAGGCAGCTCATAACTACCTGTAACTCTAGCTCCAGGGGATCTGACTCCCTCTTCTGGCCTACAAGCACACCTGTATGCATGTGCACATACCCACACACATACACATAAATAAAAAATAAAATAAATCTTTAAAAATCAAATTTTAGGGACTGGAGAGATGACTCAGCAGTTAAGAGCACCTCTTGCAGAGGACCCAGGTTCAGTTCCCAGCACCCACAAGGCAGCTAACAACCATCTGTAAGTACAGTTCCAGGGGAGCTGATGCCCTCTTCTGACTTCCGTGGACAATGCATGACACAGGTGCACTTACACACATGTAGGCAATATATTCATACACATAAAATAAAAATAAATAAAAATTTTAAAGTGATGTGTTTGGGTGTCAAGTTGAGAAGTGGTGGACTTGTGATAGTCCATCTTGATTGCTAATTTGGCAAGAGTTAGAATGACCTATGAGGCAAATTTTTGGGTATATTTGTGAGGTGTTTCCAGAGAGAGATTTAACTGAGGCAGATAACCCAACCTTCATGTGGGTGACACCATTTTATGGACCAAATAAAAAAACGGAAGTAGGTGGAACACCAGCTTTTATCTCTCTGTTCTGGACTGCAGTGCCGCAAGACCAGTGGCCCCATCCGCCACTATATTAATTACTTTTCTCTTGCTGTGATAAACACCATGACCAAGGCCACATATTGAAAGAAGAGTTTATTTGGCATCCGCTTCCAGAGGGAGAGCCCATAGGCATGGTGGCAGGAGGCGACTGGAACAGAAAGTTGAGCACTCATATCTTCAAGCAGGCACAGGAAGCAGCAAGAGACAGACTGTAAATGGGCATGGCTATATACTGGGGACCAAGTGTCCAAATTCTTGGAGTCTATGGGGGACATTCTCATTCAAATCACCACAGACACCATGCATTATCATTGTGTACATCCCTGAGCTGAAATAAACCGTTCCTTCCTTAGCTGCTTTTGTCAGCTATTTAGTTAAGACCTAGTAGGCCTATTTGGAATTTGGAAGTAAAATGTTCCTCACTTGGGTGTTTTACTTTAGCCCATTTACTCAGTGAGCCCTAAAATTGCTCATTTTGAGTGGATCTCAGAACAAGGGAAGGCTCTATTATAGGAGTAGGTTGCTGTAAAACTGCTGTTAGATGGGCCTTATGATCCAGTCGATACAATGCTCTTGAAGAGTCAGTGGCACATGATCACGCAATTTGAAACCTTTGGCAAGCCCTATGGGTGAGTAGCAGAGCTGGAGTGAGGGTTTGGGAGTTAAGTTTTATTATCATCCATAGATTACACTTCTCCATTTGAAAACCATCTCTATGCTTGATACTGGATCTTCATAGAATCTGGTTATCTGCCATGGGCCATAAAGTTACTGTACAATTTGAGCTATCTACTATGAACAAGATTCCCTGAGTCATAAAGTTGGGCATACACAGGATTCCATCAACGGGAAGTGGGATATATGTGATTCAAGTAGTCTCTGAAGACATAAACTAGTTAGAGGACATAGTGGCCTAAATGCTCTTGGTTCCTAATCCTCCTGAACTGCCTTCTCTCCCTCAAGCTATACCTGTCACAGCACTGATAGTTCTCTGAACTCAGTAAATAGGGAAAGAGGATCTGGGACTTATTTTCCAATGACTTTGCTGAATGTGTTAGCATCACCTGACAGTGGATGGCTCTAGACTATAGTCACTGGTACATCCCAGAATGAGAAGGGGGAACTTTAATCAGTGAAACCTGCATGTGAAGTTGTATTAGAAGAAGAAATGACCAGACGTGATTATACGCTGATGCATGGGCTACAGTCAGTGGTTTTGTTAGCTTGGAAGAAATATTCCTGGAATATTAGTATCAAAAGAACTTGGGAAAGAGGTTTAAGTATAGGCTTTTCTGATTGGACAAAAAAATGTGTAGATATTTGGGTACCACATGAATGCCCACAAAGGGATTGCACCAACCAAAGAAAATTTAAATAATTAAATGAGTAAGGTGGTCTTCTATGGGTATGAGTCAACCTTTTTCTCTACCTGCCCTGTCATTGCCTGATTAGCTTATAAACAAAGATATCATCATGGTGGGAATAAAGGTTATGTCTGGATTCCACAGCATGGCCTTTCACTTGCCAAGGCCAACCTGGCTATGACCACCAGTGAGAGCTCCATCTGCCAGCAATAGAGATGAAGACGGAAGCTCTGGTATGGCACCATCCTCGGGGTGATCAGCGAACTACCTGGTCTGAGTTCACTGCCTTCATTATGGAAATAGCAGTGTTTTGTTCTTACTAGAATGGACATGGATTTCCCTTCCCTGTTCACAGTACTTCTGTTCAGACTACCATCTGTGTAGAATATCTCATCACCATTAGAGCATTCTACCTGGTGTTGCTTCTGACTTCACAGCCAAAGAAGTATGGCAGTAGGCCCATGCCAAAGACATTCACTGGTCTTACCATGTTCCCTACCATCTTGAAGCAAGTGGGATAGCAGAACAAAGGAATGGCTTTTTGGAGATGCAGTCACAGCAGCGCTACATAGGTGGTAATATTTTATGGGGCTGGGGCCAAGTTTTCAAGGAAGTCACATATGTACTGAATCAAGATATAGCGATGGTTCTCTAATAGCCAGTAATCACAGGTCCAGAAACCAAGGGGTGAAAACGAGAGTGGTAGAATTCACCATTACCTGGATTGACCCACTAGCAAAATGTTTTACGTTTTGTTCCTGTGGCTCTGTTGGCTTAGAACACTAATTCCAGAGGAAATGACGCTTTGGGCCAGGAAACACAGCAACGATCACACCGAACTGGAGTCAAGATTGCTACATATCTACCCTGGGCTCCTCATGTCTCTGAGTCAATAGAGTTTTCATTTTGGCTGGGAGATTGCTTCTGATTATCAAGAGGAAATTGGACCACTACTCCACAGTGGAGGCAGTGATGAGGATGTCTGGTGTGCAACTGATTCTTTAGGGCATTTCAAAGATTTAACCTCTTCTTCTGGGGATGGGATTAGTGTGTATCTTTCTTTGTGTTCAGGTGGTGGTATCCTGTTAGTAGAATTATCATCTTATTATTGTCTTTATTTGAAGTATAGTTTAAGGAAGTGTGTAAGTGTGCTAAATTGGCACAGTGACTTGTGTTTAATTCTGTGTTAACATGATTAGAATAAGGATGGTAGAGAAAACTAATAAAACATTATTTCTGTTTTCTTTCAGTGCTAGTGATGGAACCCAGGACTTATATGACTAGTCTTTAAAATATTTTATTATTTTTAAAGTATATGAGTGTATTGCCTGCATGTATGCAAGTCCACCCGTGTTGTGCACTACCTGTGGAGGTCAGAAGAGGGTGTCGGATTCCCCTGGAACTGGAGTTACTGACAGCTGTTAACCAGCATGTGGGTGCTGGGAATAGAACCTTGGTCCTCTGCAAGAGCAGCTAGTGCTCTTCACTGCTGAGCCACCTCTCCAACCCCAACATGTCTAGTCTTAAAACATTACTTCTGAGTATGTCTGAGAGAGTGTTTCTTGAATCAACACATTGAGTAAAGAGTGTCCTCACCAGTGAGGGTGGACATCATTCCATTTGCTGAGGACTTGATAACACAAAAAGATAGAGGAGGGATCTTATCGTGCTAGAACATCCCCCTCTCTGAGAAGAATGAAGTCAAAACATCTTTCCCTGATTTTGCATATGGGACCTTTAACTCTTGGGCCTTCAGAACCTGTGGGCTTAGACCATTAGCTCCCCTGACTCTCAGGCCTTTGGATGTGAACTAAACTGCCTCACAACCATGCCTGAGTTTTCAGCTTTAGGATTAAAGATTGACAGATTTCTTAGCCCCTGCCCCCCTGCATAATTACATGAACCAATTTCTACACTAATGGGAATAACCAATATCTTATCACTCTTGCTAGTTCTGTTTCTCTGGGGAACCTTGACTAATTCAGTGTGTACATACACAAGGATGGTTCCTGAACCCAGGAGGAGGAGAGGGATCACATTCATGGTGACTCACTCAAGGCTATTGTTAGCTTCTCATCTGTCTGCTACACAGGTTGATAGTTGGTATCACTGTTTACAAATAGCCTTCCTAGGCAGGGCATGGTAGCACATGCCTGTAGTCTCATTGGTTGGAAGGCTGAGGCAGGGCAATTGCTTGAGCCCAGAAGTTTGAAGTCAGCCTGGTAGCATGAGACTTGAAGCGAGGGTGGGGGGAGCATGGAAGGAGGAGGAGGAGGAGGAGGAGGAGGAGGAAGAGGAGGATAAAATGTCATATAAAATGAACACCTCACTGAGTGCTGTGATGTCCCCATCCTTAAGAGCTTTCTGTACTGTGTAACTGTTATCCAGCAGATGAGTGACACACAGCTGACACCAGGATGCCAGAGTATAAAGAAGGGAGGGGGAGGTAGCCATGCCTGGTGGCACACACCTGTAATCCCAGAACTTGGAAGGTGGAATTAGGGTGATTAAAAGTTCAAGGCTAGCCCGACTACATGAGACTCAAACAAAAATATAAGCAACTGAAAAACAAAGAGAGGAGGAGGGGGAGGAGGAGGAGGAGGAGGAGGAAAGGGAGGATAAGGAGGAGGAGAGGAGAGGAAAGGAAGGGAGGGGAGGGGAGGGATTAGAGAGGGGAGGATAGTGGAGGAGAGGAAAACTGGAGGTGTAATTCAGTGGTATAGTGGGCTTAGCCATGCCCTGGGCTCCATCCGCAGTATCACGTATACATGGCACATATGTACAAGAACAACCATCCTATACAAAGTTGGAAATACTAGACAAGAATGATAGAGAGATTTGAACTTGATGCTTTGAGATATGACCATCAGTTGTTGCTTATAAATTAAGAGTATTCTAATTTGGGGACACAAGACTTTAGGTTGCCTAAGTGACAACTTCTCAGGCTCTAAATCAAGTTAGAGTAACCACAGTCAAGCTATCAATTCAATATTTAGATAATAAACGTGAGTAAAACAAGAAGACCACCTGGGTTACATTTGAGTTTTCAATTATGTTCAGTAGAAATACCTGCTGGGATTCTATTGATTTTAAAAAATGAGTTTGGTGGTGTTTATCAACGCTATTTTAGCTCAATGAATCTACCACTTAAAAAAACCTACAGCATAACAAAGGGGATAAGTGAGTGTTCATGCAGAAACTGGCTTGTGGCCTGATTCCAGGTGGAACCAGGGTAGTTGAAGCTGGCAAGCTCAAGGTGATTGACAGCAGTGAACAAAGCAATTATTTCCAGTATCACTACTTTGCAATTACTTTAAAATTAGAAAATGGATAATTAGTTACTAATTTTTTAGTCAATATAAATTAAACCTCAGTGTCTGAACTGGGCTGAACCTGGGAGCTCTGTTCAGAAGACTTCTAAATGTTCCAGTTAACTTTTCATATACCAAGTAACCAGCCCAGGAAGTAGTTTTCATAGTGTTCCTGAGATCCTGTATTCTAAGTTGGGTTTTTATCTTTCGATTAATCAAATGACTCATTTCAATCTCTCCAAATTTTGAAAACTATAAATCAAATGGGTGCTTGAATTCCACTGGCAATTTATCTCATACTTGTTTGTTTTGGTCTATGGGCATTTCATACATATAAGGACAATTTTTTATTTGACTACTTAACTTGGCCCCAGTCTTACCAAAGATCCACATGTATGGCTTTATGGAGAGAGGGTACTAGGATTATTGAAAGTCACAGCTACACCTTTTATAGATAGCTTGTACCCAGGAAAGAATGGCAGATATGAAATCTCATTTCCTTCTGAAGTACTACTTCCCACAGCAATTGTATATTGTGTGTATGTAACTGTGTCTCTGTGTGGTACATATATGTGTGGTGAGTGTACTTGTATGTGAGTGCACCTGCCTATGTGCATAGAGGCCGGCATTGGGTGTGTGTACTCTTCTTCTGTCACTTCCCGCATTATTATTATTATTATTATTATTATTATTATTATTATTAATTTGTGGCAAGGTCTCTCCCTGAGCCCAGATCTTGTGTAGTTTGGCTACGCTTAGAGCCAGCAAGTCCCAGCCATCCTCCTGTCTCTGTCCCCTACAGCACCGGGGTTATAAGTATACACAAGACCACTCATGGTTTGTTACATGGGTGCTGGGCTCCAAACTCAGGTCCTTCTCGTTATGCAGCAAGTACTCTCAACCACTGAGCCATCTTCTCCAGCCCCAATTTGACAATTTTTAACTGAGGACTGAGAGGAAAAGAATGAAAATATTTTCTTTACAATATAAGCTGTATCAAAGGTAATTTTGTGAAAAATTGACTGTCACATAAGGATTATGAGTTAAAAATCAGTCACGAAGTGAAGGCATTTTCTTTAATGCTCTTTACTTAGCAACTTAGTAGCAGAGAGACTCAGTATATTGTATAACACATATTAGAACTACTTGGCGTGAATTAGCAAAGACTTGACAATAACAGAGCAAACAGTATACTTAAGTCCTTACGCAAAAATGGTACAATTCATCTAGAAAAAAAGCACATTAATATTGTGACATTAATTACTAAGTCCCAAGTTCCAGTTTTTAGTATATGCTCTGCTTGTCAGTGCAAAACTTTAATTTCCTAGTTGCTTAATGTAGCACTAATAATTTAAAATTTGAAATATGCTCATGCCATTTTACTTTAACATAAATAATCCCTTCAGTACAAGTTGGTTCATGTTCACCGATGCTTATTAAAATTCTGAATTTCTCCTGTTCTCTGTGTTTTTCTTTCTTGCCTGTCTCTTCTATTCCACACCCTTGTCCCTTTGTCTCTGAAACCCTATTTGGCTTTCAGAACTAAATAAACTCTCAACTAGGGAATAAATTCACATTTCCCTCAGGTATTCAACTCTTCAATAAGCAAAATGGGGTTTGGGGATGTAGCTCAGTTGGTAAAATGCTTGCCTAGAAGGCTTTTGAAGCTCTGGGTTTGATACCCTAGCCCTGCATAACCTGGGCATGGTGGCACATGCCTGTAATCCCTGGTGGGAGCAAAAGGCTCAGAAGTTCAAGGTCATCCTTGGTGTTACATGGTGAGTTTGAGGCTAGCCTGAACTAAAAAAAAGTCAAGTGGATGGAGGTGGATTCACTGAAGGGTGACAATCAGGGACCACCTCTTCCAGTCTTATGGAAGCCCCAGTGTACGATTTGGATTTGAGATGTTACCCCCAAAGCCCATATGTAAAGGCTTGGTCAATAGTCTATGGCACAGGCAAGAGATGGTGGAACTCTAGGAGATGGGGCTTAGTGGGAAGAAGCTAGAAACTGGAGACGTGTCTATGAAGGGGCTATTAGGACTGTGGTTCTTTCCTGCCTTTTGTTTTCCCAGCTGCCAGGAGGTGAATGGTCCTTGACAATGGACAGCATTGCCGGAAGCCCAAAGCCAACAGGGTCAAGCAGCCTTGGACTGAAACCTCTGAATCTCCGAACTGAAGCAAATAATTTCTCTTTTTAAGTTGATTTTCTCAGGCATTTTGTCACGATGACAGGAAGCTAAGCAATACTCCCAGGGAGGGAGGAAGCCCCAGTAATGGCCAGTATTGGACTTGCCCATCCTGAGAGATGGGAAATGGATCTGAGTTTGTTGTACATAGCTTTAGTTATGTTGACGTATGTTCCCTCCAGTCCAATTCCATGTAGGACTTTGAACATAAATGCATGCTGAATTTTGTCAAAAGCCTTTTCTGCATCTACAGAGATGATGTGGTTTTTGTCTTTGAGTGCATTTATATGATTAATGACATTTATTGACTTGTGTATATTGTTCCATCCCTGCATCTCTGGAATAAAGCCTACTTGGTCATGGTGAATGATCTTTTTGATGTGTGTCTGTATGTGGTTTGGATTTTTTGGGTGTCCGTTGTGATGTTTCCCCTTTCATCTCTGCTTTTGTTGATTTGGATTTTCTCTTTCTTTTGTTTAACTGGGCTAATGGCCTGTCTATCTTGTTTAGCTTTTCAAAGAACCAGAGTTTAGATTGCTGGTCCATGAACAGGACTCCACCCACCCAGGGCTTAGGGACCTTCATAAAATAGGGGGAAGAAAAATTGTAAGAGCCTGGGAGGGGGTGCACGACCATATGGAAACAGAGTCCCACAAGCTCCTGGGAACCTGCTCATATGATTCTATGGCAATGGTGCCAGGATACACAAGTCCCATGCAAACTCAGGAAAACGTCCCTCTTAGGACTGCTTTAAAAGTGTCCCAGAGGTTGTGTTGTGTTGTATTGTCCTTTTTGTTGAATTCCAGGAATTCTTTTATTTCTTTCTTAATTTCTCCTTTGACCCAATCATTGCTTACGAGTGTGTTGTTCAATTCCCATAAGTTCGTGTATTGATGAAGGCTTTGTCCAGTGTTGATTTTGAGCTTTATTGCATTATGCTCCAATGGGATTCTCTCTCTCTCTCTCTCTCTCTCTCTCTCTCTTTCTCTCTCTCTCTCTCTCTCTCTCTCTCTCTCTCTCTCTCTCTATTTGTTGAGGTTTGTCTTGTGGCCCAGTACTGTAGTCAATTTTTGAAAAAGTTTCATGAGGTGCTGAGTAGAAAGTGTATTCTTTGGTGCTTGGGTGGGATTTTAGAAAGATGTCTGTTAGGTCCATTTGATGTATGGTATCATTTAATTCAGAAATCTCTCTGTTTATTCTTTGTCCAGTTGACCTGTCTGATGGATACACTGGGGTACTGAAGTCCCCTACTATTATTGAGTTGGGGTTAATCTGTGTTTAAAGTTCTGTAGTGTTGTTTTTATGAGTTTAGGTGAGGCAGAGTTTGCTGCATATATATTAAGGATTATAATATCTTTTCAGTTAATTGTTCCTTTGATCAGAATGCAGTGACCCTCCTTATCTCTTCTGACTAGTTTTACTCTGAAGCCTATTTTGTCAGATACTAGAATTGGAACCCCTGCTTGTTTCTTAGTGGTTGTCTTAGTTTGTTCTTCATTGCTGTGACAAAACACTCTGACCAGTACCAACTTGGGGAGGAAAGGGTTTATTTGTCTTACATCTCCCAGGTCACACACAGTTCATCAGGGAGTCCAAGGTAGGAACTCAGGGCAGGAACCTGGAGGCAGGAGCTGGAACACAGGCCGTGGAGGAACGCTGCTTACAGACTTGCTCCTTTGGCCCCTGCTCAGCCTGCTTTCTTATGCAACACAGGCCCACCTGCCCAGGGGTGGCACCACCCACAGTGGGCTGGGCCCTCCCACATCACTCATCAAGAAGTTGCCCTTCAGACATGGCCACAGGCCAGTCCAATAGAGGCAATTTCCCGATTGAGGCTCCCTCAACCCAGGTGTGTCAAGTTGACACTAAAGCT
>NW_008346434.1:1201404-1220525 GCF_000622305.1 Nannospalax galili
AGTAAAGCAAAGGTTTTGCTTCAGGTTCTGGTCTCTTCTTAATCACAGCTGATTCTTCAGCCCCAGCTGACCAGAACCCACAGATTCTCAATCTAAAATCTCACGCAAACAGCCCTGATGGTCTCCGCTTCCCTTTGAAGCTTCACAAACCAGGCCTCCATCGTCTACAATTGTTTCAGCATAACTGTTCCAAAGCTCCACTGCAACAAACTCTGAGCACACAATGGCTTTTCCAGTCCAAGTTCCAAACACTTCCACAGTCCTCCCAAAAACACAAAGGTCAGGTCCGTCACAGCAATTCCCCACACTCTGGTACCAATTACTGTCTTAGTTTGTTCTTCATTGCTGTGACAAAACACTCTGACCAGTACCAACTTGGGGAGGAAAGGGTTTATTTGTCTTACATCTCCCAGGTCACACACAGTTCATCAGGGAGTCCAAGGTAGGAACTCAGGGCAGGAACCTGGAGGCAGGAGCTGGAACACAGGCCATGGAGGAATGCTGCTTACAGACTTGCTCCTTTGGCCCCTGCTCAGCCTGCTTTCTTATGCAACACAGGCCCACCTGCCCAGGGGTGGCACCACCCACAGTGGGCTGGGCCCTCCCACATCACTCATCAAGAAGATGCCCTTCAGACATGGCCACAGGCCAGTCCAATAGAGGCAATTTCCCGATTGAGGCTCCCTCAACCCAGGTGTGTCAAGTTGACACTAAAGCTATCCAGCACAGTAGTGTTTGTTTGGAATATTCTTTTCCATTGTTTCACCTTAAGGTAGTGCCTATCCTTGATGGCAAGATGGGTTTCTTGCAGGCAGCAAAAAGATAGATTTTGTTCCTTAATCCATTCACTTAGCCTGTGTCTTTTTACTGGGGAATTCAGTCCATTGATATTTAAGGTTATTATTGAGAGGTGTATATTAGTTGCCCTCATTTTGATTGCTGTTTGTGTTCTTTGTCTAATTTTGTGTTTCCTCAATTATGCCTTCATTTATTTCTTTCATTGCCCCTGGGGTATAGTTGTTCTTTTTTCTTCTCTTTGTATTTTGTCAAGTGTTCTTTGAATGGCTGGTTTCCTGGACATGTATTCTTTCAGGCTTTTTGTGTCAGGAAGATTTTTCTTTCCCCCTCAACTATAATAGACATTTTTGCTAGGTAGAATTTTCTGGGTTGGTATCTATTGTCATTTAGAACTGAAAATACCTGGGTCCAGGCTCTTCTGGCTTTCATAGTTTGCATTGATAAGTCAGCTGTAATTCTGATGGGCTTTCCTTTGTATGTGACTTGTTGTTTTTCTTTTGCTGCTTTCAGTATTCTCTCTTTGGTCTGTAAATTTAGTATTTTTACTATGATATGTTGTATGGATTTTCTTTTCTGATCCTATTTGGTGTTCTATGTGCTTCCTGTATTTGTATAAGGATGTTTTTCCGTACTTTTGGGAAATTCTCTTGTACAATCCTCTTTAAGATCTGGTCAATACCTCTAACTTGAAATTCTTCTCCTTCCTCTATGCCTATGATACATAGATTTGGTCTTTTCATGGTGTCCCACATCTCTTGCATATTCCATTCTTGTATTTAAAATTTTTTATAATCTTTGCTTGAGTGGTCCAACCCTTCAATGTTTTCCTTCATTGTTGACATTCTGTTTTCCATTTCATTCATTCTAGTGGTGAGGTTTTTCCCTGTTGTTTCAAGTTGGCTTATTGAGTTTTGCACTTCCTTCTTCATTTTTCCCCGAGTTTTTTCAATGTTTCTCTTTTGTGAATTCATTCAGAAGTTTATCCCTATCTTCTTTCAGTTCTTTGATTTGTTTGTTTGTGTGTTCTTTAAATTCATTGAATTCCTTCATCGTGTTTAGAAGATCATGATTGTTCTTTTAAATTCTGTGTCCTGGGTTATCTCTAGGGGGTTCTCCTTGTAGAACTCTTCTACAGGACTGGTGGAGTTTGGTGGGGACATAGTGTTTTGGATTTCCATTTTACTATTCTTTCATTGTGATTTTGGCATGTGAATTTCCTTTGGTGTTTGTGATTCTGATATGAGAATTAAGTTGAAGTATGTTTCTGTTTGTATTATTTGTGTGCCTTTGTCCTTTTCTTAAGCTGGTTGGCCCAGGTTTCAGGTTCTCTCAGGTTTTATTTTGGTGGGAGCTGATGGCTTCAGATTGGCTACTCAGGAGCACCCACAAAAGCCCAAGTCAGGTTCTAGTCAGGTACACTCAGGCTTCGTTCCAAGGTTTAGACCTGTACTAGTGGGAACTCAGAGCAAAAGTTGGAAAGTTTTGGAACTCTCAGTTGATCTGCTGAGTTCCCAGCTCCTATGCCAGAGGGAGGTCCGAAGCAGGCACTCTGTGGGGGGGTCTGCTGAGATCACAGCCGCTACACAGATGGAGGTCTGAACCTGCCCTCTCAGGCTGTGTGCTAAGATCTCAGCCTTATCCTACCAAAGCCAGGTCTGCCCTGGGGCCTTGATAGGGGCCTCATGCAATCCTAGTTAGGGGGTTGGGTACCTTGCAATTAGAGGACGCTTACCACCTTGTGGAGGCAGGATCCTGGCACTCTCAGGCAGTCTCCTACATTCTCAGCCCCTATGCCAGAGGGAGGCCAGAAAAAGGCAGTTTCTGGTGGTTTGCTGAGACCACAGTACACAGATGGTGGTCAGAATCTGCCCTCTCCTACTGGAAGATATTTTGTAATTTTATGTACATACTCAAAATGAAATCCCATGGAGCCCTAGTTTATCTAAGACCCTTTAATTTGCCAGTCTCCATTAATAAGAGTTCATATAAAATTTGGGTTTTGAAATACTAAATATTACCAGATGATACATGACATGACTTCTGCTGACAGTGTGATTCCCTTGGATATTTTCTGGAATGCCCTAGGTGAATACTAATGCCAAAATGTCACATTAGCAAAGTGGCCTTGGGTCATTTTGATTTTTAGTAGGAAATGGATAATAGCTTTAATTGGTTATACAAGTGTCTATATCTCGCATTTTTGTCTTTTGGTTTACATTCAACTGGGATTGTAAACTGAGAAATTCTCAGAGGAAAAAAATAGAAAGCTTTTTATTTATTATTACAGAGTCAGTTTGAATAAAAATTGGGCTTGCTTAGCTTTTCAGATACATTGCAATTATTTATCATCTTGTAATTTAAACAGATTTTGTTAGAGACAGGGAACTTGAATACTAAAATTAGTTTTGAAAAGAATCAGTACAGTGATGAGGATTGTGCTTAGAATGTAGAGAAGAAACTGATGCAGCAGAAGCTATGCAGCCAAATGGAAACCTGACAAAGTGATCCTTGGAAACTGATGTCGCTCCTTACACCAGCTTCCTAGACAAATTGATGACAAGCCTGTGTCACAGTTAGATTCTATCTTCCACAGAGAAGAGGCTTCTGAAGATCTTGATTCACAGTCTCTCTTCTTGGAGACAATTTTTTTAAATGAATGTATTTAAAGACAGACCATGGAACTGTTAGGCTCCTCCAAAGACCTTCCATCCAGAAGCTTGGCTGTGGCTAATTCTCATTCCATAGTAATTCAGAGAAAATGATTTAAACAACTTATCAGAGATGTTATACAGTTCTCAGAAAGAACTGTAAATTATAGCTCATAAAATCCAGTGTTTAAAAAATGTAGGTCGGTGCACCTGTGTTGTGCAGTGCTTGCAGAGGTCAGAAGAGGGTGTCAGATCCCCAGGAACTAGAGTTATAGATGGTTGTTAGCCATCATGTGGGTACTGGGAATTGAACCCACATCCTCTGCAAGAGCAGTCAGTGCTCTTAACTGCTGAGCCAGTCCCATAAATCCATTTTTAAGAAAACAAAGTGTCAAATATTTCTCAAAACTCCCTTATTATTTCATGAACTTATTTGTTATATTACTATGGCATTTCTGCCCCCCTCACTATCATTATATTTTGTTTCTTTGTCACCCTCTGCCATCCCTCCTTCTACTCTCTCTCTGGTTTCCTTCCTCCCTACAATTAGTCCTCTTTCTGCTTTAACATGACGTGTGTGTGTGTGTGTGTGTGTGTGTGTGTATGTGTGTGTGTGTGTGTTGGTAAATAAGATTCTTCATATGAGAAAAGACCTGATATTTTGTCTTTCTTCCTTTGCATCACCCTTTTTTGCCCCCTGGGATCCTTCCCTTTAAACTCCTTCTTGCCTCAACATAGTCCTTTTGCCTTCATATATATGTTTAAACCTACCTTTTGCATGTGAAAGGAAACATGCAATGAGAGGAAGCATGTAAGTTGGACTTAGTTTTACCTAACACTGTAATCTCTAATTCTACTCATCTTGCAAATAATGTAATTTCATTTTTAAATGGCTGAATACACACTTCATTATGTATTTATACAACATTTTCTTTTTACTCATCTAGGTTAGCTCCAGGTCTCACTGAGGTTATAGAGCTCACAGCCACATCCAACTTTACATCAGAACCGAGGACCTGAACTCACTCCTCCTGCTTGCACAGCAAGTGCGCTGTGGTTGTTTGAATGAGAATGACTCTCATAGGGTCATGTATTTGAACACTTGGTTAGTTGATGGTGCCATTTAGGGAGGGTTATGGAACCCTTAGGAGGCTGGAGGATACATGTCACGCGGGGTGGGCTTTGAGAGTTCCTGCCTTGCCCTCTCCCAGTCTCTCTCTCTGTTTCCAGTGCCTGCTTGAAGATGTGAGAGCTCAGCTTTCTGCTCCAGCTGCCTCCTGCCATGCCTCCCCTGCCATGATGGACTCTTATCCCTGTGGGACTATAAGTCAAATAAACTGTTCCTCCTATAAATTGCCTTGGTTGTGGTGTATTATCACAGCAACAGAAAAGTAAGTAACACATGCTCTTATCCTCTGAGCTGAGCCGTCTCCCCAGGCCTTCAAGTCCGTTTTTATACTGTATCACATTTAATTATTTGGATTCACTGACCATTTTTGCATTCCTGAAATATCTTGGTCATGGTATACGATCTTGTTAATGTGCTCTTGAATTCGGGGTTTAAATGCAGTCAGCCCATCTATATCTCTTTATCTGGGAGTTAAGCCATTTGCATTTAAGGTTATTATTGAGAGATATTTACTCTTTCTAATAATTTGGTTGATAGTTTTTATTGTTGATTGGATTGATGCTTATTTTTCCTATTAATATCAAAGATTTTCAAGTTTAAGGTGGTGGACACAATAGATTTTTTCTTGGCCCTCTTTTGACAATCTATTCCTTTCATTGCAATTTGTTCTTTCCTGTACTCTAATGATAGAGACTGTCTTTCTTCTGCCTATGTGTATAATATTAAGTATCTTCTGTGCTGATTCTTGGTGGTCCTGGACTGCCTTAATTTATGCTTACTTTGAAATGTCTTTATTGCTTTGTCAATTTCAAAAGATGGTTTTGGTGGACATAGCAACCTTTGTTTGCGTTTAGTTTTTCCTATTCTCCTAGCTTTCAGGGTTTCTGTTCAGAGGTCAGATGTTATTCTGATGTGTTTGTCTTTGTGAATTAACATTTTTTTCTTACAGCTTTTAACTGTGGTTGTTTTATAAATTTAGCATCTTGACTATAGTATGATGTGGAAAGCTCTTTTCCTTGATTATGCCTATTTGCGATTCTAAACACCTGTTCTGCTTGGAGAATCATTTCTTTCCTTGCATCTGGGAAATTCTCTGTTACTATTTCATTGACTATTTTTTCTGTACCTTTCGTCTTGTCCCAGGTCCTTCTTCAAGTGCCTAAGAGTCTTAGGTTGGTCTCTTGATTGTATCCCAGAGTTTCTGGAATTTGTAGTTCTGTTCCTTTATTCCTATTTTTTGTTTGTTTGTTTTTTGGTCTTTTTGAGACAGGGTCTCCCTGTAGCCCCAGCTGTCCTGGAACTCACTATGTAGACCAGGCTGGCCTCGAACTCACAAAGATCTGCCTGCCTCTGCCTCCCAAGTGCTGGGGTTAAATGTGTGTGCCACCTTTTTAAATAGATGTTTTAATGTAACATTTTCTTGCTTTTGCCTTCCATCTCTATTGTGATTTCTTCTGCTGAGCTTAGTGCACTGGTGGTGCTTTCTACTGTCTTTGAAAAATTTTGATTCATCGAGGTTTATATTTCTAACATTTCTATTTTTCTTTTTTCAAAACCCCACTTTTCTAACTGATTTTTTTCATCCATTTATTTTTCTGAAATTTTAGTCTATGTTGCTGGCTTGCCCCTCCACATTCTAGATTGCTTTTCTGTGTTCTCTTTGTGATCATTGATTGTTTTTTATAAGTAAACTTTTGAATTCTTCATCTGAAATTTTACCCATGTTGATAACTTTGAATTTAGTAGTTGAGAAGTTATTATCCTTGGGAGGAATCATGTTGCCTTATTATTTCATGTCTCTCATGTTTCTGTATTGCGATTTGTCAAATACACATGACTGGAGAGGTCAGAGATGCCAGAGAAAACCCTATCTCTGTCATATCTCTAGGCAAATGAAATTTTTACCATATGCCAAATATGGATCCTTATATTTACAGACAAGTGTGCCATATCCCACTCATCAAAGGAGCTTCTTTTTGCAACAGATGGAGGCTACTGCAGAATCCCACAACTGGTCAGACACAGAGAACAGATATCTCAGAGATGCCCAGTCTTAGGTGACATATCTACAGTGGAATCTCTATACCTAAGACTCATGAAACATAGCAGAACAGGCGTAGAGAGAAAACTAGTGCATCCCTTAACTCTCATTAGTGAAGCCTCCTTATACAACAGAGTACAATGCACAACAAGGCCCCAGATGACTGACTTAAACAATAAGAGACTGCAGAGTGTGTGTCCCTGGATAAGACTTCTGTATCAAACCTCTCCTGCCCAGGGCTCAGGGACCATTGTGGAAGAGGAAGGTGGAAAGAACCAGGGTTGGTTCACGAACATAGGGAAGCAGAGGCTTTCAGGTCAATGAATGCTTGCACATGTGAACTTATGGCAATGGTGGCATTGAGCACAGGGCCCATGCCAACTCAATCAGACAAGGGCCCAGAGTGGAGCAAGGAGAGGAAGGGAAATGGGTGGTGGGCTGGCCCTCATCTGGGAACTATTGGAGACTACTGCTGGGTGAGGGAGAGTAGGCCTTACCAATGATCTCTAGGTAAGTTGACTAGACTCCAGTGGATGAATTCGCCCTGAAGGACATCTGGGTACAAATGCTTGATTGGAAAGGACTTAACATGAATGGCAGAATACATGAGGTTTGGTGGGGGTGGGAGGGTATGGAGATATGGATGGGGGAGGGGAGTCTAAATTTGATTAAGAACTTTCGTCTGAAATGTACAAAGGTGCAATAAAATTTTTTAAGAAAATGAGAGAAAAGGCACTACTGAAAGTACAATAGAAAGAAGAGTAGGGAAACAGAAGATACAAAGAAAAGTATTGGAGCTAGCATCGTCCTCTACCCTCTGAGTTTGTCTGGTGGAGGCAGAAGGATGGAGAGTCATTTGAACTTGTGGATGTTATCAGTCCATGATGATTTATGTTAGTGATGATCCAGCACTGGACAACTATCTCATGTCTGCTAGAGCTACCCATGTTTTAGGTTCTCCTCTCTGTCTACCAGAGGGGTCTGCTGGCCACACTTAGCTTTCACAGCCTATTGGCTGGGCAGGTTTTCCTACCCACCCAAGACTTCTGTTTGTACACCTTGGGCTGTTGATGTTTTAGCTAGGGTGTCTCTCCCAAGGTTGTTCAGGAGGGGAAGCAACCACAGAACTGAGATCTGTATATCTCCATACCTCCAATACCCACTGAGATATGTATATCTGCATACTTTCAAAATCCACTGTGCTGGAGGGATGAGGTTGTGGATGTCAAAATGTCCACTGGTGCTTCAGAGCTTTCTGTCAGCAGATAGGTAGCTCAAGACGTGATCTACTCTGTGACCCAGGATTCAAAATTCCTCTCAGGTGACGAGGTCAGCTCCTAGTGACTGATGCTGGGTTATCTTCTGTGCACTTTACTACCTGACAGAGCGTCTTCTTGCCTGTACATTTCAGCTTGTCAGTGCCCATCCTTCTCTCTTTCCACATCTACTTCCTGGTGTTAACTTTCACCCATGGACTGTGGTTGGTTGACTCCAGTTTCCCTGGCTTGTAATTATGCCATGTTCTTAGGCCTTCAGGGTAGCTCAGCTTTAAAACACTAGTTTCTTTCTCAAGATGGAACATGGCCACAACATTGATTAATTAAGAACTGTTGTATGAAATAAATCTGCGTACACACTGTTTATGACACAGTGATCTGTGTCTAAACAGCTCTTAGTGGCTGCCCTGTCCTGCCAGAAAAGTTACTGTCTCAGCAATACCCACAACTGGATTGGAGGCTTGCTAAAACGGTGGGCTTATCCTTTGGGGGACAGTGTCAGTCTCTTTTTACCGGGCTGCCTGGCTTGCCTTTTGAATGGAGCTTCTGTTTCTTTGATCCTCCTGTGCTGCTGGGGCTGTGTGATATTTACTATTTTTGCTTTCCTGTACTTTTCCACTGTCCTGCTCTCTCTGTGAATTTCTGTTGTGCTTCCTCCATTTCTGTCTTTGGTATAGAGCCCATCTTTTATTACTCTAATTTCTCAACATGAAGGTATTTTCTAATCAGCCATCATTTCTGGAAGTTTCTCTTCCATTTACAAAGTCCAGATTTGATAACAATTCACGTTCTCATAATAATCCACTGTTCCTAACACACAGACGACTCCCAAAACGCTTAGAATAATATCCAACTGCACCCCCCTACCCCCATGCCTCTAGGAAGTCATTCCCTTTGGCCCAGCTTCTCCTGATTCCTTGTGCTCCGTCATGGGCTTCTGTAAGACAAATTCACTATTGGGCATCCAATTCCCTCCTCCCACGGTCCTTGCAACAACCCGAGGAAAAAATTCTCCAAACCCTGGTTTGAAGAATTTTAATGAGTTTATTGGACTTGCTAACTGAGCTTGGGGTGCGGAGTTTACTTACAGACAAGCAGGCACCCCTCCCCCCACCATTCCCGGCTGTGTTCGAAAGTCCACACTCAGACATAAATCCGGTGGTTCCAAAAAGCCTTACAAAAATGCTGAGACCAGCCTCAAGGTTTTCCCAGCTCTTATACCCTTAGCCCCTGCCCTGCAAGTGGCTATGGTCAACGGATTGGCTGAAAGGGGGAAGGGGACGAGCATGGGAAGGAGGCTGGTCCATGGCTTGTCATCACAGGGTCAGAGGAACATCCCCTGGGTTACAGCTTCCTTCCTGTTTTCTTGAATGTGCCAGCCATGCTCCGCCTTCAGTCTTGGCACTAGCTGGTCCCTCTGCCTGAGGTGCCTGAGCTCTTCAGTCTAACTATATGGTTTCTCCGGGTATTAATGGGTCTGTTTCAATGTGACAATAGGTACAATTTCAGTTCCCCCGCTTTGTGCTATTATCTGCCTCTATTACTTTGTCTTACTGAGATATCAACTGTCATTTTAACGTATCTTTCCTGTTCATTGTCCATCTTTCCCAGCCCCATCAGCGAATACAGATACTACTCGGGGTCAAGGACTTCATTTCATTCCCTGTTATATTTTCAGAGCCAGCACACCTGCACTGTCAGCCCTTAGTCTAAACTGTTCTTGCTCTGAGTTTCTAAACCTAGTACCTCAGAAATTGACCATATTTGGAGATAAGCTCTTTGTAGAGGTCATTAGGGTGGGAGCCTTGTCTAATTTGGTATCCTAATAGAAAATGTGTTTACAGGTGTATACAGAGGGTAGGCCCTATGAAGACACCTGGGGAAGATGCATCTGTAAGTGACGGCAAAAGGCTTGGACTGTCTTTCATGACCTCCTGAAGGAAGTAACCCTTATGCTTTTGTTTGGTTTTGCTTTGTTTTGGGACAGGATCTCACTGTTTCCCTGGCTGGCCTGCAACTGACAGAGATCTGCCTGCCTCTACCTCCCAAGTGCTGGCATTAGAGTTGTGTGCTATCAAGCCTAGCATACTCCTGGTGCTTTTATAGATTTCCAGCATCCAGAAATGAGAAAATTAATTCCTGCTGTTTTTAAAAATTAAATTAATCAATCTATTGTTATCATTGTGTACGAGTGTGTGTGTGTGTGTGTATGTGTGTGGACATGTGTGTGTGTGCCATGGTGCGCACATAGATGTTGAGGAACAACTTCTGGGAGTTGGTTCTCTCCTCTGGTGGCTTCCAGGAATGAAATTCAGGTGGTTAGGCTTGTACAACAAAATGTGTTTACTAGCTGAAGTATCTTGCCGGCCCCACGTTTCTCTTGTTTAAACTATCCGGTATGTGATGCATTTTTATTAAAACTTGAGCAAACTAATTCAGTACATATGTTAAATTACTATTTAACATATGTAAAAATATTATGGAACATTTATTATGGAACATTTTTGTAAGGTTAACAGATAAATGGAACTGTTGAACACTTACCATAAAGGAAATCTAGTGATGAATTCTTGATGGAATCTTCAGAGTTGGCATGGAAACAACGTATTGGCTTTGTGTGAGGCTAAGGGCAAGGCGGTCACTGCACAGCCACTGAGAGTTCTAGCCCAACAGCAGACTCAGAGTTTTGTGCCTTGAGATAATGCACCTCTTGGAAGTCTGAAAATCCAATGCACTGTGACTTTGGAGTTAAAGACAGTGAGCAAAGATGTCAAGAGGAATGTGATGATGATGTGAAATTTAAAGAAAAACGGCCTTGTCATTGTGGAATTTGGAACACTCAGGAATGCTGGTCATTATCAGCCATGTACACTGAACTAGTAGAAACCTGAATGAAAACTGTGAAGAGAAAAGATGTATTAGTGATAGTATCAACAACACTAACTGGAAAGAAACATAGGTGGCACTAAAGAAACGTGATCCCGACATGTAATTACAACGGACTTTAAGAAGGCTGTGAAGAGAAGCTCTGATAAAGGATCCACAGGCAGCATAGTCACCAAGCGCTGAGGGAGGGGCGCACAGCCGAGAATGAATACAAAAGTGTGGCATAAATCAATAAGTAACGTGCTCACAAACCAGTAGGCAAGAATGCGCTGAGACTCGCCAAATGCCGAGTGTCAGGTAGCACATTGCAATTTTGATTTAACGTCTTGGAGACACAAAAACCAGGAATACTGCTGACCTTCCTGCAACCTTGGAACAGATGGTGTGGTGCTGACTGCTGATGGTAAAGAGAAAGCAAAGATGCTTGTGTCCTCTGTTGTTTGCATCCACGAAAAAATCATTTTGAAATTGCAAAGACTGAACAAGCAACATTAAAAAGGAATTACGATCGTTACCGGGTCAGGACAGTAAAAAATTACTAATTGTTTTTTAAAAAGGTCAAATCCCAGTCTCAGATGGATATCTCTGGGCTGTGAGCGAGTGTGCAAGTGGAAATCAGATTGTTAGGATTCATCTGTCGGCAACAGTGCAAATATCAAAATGAAGACAGTTAGAGATGCACAGCGCTGCATCAATTTTCCACAAAGGCCAAAAGCTACTTCATAAAATGTATGCACTATCGAACCAGCCATTTATTATTGTTATAAACAGATTGTTAAGCAGATGGCTTACAAACACTGGGGAAGGAAAGTGGTGGTCATTTTCTGACATCTGTTGTCACTACCCGCTGTTGTGTCCATTTTCTTGACATTTATGTCACTAAAAGTGATTCATACCAGATCAAGCTCATCTTCGTCTTGGAAAAGTTACTAACTGGAGGATGAGCAGAGCATCTGAGACATAATTCATCTTGGATTTATTTATTTATTATTATTACATCTCTCAGGCTCTCTCTTCAACCATCTATTAGCTATTTCATTCCCTTGACACAGCACGCATGACCCATCCTGGTTTTGTAAACTCCCCCTCACACCCAGAAGACTTTCTTCTTTGTTTCAGTAAGAACATCAGATACAGTCTTCCTGGTAAACTTTGGCTTGGCTTTTCTTTATCTCTTGGAGACTATGGTAACATCTTTAGTGCTCTCACTGTTGGATATACATATTCCTGCCCAACTTACCCAAAACATGCAGATGACTGTGCTTACTTAGAACCTTGCTGGCTCTTTGATGTCCATGGCTCTCCAAGTAGCCATGTAACTGAATCTTCTAAGTCCCTCACAATCTGTTTCTGGTTTCCTTGGCAAAATAGTTGCCATCCAAAGTACTGTGTGAGCCTCTGATCTTGCCACCATAAGCCTCTCCTTGCTGTGGCTTCAACACACCACGCATTAGTTCTCTGACCCTGATATACGTCCATCGTGCTTTCTGCATCCTGCTGCCCCTTTCTGCTTAGCAAGCTCCTCTACTTACTTCAAAGCCAAGCTGAGGTCACCTCGGGTGAAGCTATCTTACTTCTTCATGCAGAGCTAGCCATTCCTTGGTCCCTATACCAGCATATTCACATTTTATTATTGTGTTTAACAGAGGGCAGTTCCCTGGTGTCCTCTTCCTCTAGCCATGGGATATCCAAAAGCCAGACTATCAAACACATTTCCTTGTCTTTCCGTGGTTCCTAACCTGTTGCATATACATGCCCAATCAATGTTAAAAATCAAGACAAAAAGAATCAGGAAGGATGTATGATTCCTCTTTTTTCTGATCAAGTTGAAAGGTGTTTGGATTCATAGGTGAGCAGTGATACCCACAGCTTAAAGGATGATTGAAGCCATATAATCCCATCTCACTTTCTCACTTTCTTCTTCCTTCCTCCTCTTTCACTACCACCTCCTACTTTTGGCAGAGGTGGGGGGGGTTGAGAAAGTTCTTGCTATGTAACGCAGAGTACACTCTAACTCTCACTCATCCTGCATCAGCCTCCTGAATGCTGGGATTACAGTTGTGCCTTACCACACCTAAATCTCACTTTACTTCATTTCTCGCTCAAGATTTCCATAAGTCTGCATCCATTTCTTTTTACAGCGTTATCTCAGCTCTAAGTGAAAGCATCCCATCTCCATCCCAAAGTTACCCCTGGTGCTTGTACTTTTGTGTTCTGCTACTTGATTTTGGAAATATATGTGTGTGTGTGTATGTGTGTGTACGTGTGTATGTGTGTGTATGTGTATGTGTGTATGTATGTATGTGTATGTGTGTGTGTATGTGTGTGTATGTATGTGTGCATGTGTGAATGTATGTGTGTGTGCGTGTGTATGCATGTGTGTGTACGTGTGTGTTTGTGAATATGTGTGTGTATGTGTGTGTATGTGTGTATGTGTCTGTGTGTCTGTGTGTATGTGAATGTATGTATGTTTGTATGTGTGTGTGCGTGTGTATGTGTCTGTGTATATGTGTGTGTATGTATGTGTGTGTGTTTGCGTGTGTGAATGTGTGTATGTGTGTGTATGTGTGCACACGTGTGTATGCATGTATATATGTGCATGTGTGCACGTGTGTGTGTGTGTGTATGTGTGTGGTGTGTGTATGTATGTATGTGTATGTGTGTGCGCGTTTGTGTATGTGTGTGTGCGTGTGTGAATGTGTGTATGTGTGTGTGTTTGCATGTGTTTATGTGTGTGCATGTGTGTGGGGGTGTGTATGTGTGTGTGTATATGTGTATATGTGTGTGTATGTGTGTATGTGTTTGTGTATGTGTGATTGATGTGTGTATGTGTGTTTGCATGTGTGTAGAAGTGTGTGTGCATGTGTGTATGTGTTTTTGCGTGTATGTGTGTGCATAGGTGTGTGTTTCACTAACCCTATAGGTATATACATATACAGATAAACATTTTATAATATGCGGGACAAATAATTTAGATCTAGAACATACACAGAGCTCTAACTCAGCAATTAAAATATACACAACCTATAAAATGAACAAAAGGCTTGAAGACACTTCAGAAAGGAAGGCAAGGGCAAGAAGGTGCTGGTTCTCAAGGCGGCCACACTGATGCAACTCTTATTCAAGTTTGAGTCTACTGACCTGAGTCCATTTGTCACTAATATCTTCCCAAATCATATAATCTATTTCTTTTGAATCTCATCATGCTTAACTTGCGTGGAAGTCAGAAAAGCACCAACATTGTTTTTAAGGTGTTTGTGTGTGTGTGTGTGTGTTTGTGTGTATGTTTGTGTGTGTGTTTGTGTGTATGTGTGTATGTGTGTTTGTGTATGTGCATGTGTGTATATTTGTGTGTTTGTATGTGTGTGTATATGTGTGTGTATGTGTGTATGTGTGTCTTTTTATGTATGTGTGTGTGCGTATGCGTGCATATGTGTGTGTGTATGTATGTGTTTATGTGTGCATGTTTGTATGTGTGTATGTGTATGTTTGTGTGTGTATGTGTGTATGTATGTATGTGTGTATGTGTGTATATGTTTGTGTATGTGTGTGTTTGTATGTGTGTGTGCGCATGTGTCCATGTGTCCATGTGTGTGTGTGTGTGTATGTGTTTGTGTTTGGGTGTATGTGTATGTGTATATGTATGTGTGTGTATGTGTGAATGTGTGTGTGTCTGTGTATGTGTGTAAGTGTGTATGTGTGTATGTGTGTGTGTTTGTATGTGTGTATGTGTGTGTGCACATGTGTGCATTTGTGTGTATGTTTGTGTGTATGTGTGTGTATGTGTGTATGTGTGTGTTTGTGGGTGCGTGTGTGCGTGTATGTGTGTATGTGTGTGTGCATGTTTGTGTGTGTATGTGTGTATGTGTGGGTGGGTGTGTTTCCTTCACACATTCCCTTCCTTTCAGCCCCCCACCCCCATGCCAGTCATTCAAGACTCAAACCTGGGAAATGTTGCCTGTCAAGGATGAAAGAAATCATCACAATGGAACTGATGTTCAACAAGGAGTTAAATACTGCAAAATTCACGTAAGAGTTATGCTGTCAGGTGACGAGGATCTTATAAGAAAATCTAGTAAAGCCCCATTTTTTTTTTCAGGACAGTATGGGCTGTTTCATATTATTATAGTTTGTTACTGTGACTGGTTAATTTATTTGGGGATTGGGACCTCAATCACTAGTTTACCTTAGGACACCCTTCTTATGATGCGCCTGAAATCATGCTACGGGAGAATGATCATATATATAACCAGCACTAGAGGGTGAATACATTTGCAAATATACTGGGAGAATATTTAACAGCGTTGAAAGTGGAGGACAGGAAAGAACAGTTAAAAAGGCCCAAGAGACCAGTGGAGTGCTGTCAGGGTGGTGGGTAGAGAGGAGGGAAGAGGAGGTTAAGTGGCAATTCTTTGAGCTGGTTTAACCATTGTCCATCAGGGACTCCCTGAAAGCCTCAATATTAAGGTATGTGCTCTTTCTCATTGCAAGACATAAATTAGCTGAGATTAGAGGCACACCCCCATGCCCAATTTAAAACACTAAAAATTATGTATTTTTAAAATTTATTCTTTAACAATTTCACACATGCATATAATGTATTTTGATCATATTCACCACCATTATCCTTTTATTTTTTATTGCCCTCCCATTCTTTCTGGACTCATTTTTCTTCCCAACATGTTCCCCTCTACTTTCGTGTCTTTTTAAAAAATATAACTCACTGAGTTTAATTCGGGTTGCTTGCATGTGCTTGGGTATGGGTCCTTTACTGGATCATGGGTAAGTTACCAGCACACTATTGAAAAATGACTCCCCCTTCTCCAGTAGCTATTAACCGCCAATAGCTCCTCAACTATCATGAGCACCTACCCCCGCCCCACCCAAGCTGGAATGTCGATGACCTTAATCTTGCATAGATCTTGAGCAGGTAGCCACAGCTATTATGAGTTGATGAGTGCAGTGGCCATGTCATGTCCAGAAGACAGCATTTCATAACTCTCCTCCCCATCCTCTGGCTCTTAGATTCCATCCTTCCTCTCTTCTGAGAGGTTCCCTGATCCTTGGGTGGCAGGGGAGATATAGATATTCCATTTAGGGTTGTGTACCCAACAGTCTCTTATTCTTAGCATTTTGACCAGTGATGAATCTCTGCGCTAAGTTCTGCCCGCTGCAGAAAGCTTCTCTGACCAGGATTGAGAACAGCACTACTGTGTGCATATGAACATGAATATTTAGAAGGTGGTTTGACAGCACGTCCATTTACCAGAACAACAGTAGTAGCTTCTCCCATAGGGCCTATGGGCTCCCCAGTCATGGGATTTTGACTAGATTTATAATACCAGGCATGAATTTTTCCTGTGGAGGAGGCCTCAAATCAAACCAGAAAGTTATTGGTTACTCCCACAGCAACTCAAGGGAAAGTATCCTATGCCTGGTACTGAGATTTTCATTTAACTGTCCAAGGCTTCTGGGAGCAGCATTATCCATCTTTGTGGGATATCTCCATTCTTTAAAAATAATTATGTAAATATATGTATATATATGTAAAATTAGCTTACAGAGTAGTACGTTTACATATGACTTTTTCATACTCCTTAATTTTGGTTAACCCTCCCCCTTCATCTCCTTCATCACCCCATCTCATCCCTGCTAAACCTTTTCACCCCCAGTATCCACCCCTTCTGCTTTTATATCACAGGTGTTCTACCCTTCTTACCCTTTAAGGCCTCTTCCCTTCCCACCTTTATGGGCTCTTCTAGCTTCCCAGCCTGCACAAGTACTCCACATTAAACACACAAATCTAAAATCTGAAACTTCAAAGCTAGAGCCCTCCTATGAAAGGGAACATGTGGCACTTGTCTTTCTGAGCCTGGGTTACTTCGCTTAGTATGTTTTCCAGTTCCATTCATTAAAAAATAAATTTTTACTCTGATTTAATATATGAAGACAGGAGCATCATATGTTTCTATATCATAAAAACCTGTCATTAAAACGTTTAAGTGTGTAATTCAGTGGAATTGATTATAATTGCAATGTTATGGAGCTATCATCATTATTTCCAAAATATTTTCGTTACTCTCTACAGTAACTTACAACCATTAAAATATAATTTCCCACTGTACCTTCTGGCAGTCTCTAATGTCCTTTCTGCCTCTGTGAAGTTGACTTACAGGCACCTCATATTGCAATGATACAATGTTTCCCATTTGTGTTTGGCTTTTTTACTTTGCGTATTGTTTTCAAGGTCCACCCATCATGTGGTAACATGTATGAAAGCTAGCTTCCTTCCTTCCTTCCTTCCTTCCTTCCTTCCTTCCTTCCTTCCTCCCTCCCTCACTCCCTCCCTCCCTCTCTCTCTCTCTCTCTTTCTTTCTTTCTTTCTTTCTTTCCCTAAATAAATCTTTCTTCTTTTATTTTCTTAAATATTCTAACACAACTGGCTTGAAAACCAGAAACTATCCAAACTTGGTGCCTTGACTCCTGCACAGCAACACTGATGCACAGGTGAGATGGGGTGGCTGCCTGCTCACTGTGTAATGGTCTACACGCACAGCCCTGCTGACGCACACCGCTCCAGCCCACTCCACTGCCATGATATCTCCTTGTTCTCTGGTGGCATCTGAGCTGACCACCATGACCCTCACCAGTTCCGATGTAGATGAGATGAAAAAGAAGCAGTTGGTTTAAGACCACACAGTGTTAAAATATGACATGAGAATTCTCCAAAGGTCTTTTCATGGCTGTGTTATGGCCAGGTTCAGGAAGCTTCTCTGATCCTCTAGTCAGCACCTCTAGGTGTCTGCAAATTACAGCAATCACTACAGGGTCAATTTCCAAGAAGAACAGTCGGTGTCTCTGCTTCAGGCTATTTCTGTCTTTGCATCAATCCTTTTCTATCTAAAACGATCTTGGTCACGTGCCACTTGTGTTGTTGAAGGAGAGGCACCAAGTGGCCCGAGCTTACGGAAGTCAATTTTTTCACTTCATTCCTTTCTGCCTAAGGGCACAGGCTTTGGAGTCATAGACTCATGCATTCTCATCCCAGCTCTGACGGGTCAGTCTGTCACTCCAGCATGTCGTCAGCCCACCACTCCAGCCTGTCTTCCCTCCTGTGGAGTCAGCAGTATGTCCTTTACCACCCACCAGAATCCAACAGGAGAAGTTGATGCAATCGGCTGGAGTTCCCGGCTGAGTTTTCTCTCCATGGCTGGGCTTCCAATGACTGAACTTTCAGCTCCTGTTCCCACTGCAGGCTCTGTCATATCATGAATCGTAACCTCCGATGGAAATGGTTTGCCTTCCAGCTGTTCTCAGGGATGTTTTTACTCTTGTACTATTTTGCTATTTTGTACTTTTCCTTCCCTGTCACAGAGTTAGGGACACCATCTCATGCCCAGAAAAGGGGCCTCAGAGAACATTTTGAGACAAACATAGTTGGCTCTGAAATGGGGGGTGACAGAACTGATTTCAGAACCAGCTTCTTAGTAAGCCCACACAGTGCATGATAATTGACCAATATAATGTGCCTTATATCTTCTTAACCCCAGGTTCTCCAGTCCCCTGTCCCAGAAGGAACCACAAAACTCAGCTCAAGGGTATGCTCTTGGAAAGTTCTCCCATCATGTAGAATACAGCCCGGCTTCCTCACATTCTTAGATGATGTGTACTCTTTTTTAAAAATTTTTTTTACAAAAACTTTATTGAGAATTTCATACATGCATATAAGGTGTTTTGATCAAATCCATGCCTACTCCCTCCCATCCAACATTCCTCCCTCTGAAGAGGTAACCTTAAAATCTTTTAAGGATTAGATACAAGCTCCAAAATACTTATGACATTTTTGGCCTTGGAACAGAGTATGTTGATAATAGTCCCAAGGACATTTTGACTTTTAGCCAAGAAACTGGCTACATTACTTTGGGGTCTTTTTACCCTCACTGCCTAGCCAATTCCTACCTCCTATTCTTATCATGCCATCCTCTGAAGGGGTTACCCAAATTGCTTTTTCCAAGCTGAACAGGGATGCAGGGTGAGGCAATTAGAGTACTCCTTCAATGGGTCTATCTAAAAGACTCCCAAATTGCCCAACTTTTGTCTCTAACGGGAGAAGAAATTCCTTGAATCATGAATGGGAGCTGTGAAGGAGAAGTAAAGGCAAGTGTAATTAGCATTACAAGTTTTAGACAAGGAGCTAGAACAGGGCAATTTTCAAATGTTCATATGAGAGTCCATTGGAGTTTCTTGACAAGGGCTTCAAAAAGCATCCCTCTATTGGGTTCTTCCTCATTTTTCTTTTGTCTTCCAAGGCTGGACTAGTTGGCTGGGAAGAGTGGCTAGAT
>NW_008346434.1:1220820-1222853 GCF_000622305.1 Nannospalax galili
TTTACCTGCAAATTTCATTATTTCATCTTTCTTTACTGCTGAATAGAACTCCATTGTGTAAATATACCACATTTTTGTTAACCACTCGTCAGTTGCAGGACACTTAGGTTGCTTCCATCTCTTAGCTACTGTAAAAAGAGCAGCACAAACATGGTTGTACAAGTGTCTCTACAATAGGATGAGTCCTTTGAGTATATGCTGAGGAGTGGTATAACCAGGTCATATCGTAGATTCATTTTTAGTGTTTTAAAGAGTTCTCCACACTGTTTTCCATAGAGGCTGCAAGAGTTTGCAGTCCCACCAGTAGTAACTGAGCACTCTCCTTTCTCCACATCCTTGCCAGCAATTGGTATCATTTGTTCTCTTGATCCTATCCAGTCTGATTGGGGTAAGGTGATACCTTAGGGTGGTTTTAATTTGCATTTCCCTGATTACTAATGATGTTGAACACTTTTGGAGATGTTTCTTAGTCATCTTTATATCTTCCTTTGAGAACACTCTCTTTAGATCTTTAGCCCATCTTTTAATTGGATCATTTGGTTTCTCAATTCTTTGTTTTTTGAGTTCTTTATATATTCTAAATGTTAAACCTCTGTTAGATGTGTCTGGTGAAGATTTTTTCCCATTCTGTGGGTTTTCTCTTCACTTTTTTTGATTGTTTCTTTTGCTGTACAGAAGCTTTTTAATTTAATGAGGTCCCACTTGCTGATTGCTGACCTTAATCCCTGAGCAACTTCCGTCTGATTTAGAAAATCCTTTCCTACAGCTATATCTTGTAAGTTACTGCCAGTATTTTCTTCTAACAGTTTCAGGGTTTCCAGTTTCACATTGAGGTCTTTGATCCATTTGGAGTTGACTTTGTGAAAGGTGAAAGATAAGGATCTACTTTCATTTTGCTACAAGTGGAGACCCAGTTTTGCCAGCACCATTTGTTGAAGATGCTGTCTTTCCTCCATTGTGTGTTCTTGGCACCTTTGTAAAATATTAGGTGGCTGAAATTGCATGTACTCACGATTGGATCTTCAATGACATTCCATTGATCTATGTGTCTGTTTTTGTACCAGTACCATGCTGTTTTTATGACTATACCTCTGTACTATATTTTGAGATCTGGTGCAGTAATTCCCCCAGTGTTTCTCTTTGTGCTCAGGGTTGCTTTGGCTAACTGGGGTGTTTTGTGCTTCCATATGAATTTAAGGATGTTTTTTCTAATTCTGTGAAGTATGTCATGGGGGATTTTGATTGAGATTGCATTAAATCTATATATTGCTTTTGTTAGGATGGTCATTTTCACAATATTAATTCTCCTAATCCATGAGCATGGTGCAGCCTTTTCCTGTACTCTTTCTCCAATTGCTTGTTATTGGTACATAGAAAGGCTACTGATTTTTGTAGATTGATTTTATAACCTGCCACTATACTGAAAGTCTTGATCAGTTCTAGGAGTTTTATGGTGGAACTTTTGGGATCTCTTAGGTACAGCATCATATCATCTGCAAAAAGTGATAGTTTGACCTTTTATTTTCCAATTAGTACTTCTTTAATTTCCTTCTCCTGTCTTATTGCTCTAGCAAGAGTTTCAGTCACTATGTAGAAAAGGAGTGGAGATAGTGGACATAATTGTCTGGTTCCTGATTTAAATGGGAATGATTCCAGTTTTTCTCCATTTAGAATGATGTTGGCTGTGGGTTTGTTGTATACAGCTTTAATTATGTTGAGGTATGTTCCCTCCAGTCCAGTTCCCTCTAGGACTTTGAATAAATGCATGCTGAATTTTGTCAAAAGGCTTTTCTGCATCTATTGAGATGACAATGTGGTTTTTGTCTTTAGTCCATTTATATGATTAACGACATTTAGTGACTTGCATATTGCCTACTTGATCATGGTGAATGATCTTATTGATGTATGTCTGTATGCAGTTTGCAAGTATTTTGTTGAGAATTCTTGCATCTGTGTTCATTAAGGATTTGGGTCTATAGTTTTCTTTTTTGGTTGTGTCTTTACCCAGTTTGGGTATTAGAGTGATGCTGGCT
>NW_008346434.1:1223443-1225155 GCF_000622305.1 Nannospalax galili
CAGCTGTCCTGGAATTCACTATGTAGACCAGGCTTGAGTTTTTTTTGTTTTTCTTTCTTAATTTATCCTTTGACCCACTCATTCTTTAGGAGTGCATTGTTCAATCACCATGAGCTTGTGTAGTGATTAGGTCTTTGTCCAGAGTTGATTTTTAGCTTTATTGCTTTGTGGTCCGATAGAATTCATGGAATTCTATTTGTGGAGGTTTTTTTTTTTTTTTTTTGTGGCCCAGTATGTGGTCAGTTTTTGAAAAAGTTCCTTTAGGTGCTGAGTAGAAAGTGCATTTTTTGGTGTTTGGGTGGAATAATTGAAATATGTGTTAAGTCCATTTGATGTATGGTATCATTTAATTCAGATGTCTCTCTTTATTCTTTGTCCAGTTGACCTGTCTAATGAAGACAGTGGGGATTAAAGTCCCCTACTATTACTGAGTTGGGGTTAATTTGTGCCTTAAAGTCCTATAGTGTTATTTTTATGAATTTGAGTGCACCAGAGTTTGGTGCATACATGTTCAGGGTTGTAATATCTTCTTGGTTAATTGTTCCATTGATCAGAATGAAGTGACCTCCTTATCTCTTCTGATTAGTTTTACTTTGAAATCTCTTTTATAAGATATTAAAATTGCAATCTCTCCTTGTTTCTTAGTGACATTTGTTTTAAATATTCTTTTCCATTCTTTACCTTAAGGTAGTACCTGTCCTTGAAGGTGAGATGGGTTTCTTGCAGACAGCAAAGAGATGGATTTTGTTTCTTAATCCATTCACTTATTTGTGTTCTCTGTGTAATTTTGTGTTTCCTAGAGTATATCTTTGGTTATTTTCTTTCATTGCCCCAGGGTATCAAGGTTTCTCTCTCTGCTCTCTGTATTGCCTCAAGTAATCTTTGAAGGGCTGGTTTTGTGGACATGTATTCTTTCAGGCTATTCATATCATGGAAGATTTTTCTTTTCCCCTCAACTATAAAAGACATTTTTGCTGGGTATAGTATTCTGGGCTGGCATCTGTTGTCATGAAGAACTGGAAATACCTTGGCCCAGGCTCTACTGGCTTTCATAGTTTGCATTGATAAGTCAGCTGTAATTCTGATGGGCTTTCCTTTGTATGTGACTTGTTGTTTTTCTTTTGCTGCTTTCAGTATTCTCTTTGTTCTGTTCATTGAGTGTTTTTTCTACTATGATATGTTGTAGGGAGTTTCTTTTCTGATCCTGTCTATTTGATCTTCTATGTGCTTCCTGTATTTGTATGGAGATGTCTTTCCTTAATTTTAGGAAATTCTCTTCTACAATCCTGTTTAAGATCTTGTCAACACCGTTACCTGAAAATTTTCTCCTTCCTCTATTCCTATGATCTGTACATTTGGTCTTTTCATGGTGTCCCACATCTCTTGCATATTCCAATCCTGTGTTTTAAAAAGTTTTCCATAGTCTTTGCTTGAGTGGTCTAATTCTTCAACTTTATCTTCCAGTGTTGATATTCTGTTTTCCAATTCATTCTAGAGGTGAGGCTTTCCTCTGTTATTTCAAGTTGGTTTATTGAGTTTTGCACTTCTTTCTTCATTTCTGCCTGAGTTTTCTTCAACATTTCTATCTCTTTTGTGAATTCATTCAGAAGCTTATCCCTATCTTCTTTTAGCTCTTTAATTTGTTTGTTCATGTGTTCTTTAAATGCATTGAATTCCTTGATCATGTTTATGATTGTTCTTTTAAATTCAGT
>NW_008346434.1:1225181-1250820 GCF_000622305.1 Nannospalax galili
GGGGTTCTCCTTGTAGAACTCTTCTACAGGATTGGTGGAGTTTGGTGGGGACATAGTGTTTTGGCTTTCCGTTTTATTATTCTTTCGTTGTAGTTTTGACATGTGAATTTCTCTTGTTTTCTATGATTCTGATATGAGAATTAAGTTGAAGTATGCTTCTATTTGTATTATCTGGGTGCCTAGATCCTTTCTTTATTGGTTATGTAAAGCTGGTTGGTATAGGGTTCAGGTTCTTTCAGGTTTATTTTGGAGGGAACTGATGCCTTCAGATCAGCTATTCAGGGGTACCCACAGAAGCCCAATTCAGGTTCCAGTCAGGTACACTCAGGCTTCCTTTACCACTTGGAGGCAGGATCCAAGCTTTCTCAGGCAATCCTATGTGTTTTCAACCCTATGCCAGGGTGAGGCCAGAGGAGGGCCAGAACTCTACACTCTCTGGAGGTCTGCTGAGATCCCAGCTTTAGCCTACTAAAGGCAGATCTGCCCTGGGGCCTTGGGAGGGGCCTCACAAAATTCCAGGTAGGGGGATGGCATGGCTCAATTAGGGGAAGCTCACCACCACCAGGAGGCAGGATCCTGGGGCTGTCAGGCATCCCCTGGACCCTCAGGCTCTCTGGTAGTTGGAGGCCAGAGGGAGTCCAGAACCTGGCACTCTCTGGTGGTCTGCTGAGCTCCGAGCAGTTATCCTGATGGAGGTCTGAACCCAGCCTCTCAGGCTGTCTGCTAGGATCTCCGCCCTAGCCCACCAAAACCAGATATGCTCTGGGGCCTTGGGAGGGGCCTCACAAAATCCCAGGTAGGGGTATGATATGGTGCAATTAGTGGAAAAAGCTTGCTTTCTTTTTAAGGCTGAATAACATGGCATTGTATTTCGTTTGTCCATTCGTCTGTTGATCCTTGCCCAACCTTAATCACCTCACATTTAATATTTTGTGACTGGAATCTCTGAGAGAAACGATAATAGAGCCTTTTGCAGGGATTCTCTGTGTGCTTACTTTCTTAGCAGAGGAAAGTGGGGACAGGAATGCCCCCTCAGGATGAGTGATGGGAGTGGTGTGAAGACTGATTCATTAAGGTCTCCCAACTTGAGATAGCTAGACTGACTCTAGTCTTTTCTCCTTTTTATTCCTAACAGACCCCTCATTTGAGGAGCCCACTGTCTGGGTGGCCTCACTCACTTCTACTCCTATTCCTTCCTGCCTGGCGTTCCTGCCTCCATGTCCTTAACCCTGTATTTCTATCATTACCAGAATCATTCACATTTATTTATTAAGTCTAAGGCCTAGGAGACACAGCTCCTAGAGGGCAGAGAGGGGACTATATCCAAGATCTGACTGAGCAGGCCAAATCCAGTCCCTGTTGGTTAGTTGCAGCTCATCACAAGCTGTGGTCCATTCTCTGCTGGGATAATTATCCCTCCGATTTACTTATCCTACTGGCTGTGATTCTAGCTCCTTTGCCCTTTAATAAAGTACTCTAGAAAGCACAGTAAGGTCTACACTTCCTGTGTATACTTTCTTGGCATTTCTTCACTTCTAAATTCTCTTGACTATGCTTTCGGCCCTATTACTTTACTCCAGTAGCACTCTCAAAGGTCACCAGTAAAGCTGCTTCTCTTTCTGATGACGTGATCTTGGTCTTTAGTCTTCTCATTCTTTCTAGATCTTGGGACACCATTTATACTAACCGTCAGAAAGCTTTTCTTTCTCTGTTACCTGTACAGCCCAGCACTTACTTGGTAAGATCAGAAAGTGACTTTTTAAAAAAAGTCCTATTTATTGTTTTTATTTTTGTATGTGAGTGTGTTGACTGCAGATATATAAGTGCACCTGTTTTGTGCAATGCCAGCGGAGGACAGATGGCATCAAATCCATTGGAACTGGATTATGGATGGTTGTTAGCCACCATGTGAGTGCTAGGAATTGAACCTGGGTCCTCTGCAAAAGCAGCCGCTGAGTCATCTCTCCAGCCCCAGAAAGTGACTTAGATGGATTGTGTGTAGAAATTCCAGTCTCACTGAGTTTTCTTCCTCAACATTTTGGGGACTTTTTAAGGAGTATTTTAATGTTTGGGGAGGTCTATTCTGGTATCATGAGTCACATTAGCTGACCAAACCATGTGTCACTGCTTGTCATTTTCCAGCACATCTTGCCATCTTAAGTTCACTTAGTAAGGTTGCTAATATTTTCCACATTCTGTTTTCTTCTCTTCTTGCCATCCACATGCCTCCACTGACAGTGGCCTTGATGAAATCCCATTTTCCTGGGTACTGATGTCCTTTGCTGGTGACTGGTGCTTATTCTTTTAACTAGTCTTAGGAGGGGACCCTCCCTTGTCTTAGCTACCTCTGCTAAAACACAGAGAGATCCTTCAAAACCATTTAAATGACTTCTCTTATGCCTCAAATGCACTCTTAAAAATATCCTATTTATTATTTTTATTTTATGTGTATGAGTGTATTGCCTGCATGTGTGTGAGTGCACCCATGTTTTACAATGCCTGTATTACCTGCATGTATGTGAGTGTAGCCATGTTGTGCAATGCCTGTATTACCTGCATGTGTGTGAGTGTACCTGTGTTGTGCAATGCCTGTGAAGATTGTGTCAGATCCCCTGGAAGTGGAGTTGCAGACAGTTGTTAGCTGTCATGTGGGTGCTGAGAATCGAACCCGGGTCCTCTGCAAGAACAGTCAGTGCTCTTAACCACTGAGACATCTCTCCAACCCCTCAAATGTAGTCTTAAGTCTAGCCTGACCCTCAGGGAATGCCTTGGTCTTCCCTCAGGGAGAACCTAGCCCATAAAGAGGACTCCTGCAGGATCTCACACATTCACTGATGGCAGGTGGCACCCCACTTGGGGCTCCACTCCATCTCTGGTCTCTACCTTTCTGGCTTTGCTGCAGTTTAATTGTTTCAGGCTTACTGTGGCTAGGTAGTGTGGAATAGCTATTCTAGGTCACATGCTTAGAATGTCTTCGAATACAGAGAATGAAAAGAAAAGTGTTTCTCTTCCAGCTTCAGCTGAAAGACTCCAGGGATACTGACTGGGCTTGGGTCATGAGCCCACTTGGGTTCCAGTTCCTAAGGCAAAACCTCAGGATAGTATGATTGGTCCAAACAGAAACAGACCAAACTGTGGTTTGGAAGAAGGGAACAAAGGTATGCAAAATCATTCTGAGCCAAATGACCATTCCAGGTTTTATCTATACCCTCACCTGCATCAATACCATGCCAAACAATGCCCCAGCAGGTAGATCCCAAGGGTAAGTTTTAAAGTGACTGTTAAAATTTTATTTTGACACATTTTGCTTTAGTTTGGGTTTTAAGTGTTCTCTGAAGTTCTACATGTTAAAATCTTGATCTCCAATATGCTGCTATAGGGATGTGGTGGAAACTTCAAGAGGTGGGCCCTACTGAGAAGTCTTAGTCTGGGGCAGGATTTGAGAGGATATAGATTTCTGTTCTTTCTTCTCTCTCTTTTGCTTCCTAATTGTTACAGGATGAACACTCCTTGTCCACTCTTGTGATGCACTCCTGCCTTGAGGTACTACCTCATCACAAGCTCAAAAGCAATGGGGTCTACAGATTATATGCTGAACCCTCTAAAACAGTCACCAAAAAGTAAACCTTTGCTTTACAAGTTTTTGCAGTGTGGGAACTCAACCTGCAGCCTTGTGTATGCTAAGCAAGTCATTAAACCTTATCTATATCCCCAGCTCACTGTATGCTGTTTAAATATTTATTTATTTTTGTTTTAGGTATATTGTGTGTGTGCTTGTTGTCTGTTTGTATACCACATGCATGAAAAGTGCCCACAGTGGCCAGAAGAAAGCATTGGATTCCCTGGAACTGGAACTTAAGTGGTTGTGAACTGTCACATGGGTGCTGGGAAGCAAACCCAGGTCCTCTGCAAGGCAGAAAATGTGTTTATTGCCCGAGTCATCTCTCCAATCCCAGCCATCCACTTTAAAAAAGTTGCTCATCTTAAGTATTTTGTTATAGGAACAGAAAGCTGAAGAATGTAGACTTCGTATTATAAACACTTGGGTTTCCTCTTATTTCTGTCTTCTCCTTCCTCTCTCCTTCCTTCTCTTTCTTTCTCTCTTTCTTCTATTTATTTAGTCATTTACAAAACTATTTTCCATTGTCTTTTTTTTCCCTGGCATTTCTCTTTTTATTCTGTAAAAGCTGGGTTCTTTCCTGGCTTCTCTGACCTTTATTTTTCCCATTTTACAATTTCAAATGTAACTTTGTACAGCTGATTAACTATATAGTTTTGACTTTCTCCTCCAGATATTCACTGATAGATGTTCATTTAGCATTGCCCAAATGTCTTTCTCTTCAGCCCTTTCTATTTAGTCCTTATATGGACCTACTCCTTTCGGGCATCGATAGCTGTGACATTATTGTATATTCTGAGCCTTTTAAAATGAATGCAGCATAGATCAATCTATTGGTTATAATAATATATATTGCAGGAAGAAAATGCTTTGCTAAATTTGCATTTAGGTCTGAACCAATGACATTATCTTGTACTAGAGAATGACCTAGGATTGGAGCTTTTGCACCCTAGACTTCAGGCTGGGCTCTAAGCCTCGGCTTTTGTTGGCTCCTATTCTCACTTTCCACAACTCCCATCATCCTCGGACCTTTCAGCCATGGACACCATCACTTCAAAGAATTTGGGCAGAAATGGGATGACTTTACTCAAGATAGCTGTAGAGGGAGTTTTAGCAATAACTGGAACTTAAAATAAATCACCCTGAAAAGTCCTACCACCTCTAAAAGTTGGTGATTTTGTAGAAGAAAACGTTTAATGTTTTCTTAGATGTCTATATTCTCTTGATTTACCTGAAAGTCTGTTATTTATATATATACATTTGGGCTGATGTTAAATTTTCTTTATGGATTTATTTGAAATAAATGTGTTGTTATTGCAGCTCAGATGGTTTTATTCTTACATGGATTATCTGCTTTGATATTTGTGTTGGTACCAAAAACTCCTGATTAGCACCATGGCAGAAGCTATCAGTTTTCTCTAGCGCTGTTCTCTCCTTCCAAATACTAACAGAACTTTTATGTTGACACCCAGCAGCCTCTGTGACCTCTCAGCCTCTCTGGATCTGACTGTGACCCATGTATCTTCTATGTGTCCTCAAGGGGAAGTATTTTGTTCTCCTTCTTTCTTTTCCTTTTCCTCCTGGATGCACTGCAGACATAACAAGAGATGCCTGGACTATAAAAGCAATCAAAGTACTCTAAGGATAGATGAGTGACAACCTAGAAGGATCTTGGGTCCCCACATGTGCACTTACTATCATGAGAGTCTGTTTGTCATGTATAAGACACTGCTTTCAATAATTATAAGTCTTAATGCTTAAAATTGTATTTTAAAATAGTCAACAATTTTCCCCTTTGCATAATCCTGTGGGTGAGACCTTATCTTCTGTGCATCATATTGTTAATAGCTATTTCAGTAAGGTAACCAGAGCTGTATAATGAAAGGATATTAGATGGAGGGCCCTGGAGCCTGAGCAATATAGGTTTTTAGAATAAAGAGGCCAAGGTGTTGAAAAGGAGATAAGACAAAGTGGGATGCACCCTTAGATATAAGGCTTGGCTGTAGGTCTGACTCCTCATACACTTAAACCAAAACATAATACATATGTAAATGGAAAATGAGCTTTACCATTTTGGCCATAACTATGAAGAAAGAAATTTCCAATCTGTATTTATTTATCCATGGCAGTGTTGAAACTTATAGGAAAATTGTCACAAAAGGCAGGATATGTGAATACGTAGGATGTCGCTGTGTGCCTCGGTTATCAGTAGAGGGACATTATCCTTCTCCTGGGACACAGTCTTTCTCTGCTGCCAGGACTCTTTGGGCAGACCCCCTTCATTTTCAGCACCATCTTTCCTGCAGAGCTATTATTTCCCAGGACTCCTTTATAGAAAGTGTTAGCATTTATGGTGCATGCTCAATACACTATGAGCATGCTCAATACTATGTGAGAAGCTTTGCCTGCACTCCCATCAGTCTTCGAGCTAAGTATTTTTATCCTCATTTTGTAGCTGAGAAATTGAAATATATCAGGAGAATTTGGTCTAGAGCCAGTAAGAGTGGAATGAGGATGTGGTAGCCAGTCTGGTCCCACAGTCTGCTCTTCAGCTAGGGAGGGAATAGCACTTGTGGTCACCTGCTGGAGTGGATACTGCAGCCATCTTATTTATCCGAGGGCCTCCTGGAGAAAATATGCACAAACGACTCTTTAAAATCTTATTTATTTATTTATTTATTTATTTATTTATTTTTATTGATACATGGTCTCCCAGTAGCCTAAACTGGCCTGGAACTCACTATGGAGACCAGGCTGGCCTCGATCTTACAGAGATCCACCTGCCTCTGCCTCTTGAGAGCTGAGATTAAAGTCATGTGCCCCCATGCCCAGCTGCAAATGACTCTTAAAGGCAGTCCTTAGGATGCCAGTATTCACTTCCTCCAGGGTACATAGGACAAAGGGAAGATAGGAGTGGCAGGGAGCCGGCCCTGTCCTTGGTCCTGGTTTATGACCCATGGGGAGGATGCTCTTTTAAAATCAATGCAGGCTGATGAGACTAAATATTCTTAAACATTTTCTTATTTATATTCAGAAGCAGGGAGGGGAATTAAAAAAAAACCTAGAAAGGCTACCATTGGAAGTGTGACAAAGGGTGTAGTCATCCCAAAACTAGACCAAGGGAGGCTCAGATGGAAGTTTCATTTTTAGGGTCAGGTGCAGAAGAGAAGCTGCCAGAGAACAGTGCCACTATGTGGTAGACTGAGGAATAGCAACAGCAATTTCTGGGGACAGATCTTATTGGAAAAGACAGCAGCTCCACCTCAGGGAGTTCCTGGTACCCTAGAGGTTGTAAAAAAAGGGGTCAGCAACCCTTTTTTTATTTGGCTTGGGCTGCAGACAGGCATTAGAGAACCAAAGTGACTGAGCTTTGTTATCTGGAGTTTAGCATCTCTAGATAAGCCCAAGAAGTTTAAAGCTGGACCCTAACTGTAGAATGAGGCTGTAACTTCGGACTTAGGTATAAAATTTATAACCTCACACCATAGGAAAGAAATTTTGTGATTTTTTTAGTACAGCCAAAATGAACCTTTTTGCCCATATTGTCTTACACTTCTGGAGAAAACAACTGATATTTCATGCTAGATATGTCAACCATGGAGCCGGGGTCCTCAGTCCTTCAACAGTGAAATAGCCCTGCCTTCAGTCAGTGCTGAACCTGCAAACTTGCCTGCACAGGCCAGGCTCTCTTCCTGCCTAATGCATAACTATTATTTGGACAGGGTTGAGCACTTAATCCAAGCTTGGCTAGTGATGTATTAGACTATTGATGCAAGATTAGCCAGGGCTTACCTTGCTAGTTGTAATTCTTCTTTTGGGTGGCTGACAGAAAATAGTGGGGATACTAGAGGGTAACAAGAACTGCAGCTGTTTAAGGATGCACAGAGGGGCTAGGAGGTAGACTTGCTTCCTAGAGGTTTGCAAGGGCCTAAGTGGGGATTATGAGGATAAGGACAAGTAGAGTCTATCAAGAACTTCCTACCTGAGAGATTATGTGTCCAAGGAAAATGTGCTAGAAGCAGTTGATGGTCCCTACAATAGCTAAGGCTCTGACACCTTCCTGGTTACAGAGTCAGGTATAGCCTTTTGCATGTTGAGGTCTCAAATCACACGGATTTCTTGGGGTAAACTGGATGCATTTCTTCCTTGTAACCTAAAGAGCTGGGGTCAAGCAGAGATAAAGGGAAAGGTAGGAGTCTCTGAGATAGTAGGCCAGGAAGCCTTCCTGGTCCTTGCATAGTGAGAGCCAGGTCCCTTAAGAGTCAATGTTCCCATCTGGCAAGAGCTGTGGAGCTCCAAAGCATGTGAACACTTCTCAGCAGTCATCTGATTGGTTCACATAATGATTTTAAAAAATATTTTATTATTTTTATTTTATCTGTATGAGTGTATTACCTGCATGTATGTAAGTGTACCCATGTCCTGTAAAGCCTGTTGGGGACAGAAGAAGGTGTCAAATCCCCTGAAGTTATGGATGGTTGTTAGTTTGTTAGCCTCCATGTGGGTGCTGGGAACTGAACCTGGGCTCTCTACAAGAGCAGCCAGGGATCTTTACAATTGAGTCATCTCTCCAGCCCCTTGCACAGTGATTTTAGAAGAGAACATAACAGATATTGCTAAGATTCTCATCTTATTCTGAGAAGAGTTGTTCTACGGGTTTATGGGTAACTCTGAGTCATGTATATGATAACTGGTAGGGATGCAACTTGGATCTAGTATCCCATCCACAGCCACCTGACTTTTGTTCACTAGACTTGACCTTTCATTGACAGTTTTATATATATATATATTAGAATCACTTGTGGTAATTTCAAGTTTTATGCCTATGCCTTAACTTTCGATACTATGATTGAATAAATTTGGGCTGGGCCTGAGAATCTGTGCTTCTTAAAGGTCTGTAGATGAATGTGAGGAACATTCCCTTTGAGAACACTGCATTAGATCCTGTAGGCTCAGTAACAGCAGCTCTACCACGGTGCCACTCACAAGGTGGTTCAAGGCTGTCAGATTAGAGGGAGAGGCGAGGAAGGGGAATGTAGTGTAGAATGGGGGAGATTGTGCTTAAAGTACATGAAAATGGCCTTATATAACTCAGTTTAATAAAATAAAAAATCTATTACTTTTCAGTCAATGTATTGAAAATGTCTGTCAGGCATGGTGGTACACACATGTAATCCCAGTGCTTGGGAGGCTGAGAAAGGATTTCCGTGAGCTCAATGCCAGCTTTGGCTACATAGTAAGACATTGCCTCAAAAAATTCAAATGTCTCAGGGAAGACTGGAATGACTGTGATGTCAGTAGATGATTTGAAGTTTTTAACTCCAGTAATCTCCACGAGGAACTTATCCCTCATAACCTCCCCATTCTTTGATAGAAAATTAAAACCAGCATCATGTATCATCTAAATTATATCCTTAAAGAAGCATTCTATTTTAAAATGAGTTTTACATTTACTTATTTATTGTATATGTGTGTGTCTGTGTGTGTGCCTGTGTGCGCTCAGTATGCATGTGGATGTCAAAGGACAACTTGTGGGAACTGGTTCTCTCCTTCCACCAAGTCGGGTATGGAGAGTCCTCAGGCTTGCTTGGCAAAAACTCTTTTTACCTGCTGAGCTGTCTTGCCAGTCTGAAGCAGGCTATTTCAAAAACAAATTGTAACATATTCTCCAACCCCAAACCATGACCAATCCCTCGGCTCTTTTTCAAATAGAGTGCTACCACTAAACCCTCTTATCCATTAATCCAGGGCTATTGGGAATTATATGTGATGCTGAAAACGGAGGCTTCTCCAAAGTAAGTGAAAAGATGACCTTAGGAAGAGCTAAAGGTGCTTCTGACTTTTTTTTTTTTTTTGGCTACAAAGCCTTTTTTGTTTCCTTTTGTGGTTTTTTTTCCCATTGGGAAGAGCTGGGAATCAACCCAAAGCCTTGTGTATGCTAGACAAGTGCTCTAGCACTGACCTCTATGCCTGGTTTTTAATCTAGCTAGAGCTCCACTGGTCCTGGGGCCTGCTTGTTAGGCAGAGGCCATGGGAGAATGGTGCTTCCTGAGTTCATCCTAAAGGAAGGGTGCCAGGTGGTTGATGACAAATGCAGGGCCATCATGATAAGAAACTGCCAAAGGGTGATGGAAGGATCAGAGAGAAAGCGAGAGGATGAAAGCATTAAGGAGGATAACAACCATTTCCCCTTCTCCAAAGGGCTCTCCTAATTTCTCCACTCTATCCTCATTTGAACCTTACCATGTTGCAGTCTGGCTTCTTTTTATTTAGTTATTGTTATTTCTTATGTGTATGAGTATTTTGCCTGCATGTATATAAGTGCACCTGTGCTGTGTGTTGTGCAGTGCCCACAAAGGTCAGAAGAGGGTGTTGGATCCCCTGGAATTAGATTTATAGATGGTTTTCAGTTATCATGTGGGTGCTGAGAATCTATCCTGAGTCCTCTGGAAGAGCAGCCAGTGCTCTTGACCCCTGAGCTATCTCTCCAGCCTCCAGTCTGGCTTCTTAAAATTGCAAGGCTGGTACAGCTGGGTGCAAGGTCTCCAGTAAGATAAGCATCTAAGAGGAAAGGATGGAGTTGGGCAAGCAGGAAAAGATCCCTGTGTCCCTCAGCCTTTAGGAAGTCTGCTTGCTTGGGCTCAGAGATGGTGTAAGAGGTTGAAAGGAAGTCCTGAAAGGAGGCAGATCAAAGGCAGGTGATGACGTCATAGAAGGGAGGGCATCCTGAGGGTAGAGCTTGGAGGGGATGTGAGACGTCAGAGCATAAAAGGAATGGCCAGGATGTTAGTTTTAGGATACAGGAATCCAGCAAGACAAAAGGAAACGTTAGTTCCAAGTGTGAGCTCTTGAGGAAGTAGGAGAAGATGCCAGACTATCAAATCCATACGGAGCCACTGGATGCCATGAGTCTGGGTTCTGAACTCAGTTTGGAAAGGGATGAGTTGGTGCTGGGCATCTTGAGTTTGAGGACTGCCTCTGGCCTTTACTTTATCCTCTTCTGAGCTGCACTTATTTCCTGCTAAGCTAGGAAGAAAAATAAGCGAATTCAAAAGCAACAATTCAGCTTCCATCTCTGAGTTAATTAAAAGCACCTATATCAAACCTATTCCACCCAAGACTCAGGGGCCATTGGGAAAAAGGGGCAGAAAGATTGTAAGAACTGGAGGTGGGAGAGATGACCACAAGGAAACAGTTTTCTAGACAGCCGGGGAAGTTATTCATATGAACTTACAGCAATGGTAACAGAATGCACAAGACCCATGCAAACTCAAGCCAGATAAAATCCCAGCATAGAAGTGGGGTAGTGGGTGAGAAGCCCCAACCTTAGCTGAGGAACTATTGGCAGCTGATCACCGCTGGGAGAGGAAGAGTTGGTTTTCTTTAAGAGTGTGACAGTAGATAGGTTAATCAGGTTCCAGTGGAGGGATGCACGCTGAAGGATATTTGGGGACACAAATTTGACTGGGTAGGCCTTAATATATATTATGGAATACATGAAATCTTGTAGGGGGCCCATAAGACAGAGGCAGAAAGGGGAGGGGGAGTCTACATGTGATCAAAATATGTTGTATGAACTTCACAAAAATTCAACAAAAAATGAAAAAAAATCAAATCAGTGGTTTCTCTTTGGAGAAATGATGAAGTTCTTGTGGTTATGTTATGTCAGCTCTGCCCTCAGGAATACGTTAGTGTCTTCTTGAGGTTTTATTTTGGCTTGCAGTTCCAAGGTATAGCCCACCATGTTGAGGAAGTCATGGCTGCAGGAGCCTGAAGCAGCTGCTTGTGTTGCATCTGCACTTGGAAAGCAGAGAGATCAATGCTTCCCTCAGGTGGCTTTCTCTTTTTATGCAGTCCAGGACCTAGGTCCATGCAATGGTACCACCTATATTTAGGGTGATGTCCTAGTTTGTTCTTCATTGCTGTGACAAAACACTCTGACCAATACCAACTTGGGGAGGAAAGGGTTTATTCAGCTCACAATTCCCAGGTTGCAGTTCATCAGGGAGCCCAAGGTAGGAACTCAGGGCAGGAAACTGGAAGCAGGAGCTGGAGCACAAGCCATGGAGGAACGCTGCTTACTGACTTGCTCCCCTGGACCCTGTTCAGCCTGCTTTCTTATGCAACACAGGTCCACCTACCCAGGGTGACATCACCCACAGTGGGCTGGGCCCTCTCACATCACTCAACAATCAAGAAGGTACCCTATGGACATGGCCACAGGCCAGTCCAATGAAGGCAATTCCCCAATTGAGGCTCCCTCAACCCAGGTGTGTCAAGTTAATACTGAAGCTATCCAGCACAATTGACCCCTTGTCAACTTGACACACAAACACATCACTATTAAACCATAACCTTTCCAATTCTTATTCCCAATATATGATGTTAGTATCAATATCAAAACATAAGACAGTACAACCTGAAAAGCCCCACAGTCCTTCAGTCTCTTTTAAAAGTCTCTTAACTGGGGGCTCCTGTCAAATCCAAAACAAGAACTCGTATTTCAAAGGGAAGAATTGGGCACACCTAAGCAAAACCAAGTCCAGCAAAGTAGCTCAAGGCTGGACATCTGGGATTCACTCACAATCTTCTGGGCTCCGAAGGGTTCTGGCAGCTCCACTTCTCTGACTCTGCTGTCCACAGCACACACAGCTTGTCTCTTAGATCCCAGCTAGCTCCATTCCACACATACTGCTGTCCTTGGTGGTCATCCCACGGTGCTGGCATCTCCAAAAATCTGGGGTCTTCACTGAAACTGAGTCTACACCTTCACCAATGGCTTCTTATTGCCTCTTGGGGTGCAAAGCCTCAAATTCACTCCATGACCCCTTCAATCCTGGGGTCTTCACTGCAACTGAAGCTGTACTTTCACCTTTGGCCTTTCCTGGCCTCTCAGAGTGCCAAGCCTCAGCTGCTCTCTGTGACCCCTTCATGCTTTCAACACCAGAACCATGCAGGAGACTTTTACACATTACCAAGTCCTGTTTCCAGCTTGAAATAGAGGCTCAGGTCCCCTCTGTGTGCTGACCCTGAGGAAATACCTCCAAGAAGACTTCACCACAGTGATGCTGATATGGTCTCTTGTGATTTTTCAGCCCCAGCTAACCAGCATCAATTGTCCCAGTAAAGCAAAGGTTTTGCTTCAGGTTCTGGTCTCTTCTTAATCACAGCTGATTCTTCAGCCCCAGCCGACCAGAACCCAATCCAAAATCTCACATGAACAGCACTGATCATCTCTGCTTCCCTTTGAAGCTCCACAAGCCAGGCCTCCATTGTCTACAACTCTTTCAGCCTAACTGTTCCAAGCTCCACTGCAACAAACTCTGAGCACACAATGGCTTTTCTAGCCCAAAGTTCCAAACACTTCCACCATCCTCCCTAAAACACCAAGGTCAGGTCTGTCACAGCAATATCCCACTCTCTGGTACCAATTTCTGTCCTAGTTTGTTTCTTCATTGCTGTGACAAAACACTCTGACCGATACCAACTTGGGGAGGAAAGGGTTTATTCAGCTCATAACTTCCAGGTCGCAGTTCATCAGGGAGCCCAAGGTAGAAACTCAGGGCAGGAACCTGGAAGCAGGAGCTGGAGCACAGGCCATGGAGGAACGCTGCTTACTGGCTTGCTCTTCTGGACCCCTGCTCAGCCTGCTTACTTATGCAACACAGGCCCACCTGCCCAGGGGTGGCACCACTCACAGTGGGCTGGGACCTCCCACATCACTCATCAAGAAGATGCCCCTCAGACAGGGCCACAGGCCAGTTCAATAGAGGCAATTCCCCAACTGAGGCTCCCTCAACCCAGGTGTGTCAAGTTGACACTAAAGCTATCCAGCACAGGTGAGTTTTCCCAGTTCAATTAATCTAATCAATAAAACCCCTCACAGGCATGCCCAGAAGCTAACTCACTTTAGGCAATCCCCCACGGTGTTCCCAGAAAGCTTGTCTTGGGGGTGTTTGTAGATTCTGTGAAGTTGTCAGTCACCATTGGCCATCACAAATACTATGAGTCTTGGCTGGTCTAGACTGAGTTTTCAATTGGCAAAGCCTGCTTGTAATAGTCTTAAGTGTGATATGACCCTCAAAGTGCTAGACTGATATGTAAAAACGTAGTTTTAGCCCTGATACACACACATATTTTAAACATTTGTTTGGTTTGTGTGTGTGTGTGTGTGTGTGTGTGTGTGTGTGTGTGTGGTGCTGTGTATGAGTATATTTGCGTGTGTATTCTTTAAATTAATTGAATTCTTTTATCATGTTTATGATTGCTCCTTCATGGCTTGGGGAGGTCAGAGGACAACTTGTAGGAATTGGTTTTCTTCTTCCACTGTGTGGGTCCTGGGGATCAACTCAGGGAGTCAGGCTTGGCAGCAAGCACCCTTCCCTGCCAAGCCATCTCATAGGCCCTGTATTTGCTTTTTGTTTTCTTGAGACAGGCCTTTCTCTGCACCCTGGGCTGGCCTTGGCTTCGTGATTCTCTGGCCTCAGACTCCAGAGTGCTGGAATCACATGTATTTACCATGCCCAGCAGACATATTTTTAATTCTCCAGTGATTAAGACTTGTGATTTGTAAGTTCTGTCAAGTATTCAGTGTCAACAAATGGAAGGAATTGGACTTGATGGTTCATGCCGGAAGGAGTGAGAGGTTCTAGGCTCTTAGTGGGTTGGAACATCAGGGGCTGAAGTGTTAATCTTTTCTTTTCTTTTTGTTTTTTTTGCATGACTAATTATGTAATCGGATTTTAGGAGTAGATTTCTATGTAGCTTAAATTGCTTAGTGTTGGCAGATGACAAGGCAGGCAGGTCGGGTGGGAGGGTTCTTTACAGTGATTCATATTTTTAAAAAAGTGTCGAGCTTGTTTAATCCACTTGAGTTTGCAGTAGCCAGGAATGCAGAGAATGACATGATCTTAAAAGGCCAGAAAGTCAGACCCAGAGGGCTAGGTGGGACTCAGCAACCGCTGGAGTCCTGAACCAGGAAGACACTTTGATTTCGTAAAGATGCGTGTAACTTATGTGTAATGTACAAGTTTGTGATGACTAACGGTGTTTGCTGTGCTAGTAGGAGAACGAGAGGGGGCAGCCAGTGTAGAGAGACTGGCCTCAGAGAGAGGTCAGGTGCTGTAATCTGGCTGTGTTTGGACAAGTCTATTTTTAGTTATATTGAAGAAACTGAGTCCTATATTGTAGCAAGTACATTTGCTGTATATTTTACATGAAACTGACTGCAGTAATTATAATTTAGTTTTATCTCTTTTTAAATTTTTCCATAGGAAAACCTGGCTGGCATTTATTAGAGGTCAAATTAATCATCTGTAATTTTTCTGTGCAGAAAACAAATGATTCAGGGCAAATGGAATTTCGACAATGAAACAACCTGGTTCTGCCTAATCAGATATCATCTTTTTAAATGAGTTTATGATTTTTCCACAAGGGGCCTTTGAAAGTTAGAAAGGAAGTCAGAGGTGCTGTTTCCCTTTGTTTGAGTTCCTAAAATAATCAAGACGAGTCATAGAAAACCAAAAGGCTATAAAATATCAGGGGCTCAAAACCTAAGTTATTGGTAAGTTCAGGTGTTCTGGTCATCATGTCAGACTCGAAGTGCTACAGTTTGGGCTTTTAGGTTTGATTTTTGAGAAGTGTTAGTGACACAATCAGGCCACATGTAGTCCAAAGTTTAGAAGAAGCACTATTCTGCTAACTACATGACTAAGGGGTTGGAGTTAGTAGTTACTTTGTTAATTTTTTAATATTTAGTAAGTGATATGAAATATATTAATATAAAGTCAGTTACACAAGTCTCTATGTTGTAGCTTATTCAATAAAACATACAGCTAGGCAGCAGTAAAGTTGTCCGACTACAAAATCCATCCCATCACTCAGCTAGCAAGCAATAGAAGTTTTCTGTAACTCTTTTGCAGTCTCCTAGCCATTTCCATTTCTTACCCTCCCCAAGAAGCTGTGCTAGGACTGGGAGGGAAAAGTGTTAGCTTGCTGCTGGAGAAGCCAAACGAGAAAGCAGAACAGGGAACAAGGTAGGCAGAGAGGTGCTGTATCAGGTGTGTGAATTCTGAAGGGGAAGTTCCACAGCCTTCTCTCCCTGCCCCGGCTTCTAACTATCTGTTTTCTGTAACTTGATTTTGGCATCTGCTGAAGCCTAGAATTCACAATGGAAATTAAACACAAAGACACAGTGACAGATGTTCCTTTTAGCTTTGAAGGAAGATAAATATGTAGTTTAATAGCCCAAACCATATGTTCTGAACTCTTCAGAGGGTAAGTGAGGCTGCTTCACACACCCTTCAAATAGATCTTTATCTAAAGTCCTGTTTGTGGGGGTGTTAATTGCAGGTGACAATCTGTCTTTCCTCATCCTACTGAGTGGTAGATGCAGTGGTTCTTTAACCTCAAGTTTCTATTGGTCTGGGACCTGGAGTCGGACATGACCATAGTAGGTGGGAAGTCAGGATTAAGTCTTGTTATAGGCATCTTATCACCTCCAGTGCCCTCCAGGTTTTTTCTTTCCTTACTCCTTGACCATGCATGTGGTCTATTTCTAGACCGTATCCAACTGTCCCTGCTGGGGACCAACACTGCCTGATTCCAGAGGATCTAGACCTACCTACGGCACATTCAAATGCTTGTTTTGGACTTCCTCTAAAACTTAAAACATGATTTCTCTATCACATAAGTGGAGCTTGACTTGTGGAATGATTCGGAGGCCTGTGATTTGGATCACTCTCCATCTTTGCTTCTAGTGGTGAACTCTGTCTTTCGTTAACTTCCTTGTCCCTCTGTCTTTTACAATTATTACCCTCCTCTGATCCTCTTCCGTATAACCTCTTATTTCAAGCATGCATCATATATTCATTCATCAGCTGTTTTTGAGAACTCTACTAACCATTTGTTAGGGAATTCTCTACATCCTGGTGAATCAATGGTGACCAAGTCAGAAGTAACCCCTTAGAAGCAACTCAGTCTGAGAGAGCAGTTAGGGTCCTAAATATTTAATTAAGACATAATAAGAACAAGGGTAGACGTATGTATGAACTGAAGATTAACCACTGGGGCAGGACACTTAATTCAATGACCCACTTAATACATGAGAACTTTTGGATGCTGTTCTAATTCACTTTCAATTTCTGTGACAAAAACACTCTTGCCAAAGACCCTGGTTTGGCACACAGCACCCACATCAGACAGCTCACAACTGTCTGGAATCCATTTTTAGGAGATCCAATGCTCTCTTCTGGCCTCCATGGACACCGGCACACACATGGTGAACATATATAACTCAGGCACATATATGTACACTTAAAATAAATAAATAAATCTTAAGAAAAAAGAAAAATCAGGGGGACAATGAAACACTGCCATCTTGGGATGGAGCAGTCCCCACATGTTCTAGGAGGAGCTGGTTAGGACCCTTCAGAATTAACTTCCCTTTAAAGCAGGGCAGAAAGCTAATAGGCTGCTCTTAATTCACGCCCATCTCAGAAGCTCTAAGTGGCCATAAAGAATGACAGTGGGCTTGAGGTTCTCCAGCTGGATCCGCATCACTGCTGTTAGGCATGTTGTTGGCACAGGGCATGGGGTCTGACAGGCCTATGGAGTCCTCTGGCTTTAACTTTGCAAAGCCCAAAAGGCTACATTGGCCATAAAGAAAAGCCACAACAGTCCTGCAGTCCCCAGGGCTGTTCCTTATGTGAGCAGTTAATTCTCCTCCAGAAAAAGGACTGTAGAGTTGTAGCAGATAATAGAAATAATGATGCATTTTGATCTTTTAAGGATTTAGTTAAAAAAAATTCCATCTATGTTTTCTTAACTTGTGTTAATTAGGCGAGTCAGTGAAACAATACTTGCTATAGTTTTCCTTGCAGTTTGTGTGTTTGCTTTGTAATTCATTGAGTTTTACGGTATTAGTTGGGATTTGAAGTACCAGATTTAATCAATAGTCATTTCTCCTGCATCAGCACTTTCTCACAGTGCCTTGCGTATTAAGCAGTATTTTAGCAAGCTGTCTGACCTTTACCTCTTAGACTGCACGTCCTAGTTACAGCTTCTCCTGCTTTGCCATGATACACAGTACAAATCAAAGGCTATTAATAGCACTTGTGAATTTCCCCCAAAGGACTAAAAAATGTTCTACTATGTGCAAATCGGGATTGTCTGTGTTTCTGGTGGGCAGTTTTGTATGCTATACAACCTTAGAACAGTCTTTTGAACTGTTAAGTTTTCTAGGTTACTACTGGATACACTAAATTTTGGACATGCTAAGCCATCTAGAGCTGAGGAAAATCATTGGATTTCTCTGCAAGTCCATGTTTCCCACTGAAAAAGCGCTGCTAAGAATCCTCACTGACAAACTGTCTTTCAGTGGCTGAAACCGAACCTGAGGGACCTGCTTCCTGTTTTCTCTCCAGCTTTGGAAGCATCAGCTCCTGTGATATGGGTCAGGAGATTGGGTCTGACAGGATGTTAAGAGGTTCATCTGTGTGGCCTCTATTACCTTTCTGAGTCACACTGGAGACACTCTAGGCTAACTGGACTGACAGCCTTTATTTATTTCTAGGGTAACTTCACAATATGAATCACATCTGGGAGTTGGACAGGTTACCTCAGTCTCATCTTAGAGGCAAGTTTTACTTGGGTGTGCCTCAAGTACCCATCAAGCCAGCCAGTGAGCAGCAGTAATGGTCTCATGATTGCATTAATGCCTCTTCAATCCCATCAGATTCTGGTTTCTTTCTGGTTTCTAAGACCAATTTAATCCTTTCCCAGTGACACTTCTCCACAGCTAGACTCACTTTCTGAAGCATGACTCTCTCGAATTCCTCTGCTTGAGGACTTCAGTACTGTTTGTGTCACCAGACGTCAAAACCCAGAGGTTGGCATTGGGAGTGGAAAGTCCCTCATTTCTTTGAGAAAACTCTCTTTGCATCCCTTCCTGGCCTGCTGACTCCAGAGCTGTTCTCTCAGACGTCCCCCCTGGGCTAAAATCAGTTTACTTTCTGGGAATAAACAGTATTGGAAAAAAGGAGGGGACGACCAGCCACGTGATCTCGAGCAAGTCCTCTAACATCTTGAAACATGGAAATCTTTATTCTAGATGACTGGGTTGTTGTAATGGTTTAGTGAAATCACATGTGTAAAATGCTCTTGAAGTATGGAAGGATCCTGGATTTTATTCACGTGTAAGTGGTACATTTCTGGGTGCTAGCAAAAGACACAAGATTCCTGGGTCACAGACAAATACTTTACTACTTACAACCGGAGGATCTTAATTATGCTAAACTCCTCTTCCCACAAAGCAAAACTGAGGACTGGGGAATCCCATCAACAAATGGGGTTGGTCTGGCATAGCGTACACAGCTTTAATCCCAGCACTTCAGAGGTAGAGGTAGCAACAAGCAAATCACTGTGAGATCAAGGCCAGCCTGGGATGGTCTACATAGCCAGTTCCAGGCCAGCTGGGGCTAGATAGTGAGACCCTGTCTCAGAACCCCCCCCCCAAATGGGGTCACTGTGATGGCTCAGCAGGTAAAAGCTCTTGCTGCTCAGCCTGTGAATCTGAGTTCAATCCCCCGAGCCCACAGTGGAAGGAGAGAAATAACTTCCCTAAGTTGTCCCCTCCCTCCTCACATTTTGCTTTGGTACACACCTGCACACGCACACACACACACACACACACACACACACACACACATCATATATACTACACAATAACAACAAGGAAAATAACCTTTTAAAAAGGAAAGTAAGTAAACCCACTTTGTTCTGGAAGACTGGTATCCTCCAAGGCTATCATAAAAATGCCAGATAAAAGGCATCAGGGTCTCCATTTGTAAGATGTGCAGGAATGCCAGTGACCTATTCGACAGACTCACAGAGTTTGGTTGTCTCTAAAGCTATTAAAATATTTCATGCAGAACCTTGGGTACAATAAGTATCAGGAAAATGTTCACTATTAAGAGCTGAGCCTTCAGTTGACAGTAATGGGTTCAGTTTTGAACAATTTCATGAGCATCTGGAACCTCACTCAGAATCTGATCCATAGCAGACGTTCTTGACGTCTCACAGAAGGAATAAATACGTCATTTCAAAGGCACAGCATTTATATAAAATGCGATCAGGTTACAAACCACACATCTTTTTCTTCTTTCCTTCTGTTGCGTACATATTTCCAGAATATTTTGCATATCTGAGGCTCTTATAAAATAACATCTGACAGATGAATTACCAATAAAATACATAGACAATCCTCAAATTTTAACGATAGCTGTGACTTATATTCCTTTCCCATCATAAATGGAATCAGGCTGATGAAGGGATGAAGTGATTTGTGTTTTCAGTTTCTCTCCATACTCTGGGGGAGTTACTGGAAAGTGGTGAGATGATTCCTCCGCATGTGAATATTCTGAAAGCACTAAAATGGCTAAAAAGGTAATCAGTGAGAGAGAAGAGAATTAAAGATGTAAATAATGCACAAACCGGATAAACAGCTCTGGAATAAATTGAAAGTTAATATGAGCTCAGGAATAGAACTCCTATTTTTCCATGGCAATTTCCCAAAATTCGTGTGCATTTCACAATGAAGAATGGCCATCAACTGACTCCTACATAAATCTTCTTAACCTCTGAAATTAAAATCTCCAAGGAAAACTCAGAAGCCTCATTAAAACAATGGTTTAAGTCAGGCCACCAGTTCCCATGTCTGTGTTTAAACAAGGATCAGCATTGTCCGGGTCAGTGAGGAGTTGGGACTGGTGGCAGCGGTTGGGGGTAGGGTGAGGAGGTCATGTGTGGGGATGTGTTTCTCCCAGGGTCTCTTCTGTGTCCTGGGAATGATTTTTTGCTTGTTTGTTTGTTTTCAGCTGCTGCAAAGTGCTTTATCTGCAAACCAGGATCAGGTATATGCTTTCAAGAACATGGTAATGGCTGTGGTGAGAGAAGCCTGGAAGCCCTGCTGATGTTATTCTTGTGTAGATTTGGTATTTATAAGGTCAAGGCACTGGGCTGCTGACTGTCAGCCTGGTCAGATTTGGGGGCACCTGTAAGGCAAGTAATGAATGAAAAGCAGTGGTGTGTTATGTGTTACCTGCTGTTCTTTAAACTACAACTAAATTTCCCCAGATGATTTCTTTTCCATTAATTCTTTTTTTTTCTTTTCTCTGTTAGAAAATCTTTGGAAAATTGCTGAGTTGGCAGCTGAAAATATTTTCTTGGCAAGGCCTTTGGAATTGTAATTGTATTAAAGAGACTTTTTTTTTTTTTTCTTATCCTTGCCTTTGAATAACTGTTTCTTTTTTCTTTTCTTCCGCGCCCCCTCCCCCCATTAAAGAGAGAATAATAAAATAAATAGGGCATCTTTATCCTCAGCACATCATTATTTTGGAGCCTCTGGAGACTGGTGAAACTCTCCATCCTGAGAGGTTTTAGCCCCAAATCAGTCACACCTCAGTGAATAACTGTCTTTTTTCTTTTCTTCCGCGCCCCCTCCCCCCATTAAAGAGAGAATAATAAAATAAATAGGGCATCTTTATCCTCAGCACATCATTATTTTGGAGCCTCTGGAGACTGGTGAAACTCTCCATCCTGAGAGGTTTTAGCCCCAAATCAGTCACACCTCAGGAGGCATTAGCTGAGCATGGCATAGCATAGAGAGCGCGTATGGGTGTGTCTGGCATCGTAGCTGGCTATTTGACATAAACGTATTTGCTGCTAGGGGACCACCCTCTAGAGCCTAGCATTCTTAATATTGCTCCCCTGCCCTCATGGCATTTAGGCTCTGGGGACATGAACACAATATGTCAATTATAACAAAGCTTTCTGACCTCAGGTTATAAAGAAGTATAAAACTACATGGCCAATATTTTATGGAGCCACCTTTTCAAAATAGAGTTTTAGGTAATGTTTACTTGTGATTCTTTTGACATCCCCTGGGAATTTGGGGTTAGGAAGAGCAGGATATTTCTCCTGGTCCTTCTCCGGGATAAATAAAGAGAAGGTAGGAGGCCATTTTCTAGTTGGCCTCAAGATCTCTCGGAGGCATCAGAATTCATCTTGCTCCACCTCTTCAGGGTTTACACTTGACCAGGAGATCCACAAGGGAAGAATCTTAGAATCACAAAACTAGGAAGCTGCAAATAGCCTGCCCTCATTTGTAAGTCACCTCTGCATGTGATGGGGCCTATGGAAATAGCTGGTGCTGTTCTCTGCCAGATGCCCAGTGTCCCACAGAAAAGTGATTTCTCTGTCCCACAGCCCAGGCTTGATGGGAGCCTGGCTAGGTGGCTGCTGAGTGTGGCCCCAGGGAAAGCCAGCAGACCTTGCATTTGTTACACAACATCAATACCAAATCTGAGTGCTAAGTAAGATTTCTTCTATTCCTTGCTGTCTGGGGAACAGGAAGTGCAACCGGTGCGATTAGACACAGGGGATGGAATGAGCGGGCAGATGGTGACTGCAATAGAGAGCAGGGGTCTACCCCTGGGCCTGTGGGAACCAAATGCGTATATCAGGGAGGTGGGAGGTTTTCATTGCATTGTTTCTTAGGTAAAAGGAACAATGAGTTCAGGAACCTGAGTTCAGGTCTACACACTGTGCTTTATTAGTTGAATAGCCTTGGGTAGCTTATTTAACTCACATTGCTTGGTTTCTTCATGTGCAAAGAGAAAGTAGTCCTCTACAGGGCCATTTAAAGATACTATGAAGCTATGTGATGTTTCCGGGGTGCAACAATGCACCCATCCTGTTTCTACTACAGTCTTAATGGCCAGTCACATGAGCCAATCCAGACTGACCCTGCAGAAGTTCATCTTCCACCTCACTTAGAATGGGCCACCAGAACAATTGCTCTGGACTTCACAAGAAATGCCAGCCTGAGAGTTGAGAGTAGAGAGTGAGAACTTATGGATAACAGGAAGTCAGGGCTAAAGTATACAAGGCTGACAGGAGAGATGACTCAGTGGTAAAGAGCACTGGCTGCTCTTGAAAAGGACCAGGGTTTACTTCCTAGCACCCAGATAGCAGCTAACAACTGTCTGTAACTCCAGTTTCAGCGTATCAGACATCCCTCTTCTGGCCTCCGTGGGTGTTGTACCACACAAGTGTACTTTAATACATTCAGGCAAAACACTCATACATATACGATAAAAATAAACAGTTATTTTAAATTTAAAGTATAGACAGACACGTGGAATAGCAGAGCCACTCAAAGAGAATGAACATTGTTTGTGATGGCCAGAGGAGGGCAAGGAAAAAGCGGAGGAGGACAATTGGTTAAAAAGGTAGTTTACGCTGTTTTTAGATTAGTCTGTTTTATATTGCAATAGCAAAATGCCCAAGGCCAGGTACTTTTTCTTTGGCCACTGGTGAGAATCCCCACGTAAGTGTATCATATTATGACAGAAGGTGTCATGACTGGGCTATATGGGAGAAGAGGAAATCACAGAGTGAGACAGGAGGCCATATGGGAGAGGGAGAGATCACTCAATGACTCAGGAGGCCAGAGAATATGGAAGGACCAGGTTTGTTGCTTTGTAACAACTCACTCTGATGGGAACTAACTGGGGTCCCAGAAGTATGTCTAGTTAATTTAGCTCGAGGACAATTGTCTCTATGAGTCAATCACCTTTCACTAGGTCCCATTCTGGAATGTTCCAACATCCTCCAACACAACACTGGGGACCACACATCCAAAGGGTGAACCTTCAGGGGCACAGGCCACATTCAAACCACCACATTATGCATTTTGACCTCTATCTTACCAGTTTGTAAATTGGTGTGGATTGCATATTTATTGAACCTCCTCTTTGCTGCTCCCTCCAAACACCAAGAAATAGAGAAAAAGGAGTGACAGTGGCAGATTCCAGATTTGGAAAGACTGTGGTGAGCCTAGACTTTGTAAATGATCTTAGTATGTTAGCACTTAGCACTTAGAACTTTAGAATCATACACATTTAATTGGTTTAGTTCTAGAATCTAGGATTTTCAACATTGGTTCTACTATAACAAATTCAATGACTTAGAACAAATGTATGACCTCATGGTTCTTGAAACTGGAGGCCCAAAATGGGTGTCTCAGGCTAAAAGTAGTTAACAGAGTTGTGTTTCCTGGAGGCCCCAGGGAAGATCTGTTTCATTACCTTTCTTATTTTCTTGAGGGTACCCACAGTCCTTGGCTCATATCCCTATCTTCCATATTCAAAAAAGATTTTGTTCATTTCTGTCCTTCATTCTCTTCTTTTTGAGACAGGGTCTCTCTATACTCAGGCTGACCTTGAACTCATGATTCTTCTGGCTCAGTTTTCCAAGGTACTGGGATAATAGACATAAGCCACTATAGCCAGCTTCTGGGTCTTTCTCTTAAGCTCTCTCTTGCATAGACATCTTGTCTGGGATCACTCAGGTAACCCAGGATTACCTCCCCACCTTAAAATCTTTACCTTACTCCCACTTCCAAAGTCCATTGTATTGAGTTCACTGTACGAAGTCCATGATAATGTATTTATAGGTTTTGTAGGTTAGGGTATGGATGTCTGTAGAGATGTCACTGTCTCACATAAGTCCCTAAGCCATCCTGAACAACTTCTGACATTACCTGATTCTTCTTTATGAGTGAGTAGATGAAGCTGTAAGCTCTTTTTTCTTTCCCCAGAGTGTGGTAGAAGAGGTCAGCTAGAAGTCATTCAGGAACATGGAATGTTTGCTAGCTTTTAGTTGTTAACCTTTAGGGTTTTTTTTTTTCCCCCCCCTCTCTGTAGCCCCAGCTGACCTGGAACTCACTATGTAGACCAGGCTGGCCTTGAACTCACAGAGATCCGACTGCCTTGGCCTCCCGAGTGCTGGGATTAAAGGTGTGAGTCACCATGCCCAGCTTTTTTTTTAAAGATTTTGTTTGCCCTCACCTCCCTCTGCTTCTCTGGGCTGCACAACCTGGCAGCCTCTCTCCTGGGAGCCCTCTGGGCCTGGTCCCACCCTCACCTCCCTCTGTTTCCCTGGGCTGTACAATCCCCCAGCCTCTTTCCTGGACACTGGGGCTGATCCGTCAGCCTGGAACCACCACTGTTTTCTGATCTCTTGCATCCAGAGGAACCCAGTTCCTTCTCATGGTCCCCAGGAGCCCTATGTGCCTGGTTCCACACTCACCTCCCTCTGCTTCCCGGGGCCTGCACAACCCACCAGCCTCTCTCCTGGGTAAGTCCACTGCGCCCTCCAGGCCTTGACACCCCCAGCCACATTCACCCTCCCATTAACTCCGCCCATCTCTCCTCCTAGCCTGGGTCCTGTCCCATTCCTTCTCTTGGTGCCCCAGACACCTGGGGAACCACCACTGCTTCCTGATCCTTTGCATCCAGACCAACCCAGTTCCTTCTCCCAGGCCCCAGGAGCGCTCTGGGCCTGGACCCACCCTCACCATACTCTGCTTCTCTGGGCTGCACAACCCAGCAGCCTCTTTCCTGGACACCCAGGCTGACCTCTTGGCTTCCTGACCCTTTGCATCCAGACCAACCCAGTTCCTCCCTGCAGTCCCCAGGAGCCCTTGGGGCCTCTTCCTGTCCCTATCTCCCGTTGCATCTCTGGGTGGCAGGGCCAGTAGCTACCCTAGACCAGCGTCTTTCCTGGGCTCTGCACCCAGGCCAGGCCAATCCCCAAATTCCTGAGGCCAAAATCTTTCCTGGAGGTATCTAGACCTTAGGAGAAAGCCTGAGAGCAACTGATCCTCCTCTGACTTGGGCCTCTGTGGGAACTCCTGAAGACAAAAGCAATCTGGCCACTCCAATATAAAATCAAAAGAGAGAACCAGAAGCTTAGAGGAATCAGCTTTTCATGCCCAAAAAGTAAACCATGAAGGCACAGAAAATTTACAAAAAGAAGCAGACCTAAACTTGAAGGCCTGAGTCTCACACAAGAATCAGAAACTACAAAAGAAATTCACATGTCAAAATCACAGAGAAAAAATAATAACATGAAAAACCAAAATAACATATCCTCACCAAATACCAATAGTCGTCTAGA
>NW_008346434.1:1250960-1251778 GCF_000622305.1 Nannospalax galili
GGATAATGGTCTGGACCAGATCTTCAACAAAATTGTAGAAGAAAATTTCCCCAAATTAAAGAAAGACATGCCCATACAAATAAAGAAGCATATAAAACACCAAACAGGACCAGAAAAGAAACTCTCCATGGCACATCATAGTAAAACACTAAATATTCAGAAGAGACAATACTGAAAGCTGCAAAAGAAAAACAACAAATCACATATAAAGGAAAACCCATCAGGATTACAGCTGACTTTTCAATGCCTATGAAATGCCGAAGAGCCTGGATCAAAGTATTCCCAGTGTTAAATGACCACAGATGCCAACCCAGACTTCTATACCCAGCCACAAAGCCTATTATAGTCCAAGGGGAAAGAAAAATCTTCCATGACATAAATAGGCTGAAGGAATTCATGTAGACAAAACCATCCCTTCAGAGAGTTCTGAAAGCAATACAAAGTGCTGAAGAAAGGAATGACTATACCCAAGGAGTTGCAGAAAGAAATTCAATGATGGCATAACTGTGGAAAAGTACAGACATATCAAGAATGTAAACAAATAAAAATGACATACACATCTTTCACTAATAACTTTAAATATTAATGGACTGAACTCCCCAGTCAAAAGACACAGACTAGGAGAATAGATTAAGAAACAAAACCCATCTTTTTGTTGTATGTAAGAAACTCATCTCACTTTCAAGGACAGGTACTATATTAAGGTGAAAGGATGGAAAAATATATACCAAGCGAATGGTACTAAGAAAAAAGCAGGCATTGCAATTCTAATATCTGACAAAATAGACTTTAAACTAAAACTAATCAGAAGAGATAAA
>NW_008346434.1:1251884-1254552 GCF_000622305.1 Nannospalax galili
ATAAAAACAATACTACAGGACTTTAAGACCCAAATTAATCCCAACTCATTAATACTAGGTGACTTCAATACCCCACTGCATCCATTAGATAGGTCAACAGGGCAGAGAGTTAACAGAGAGACATTTGAATTAAACAATACCATATATCAAATGGACCTAACAGACAACTACGGAGTATTCCACCCAAGCATCAAAGGACATACTTTCTATTCAGTGCCCCATGGAACCTTGTCCAAAATCAACCATATGCTGGGGCACAAAATAAACCTCAGAAAACAGAAAAAGATTGAAATAATTCCATGCATTCTATCAGACTACAGTGCAATAAAGCATTCAATCAACACTGGAAGAAGCTCTAGTCACCACCTGAACACATGGAGTTTAAACAAAACACTCCGGCATGATGAATGGGTCAAAGGAGAAATTAAGAAGGAAATAAAAGTATTCCTGGAACTAAATGAAAAGGACAATACAACACAACAAAACCCCTGGGACATGCTGAAACCTGTCCTTAGAGGGAAGTTTATAGCTCTAAGTGACTACATTAAAAAATCAGAAAGAACACAAATAAATGACTTAACATTGCAACTCAACACACTTGAAAAGCAGAAACAAATGAAACCCAAACCCAGCAGACAAGAAGAAATAACAAATAACAAAAATGAAATAAACGAAATCGAAACAAAGAAAACAATAGAAAGAATCAAGTAATCCAAGGGCTGGTTCTTTGAAAAGACAAACAAGATTGACAGACCGCTAGCCCAGTTAAAAACAGTTAACCAAAAGAAAGAAAGAGCATCTCCAAATCAACAAAATCAGAGATGAAAGGGGAAACATCACAACAGACACCAGAAAGATACAGAACATTATAAGAAAATACTTTAAAAACCTATATGCTACTAAATTTGAAAACCTAAAAGAAATGGACAGATATCTAAAGGCATGGGAACCACCAAAACTAAACCAAGAAGAGATTAACAGCTTAAACAGACCCATAACACAAAAAGAAATTGAAACAGTCATACAAAACCTCCTGACTAAAAAAAGCCCAGGACCAGATGGGTTTTCAGTGGAATTCTATCAGACATTTAAAGAAGATCTACATCCAATACTACTTAATTTATTCAAAAAGATAGAAATGGAGGGAGAATTTCCAAATTCCTTCTATGAAACCAGCATAAGTCTAATACCAAAGCCAGGAAAAGATACAACCAAAAAAGAAAACTATAGGCCTGTATCCTTAATCGACATAGATGAAAAAATTATCAACAAGATACTTGCACACCACATACAGACACACAATAAAAAGATCATCCACCATCATCAAGTCGGCTTTATCCCAGTGATGCAGGGATGGTTCAACATATGAACTTCAATAAACATCATAAATCACATAAATGGGCTCAAAGACAAGAACCATATGCTCATCTCAATAGATGCAGAGAAGGCCTTTGACAAAATTCAACATGCATTTATGTTCAAAGTTCTAGAGGGAATTGGACTGGAGGGAACATACCTCAACATAATTAAAACCATATATAACAAACCCACAGCCAACATCATTCTAAATGGAGAAAAACTGGAAGCATTCCCATTGAAATCAGGAACCAGACAAGGCTGTCCACTATCTCCACTTCTCTTTAACATAGTGCTTGAAACTCTTGCAAGAGCAATGAGACAAGAGCAGGAAATTAAAGGAGAAATAATTGGAAAAGAATAGATCAAATTATTCCTTTTTTAGATGATATGCTGTTATATCTAAGAGACACCAAAAATCCCACCAGAAAACTCCTAGAAATTATTAGCAAGTTCAGTAAAGTGACATGTTACAAAATTAACCTACAAATGTCTGTAGCCTTTCTATACACCAATAACAAGCAATCAGAGAAAGAGCACATGGAAACACTCCCCTTCAAAATAGTTGCAAAAAAAAATCTCAGAATAAACCCAACCAAAAACATTAAAAAGCTCTCCAATGAAAATTTTAAATCTTTAAAGAAAGAGTATGAGGAAGACATCAGAAGATGGAAGGACCTCCTTATGCTCCTGGATTGGAAGAATTAATACCGTGAAAATGACCATCCTACCAAAAGCCATTTATAGATTCAACACAATGGTAATAAAAATCCCCATGACATTTTTTCTTCACAGAATTGGAAAAAACCATCCTAAGATTCATATGGAAGCACAAAAGACCTCGGATAGCCAAAACAACCCTGAACTCTAAGAGCAATGTTGGGGGGGGGTGGTTACTATACTAGATTTAAAGCTGTATTACAGAGTTATGGTCATAAAAACAACACAGTACTGGCACAAAAATAAACCCACAGATCAATGGAACAAAATTGAAGACCCAAATATGAGTACATGCAATTTCAGCCACCTGATATTTGACAAAGGGGCCAAGTACATTCACTGGAGGAAAGACAGCATGTTCAGGAAATGGTGCTGGCAAAACTGGATCACCTATAGAAGAATGAAACTAAACCCTATTTTTCACCTTGCACAAAAGTCAATTCCAAATGGATCAAAGACCTCAATATAAAGCCTGAAACTCTGAAACTGCTAAAAGAAAACATTGGCAAAAACCTACAAAATATAGGTGTAGGAAAGGATTTTCTAAACCGGACATCAATTGCTCAGGAAACAAGGGCAAGAATTAACAAGT
>NW_008346434.1:1254986-1255894 GCF_000622305.1 Nannospalax galili
ACCCCAGTCAGACTGGCTAAGATCAAGAGAACAAATGATACCAAATGTTGGAGAGGATGTGGGGAAAGGGGAACACTCATCCACTGCTGGTGGGGCTGCAAACTTATGGAAAGCAATGTGGAGAACTCTTAAAAAACTACAAATGAACCTACCATTTGGCCCACTTACACCACTCCTTGGCATATACCCAAAGAGCTCATCCTGTTGCAGAGACACTTGTACATTAATGTTTGTTGCTTTTCTTTTCACAATAACTAAGAGATAGAAGCAACCTAAGTGTCCTTCAATTGATGAGTGGATGATGGAATTTTACTCAGCAATAAAGAAAGATGAAATCATGAAATTTTCAGGTAAATGGATGGAACTAGAAACTGTTATACTAAGTGAAGTAACGCAGGCTCAGAAAAAAATGAAGTATGTTCTCCCTCATATGTGGATCCTAGCACCAAATCTTTTTCAGTGAATATGTATCCAGACATAACTACAGGAACCAGGATATTGAAGAGGAACCAGGGAAGTAAAAGAAAGAATCTGATAGAGGAACAGTAGAAAACAGGTGTTAACAAAGGAGATATGGATAATAACAGGATTATTTTAAGGGGAGGGGGGAAGGAAGGTTATACAAGGAACCCAGGGGATAAAAGGAAATAAGGAGCCCAAGAGAGGTGGGACCATAGGAGAAGGGCATTATTAAGGGAGAAATGGAAAAAATGGGGGCACCTTAAATGGGGAAACCATGGTAGAAGGGTTAGACAATGTGAGAGATAAACAATGCCTAGCTAGTTTTAGAAAACCAGAGGGAACCACATTAGGCCAACAACCTACTGACAAATTATACATACAACCATATCAAAAATGTAATATTTGCCTAGGCAAGGTTTATCTGAGAGTGTTTGGTCTTTGCCCAA
>NW_008346434.1:1256488-1261468 GCF_000622305.1 Nannospalax galili
AAGGAATATTGACAACTGATTGCTGCTAGATGAGGAACAGCTGATCTTCCTAAAACAAAGATCTCTAGATAGACTGACTACAATCAGCAGACAGACAAGCACTGGAGAATGGCTGGGGGTGTCAACAACGTGGAGGACAGTAACAGGGATGACAGAGTATGTGGGCTCCAGTATGTGGAAGTATGGGAGGAGGGAGGCTATAGGAGGAGGGTGCCATTTGGGAAGTGGGTATATAGATGAATAAGACTGTGTGGGATGTTCTGTACAATATACACACAGAAAAATCAACAAATTTAAAAAAAGATATATTTGAGGAGGAAACATAAAAATTTACTTCATGTTAAATAGTAGAGGTGATAAACATTAACAGTGAAATCTACCTAATGACTTTATATCCATATTTAGGTACCAAGGATCCGAGTGTAACCGGCTGTGACTAGTAATCATCAGATACATAGAGATTAAAGACACATGTGCAAATGTCTAAGCATTAGTAGCATTAAAAATGTAGGAAACAGTATATTTGAAAATGAAATGGAGATCTTCTTTAAAGGGTTAAAACTCATTCAATTTTATATCTTACAGGGTTTATCAGTGGACAGTAACAGGGATGACAGAGTAGATGGGCTTCAGTGGAGGGGGGTGGCCAAGGGAGGGTGCCATTTGGGAAGTGGGTGCATAGATGAATAAGATTGTTTGGGATGTTCTGTATGAAATGCATACAAAAAACGAACAAATTAAAAAAAAGAGTTATATTTGAGGGAGAAGCATAAAAATTTGTTTCATGTCAGTTAGTAGACGTGAAAAACATTACCAGTGAAATCTACCTGATGATCTTATATCCATGCTCAGATGCCAAGGAGCTCAGAAGGTAGCTGACTGTGACTAGTCATAATCAGATATATAGAGATTAGAAACGCATGTGCAAACACCTTAGTGTTAATTGCATTAAATATGAAGTTTTCTGTATAAAACTGCATATTTTAATAATGAAATAGAGATCTTTTTTTATAGGTTAAAACCTCATTTAATTTTATGTCTTATAGGATTTATACTGAGCACAATAATGTATAACTGTATTAATTCAATTGTAAACTTGAAATTTTACAGCCAATTTTGAAAGACATGCATCTTAGCTCTGGAAACTTATTGAATATGTCAATGCTGTTGAAATGCTTCTTCTAAGTATGTGATTATTAGGTTCAACAGCGAACCTAAAAATTTTATAGCCATGTTTGAATGAGATGTATCTTTGCTCTGGAAACTGTTATTGAGTATATTAAAGCTGTAGTGAAATGCTTTTTCTAAAAATTTTTTAAAAAATTAAAAAAATAAATAAAATTATCAGTTGTCCTTTAAAAGGGAACCCTGGATAAACCTTGAAAAAAAATGATATTGTTTCTATGTAGCCCAAGCTAGCCTTGACCTCGCTATGTAGTTCTGGCTGCTTGAACTCACAATCATCCTGCCTCAGCCTCCTGATGAGTGGGATTACAGATGGGTTCCACCACTCCCAGCTCACACCATGAGTCTTGGCACCTGGTCTCCATGAAAACAACATCTTGGTTAACTACTAGTCAGTAGAGCCAGGGCATCAATTCCATTAAGGACAACTTTCCTTGGTAATTATTTTATTTTCCTTAAAAAATTTTTTTTGAGACAAGATCTCACTCTGCAGCTCAGTTTGGCCTCAAACCCCCATCTCAGTCTCCTCAGGATTACAGACATAAGCCACTAAGCCTAGTTTTGACTAATCAAGATGCATGTACCACTGCTGCTTAGGTGTATAGAAATTCTTCCATGGTCAGTGCAATACCCCATTGCCTTCAGCCAGTGCAAATAAAGACGGATAAGAAGTAATTTACTTCTGCATTTACTGATTGTCAAAGCAGCAGGGAGCCCTTTTCGACCCAGGCTGTACATTTTCAAAAGGGTGGTGCTACAGAGATGGAGAATCCCAAAGGTTATGACAAGACTGGGCTCTTTTGTTTATTTTTGCTATAGAATTATGACTATTCAAATAATTCTAGAAAGATCTTTCTTGTGGACAACATCTCCAAGTAACAATTTCATTGTGTTCCATCAATTCAGTCATCTGCTGTATAAGGTATGAAATTGTCCCATGTACAATCTATTCTTTCTTTCAAATGTGTGGTATTGAATTTTTCATTAACATCGCCTAACAACTTGTATTGAAATATTTTTGTCAAATATTGAACAAAGTGGACCAGCCACACCACTTATACCACCAACAGAATCAGAAAGTCTATTCTGCTACTGTAAGATTCTTTAAGATGACTCCTCTGAGGGGCAGTGACTGACATACTGACCTGCTGGAGCTCCTGAAGCTGCGTCTGGGCCCCCACCCCAGTGTGATGGCTGTTATACTCACTTGCTCCAATACTTGTCATTTTCTTTTTAAAAACTTTTAAATTAAATTTAATTTTTTGTAGTGTTGGGGATTGAAACCAAGGCCTCTTATGCTAGAAAAGCGCTACCAGTAAAGTCCGTCCTCAGACACATATTTATTAGCAACTATATGTTATTAAAAATCGATTTGGGGGCTGGAGAGATGGTCCAGCAGATAAGAAGGCTTGCTCTATTGCAGAGGACCCAGGTATGTTTTCCAGCACCCACATCAGCTCCTGGTTCTGTGTTTTAAAGTTCTGGGCACATGTGTGCCACTATACCCTGGTGTGTATTGTTGGGAACTGAACCCAGGGTTTCATCCATGTTAAGTTAAACAAGCACTTTTACAATTGAGATATGTCTTCAACCCTTTTTTTCACTGTTATAAATATTGAACCCAGGGCCTGGTACATGCTGGCCAGATGATCTACCTCCAAACTCCATCCCCATCCTAAGACCTTTTGGACCTATTCAAATGATTGTACAATAAGATCTCATTGAACTTTTAAAAATGATTTATTTATCTTTATGTGTATGAGTGATTTGCCTTCAAGTATGAAATTGTTTCTGTGGAGGCCAGAAGAAAGTGTCAGATCCCCTAGGACTGGAGTTAAAGGTGATTGTTAGTCACCATGTGGGTGCTAGGAACCAAACTTAGGTCCTCTGCAACAGCAGCCAGTGCTTTTAACCACTGAGCCATCTCTCCAGCCCCTCCTTGACATTGAACTTTTAATTTTTATGTTTATGACTATATAAGTATCCAGTTTTGTGAAACATATTAATTTTTGGGGGGCTATTTTTTTAATTCAGTTGTTTTATCGAGTTGTATTTATTTCTTTATGTATTGTGGGTATAAATGTTTTAAAAATAGGTACATGAATTGTAATTATTTTATCTCGGTCTATGGCTTGATTTTTCTTTTTCTTAACTTTGATTTTGATGATGTGTAATGTGTTATTTTTATTCATGTTGTGACTGTAATAAATTAGCATATATTTAGTAGCCTAAAGTGGTACAAACTTATTTTAAAGTTTTGGAGGCGAAAGACCAAACCAGATTGGTCTGCCTCTTGCCACTGAATGTGTCTGTGCTTCTTGCCCTGTGGTGCCACATCTCTTTGATCTCTGTTTCCCCTTCATGTTGCCATCTGTAACTCTGATCCTCCTGTCCTGATTATACTAGGTTACTTGTACACATTGGGCTCACCCAGGTAATTCAGTGCTGTCTTCCTGTGATTTCACAATCACAGCTGCAAAATCCTGTTTGCCAAGTACAGTAGCACATTCACAGGTTTTCAAGAAGCAGTCATGGACACTTGAGGATCATTATTTACCCTATTACATCTAATCTCCTTTCTCTCTCTCTCTCTCTCTCTCTCTCTCTCTCTCTCTCTCTGTGCATCTGTCTGGTTTTGTATCATATCTAGGAAATCTTTGTTTATCTCAAGATGGTAAAAATTGTCTTGCAGAAATTTTATGCTTGTAGCTATTATGTTTAGGTCTGCAATGTATTTCAAGTTAACTTTTGGGATAGGTTTGAGGTAAGAGATAGAGTTCATTTAATTGTCTATTTTTTTCCCCAGCATCCACACTGACTGTCCAGTCTCCTCCTACTGTTTATCTTGATACTTTCACCAAAAATCAGTTGATTTCTCTCTCTCTCTCTCTCTCTCTCTCTCTCTCCTCCCCCTCTTTCCCCTCTCTCTCACATGCATTTCTATTCTCTATTACTGTTTTTCTGAATGCAAATATTATTGATTCAGTTCTTGGCTTAGAATTATGGAATGGTTTGTAATATGCTAATTTGTATTTTTAGACATAATTTCCATGACCCTTTGTGATATGAGTCTTTATCTCTACTATACTTCAAAATTTTTTTTACATTTAAACTCAAGAAATTTTGTGAATATCATACATGAGTATTGTCTTTGCATTATTTCCATCCCTCCCAGTTCTCTTCCAACTCCTCCCATATCCCCATCTCACTCCCAACCTAACAAAAACAGTTGACATACCAAGGTAGATAGTGGAAATGACAGAGAGTCCCACCTCAAGATGAAGAGCTACAGGCAGTCAATGGATGCTGAACGAGGGAGAATCAGTGTTCTCCAGAGATTAGCTCAAAAGAGATAAAGAAGGTTATTCATTCTGATCAAGGGAACAATTGATCAAGAAGATATTACAGTCATGAACATATATGCACCAAATTCTGGTCCACCCAATATCATAAAAATAGTACTACAGGACTTCAAAACACAGATGAACCCCACCTCAATAATAGTAGTTGACTTCAATATCTCACTATCTCCAGTAAGCAGGTCATCTGGACAATGAATGAACAGAGAGCTATCTGAATTAAATGACATCATACATCAAATGGACCTAATAGACATCTACAGAATATTTCACCCAAGCACCAAAGAATATACATTCTACCTATCAGCCCATGGATGTTTCTAGACCACATACTAAGGCATAAAACAAACCCCAAGAAATACAAAAAAAATTGAAATAATTTCATGAATTCTACCAACCACAACACAATAAAACTTAAAATCGATAACAAAAGAAA
>NW_008346434.1:1262438-1264200 GCF_000622305.1 Nannospalax galili
GGTACCCAATTTCATAAAAAGAGTACTGCCAAAATTAAGACACAGATTAACCCCAACTCAGTAAAAGTAGGTGACTTCAATACTGCACTTTCTCCAGCAGACAGGTCATCTGGACAAATAATAAAAGAGAAACATCTGAATTAAATGACATCATACATCAAATGGACCTAATAGACATCTACAGAATATTTCACCCAAGCACCAAAGAATATACATTCTACCTATCAGCCCATGGATGTTTCTAGACCACATACTAAGGCATAAAACAAACCCCAAGAAATACAAAAAAAATTGAAATAATTTCATGAATTCTACCAACCACAACACAATAAAACTTAAAATCGATAACAAAAGAAACTCTAGTAATTACAGAAACTTACGGTGATTAAACAATACACTCCTGAATGACGAATGTGTTGAAGAAGAAATTAAGAAGGAAATAAAAATATTCCTGCAACTAAATAATAGAGCACAATAAAACCTCTGGGACACATTAAAAATGGTCATAAGAGAGAAGTTTATAGCTCTACATACCTACATTGGAAAATCAGAAAGAACACAAATAAGTGACTTTATGGTACAACTAAAAAATCTGGGAAGGTGAGACTGTGCTGAGTTCTGGTTTCCCTCTGGCAGAGGGCTTGAGAATGCACAAGGCTGCCTGAGAGCTCTCCCCATCCTTCCTCCACGTGGTGGTGAGGTTGCCCTAATTGTGCCATACCCATGCCCCCACCTGGGATTTTGTAAGGCCCTTCACAAGGTCCCAGGGTAGATCTGGCTTTGGTAGGCTAAGGCTGAGATCCTAGAAGACAGCCTGAGAGGGTGGATTTGTACCTCCACTGGTGTAGTGGCTCTGATCTCAGCAGACCACCAGAGAGTGCCAAGTTCTGGACCCCTTCTGGCCTCCCTCTGGCATAAGGGCTGAGAATGCACAGGACTGCCTGAGAGTCCCCAATCCTGCCTCCACGTGGTGAAGGAAGCCTGAGTATACGGGACTAGAACCTGAATTTGGCTTCTGTGCTTACTCTTGAATAGCCAATCTGAAGCCATCAGTTCCCTCCAAATTAAACCTGAGAGAACCTGAACCCTGTACCAACCAGCTTTACACAAGCAATAAGGAAAGAACCTAGGCACCCCGATAATACAAACAGAAGCATACTTCAACTTAATTCTCATATCAGAATCATAAACAACGAAAGAAATTCACATGTCAAAATCCCAGCGAAAGAATAATAAAATGGAAAGCCAAAACACTATGTCCCCAGCCAAGCTCACCAATACTGTCAAAGAGTTCTGCAAGTAGAACCCCTAGAGATAACCCAGGACACTGAATTTAAAAGAACAATCATAACCATGGTCAAGGAATTCAACGAATTTAAAGAACACATGAAAAAACAAATCAAAGAGCTAAAAGAAGATAGGGATAAACTTCTGAAAGAATTCATAAAAGAGATAGAAACATTGAAGAAAACTCGGGTAGAAATGAAGGAGGAAGTGCAAAACTCAATAAGCCAACTTGAGAAAACAGGGGAAAGCCTCACTGATAGAATGAGTGAAATGGAAAACAGAATATCAACACTGGGGGATAAAGTTGAAGAATTGGACCACTCAAGCAAAGATTATGGAAAATTAAAAAAAAAAAAACCACAGGAATGGAATATGCATGAGATGTGGGACATGATGAAAAGACCAAATCTATGTATAACAGGCATAGAGGAAGGAGAAGAATTTCAGGTTAATGGTATTGAGCCCATCTTACAGG
>NW_008346434.1:1264242-1277526 GCF_000622305.1 Nannospalax galili
GGAAAGATATCCCCATACAAATACAGGAAGAACATAGAACACCAAATAGAAAGGATCAGAAAAGAAACTCCCCACAACATATAATAGTAAAAATACTAAATGTACAGACTAAAGAGAAAATACTAAAAGCAGCAAAAGAAAAACAACAAGTCACAAAGGAAAGCCCATCAGAATTACAGCCAGCTGACTTATGCAACTATGAAAGCCAGAAGAGCCTGGACCAAGGTATTTCCAATTCTACATGAAAATTGACGCCAGCACAGAATATTTTACCCAGCAAAAATGTCTCTTATAGTTGAGGGGGAAAGAAAAATCTTTCATGACACGAATAGCCTGAAAGAATACATGTCCACAAAACCAGCCCTCCAAAGAATACTTGAAGCAATACAGAGAGCAGAGAGGGTACAAAGAATGAGGTATGGGCAACAAAAGAAAATAAATGAAGCTATAGTTGTAGGAAACACAAAATTAGACAGAGAACACAAACAGTGATCAAAATGATGGCAACCAATACACATCTTTCAACAATAACCTTAAATATCAAGGGACTGAACTCCCAAGTGAAATGACACAAGCTAACTGAAGGGATTAAGAAACAAAATCCATCTCTTTGCTGTCTGCAAGAAACCCATCTCACCTTCAAGGACAGGGTATTACCTTAAGGTAAGAGGATGGAATAGAATATTCCAAGCAAATGGCACTAAGAAACAAGTCGGGGTTGTGTTAGTCAAATTCACTGCTGGGAGGTGCACGTGGCATCCAATCCCCTTCTCCCATGGTCCTTGTGACAACCTGAGAATAGAATTTTCCAAATCCTAGTTTGACAAATCTCAATGAGTTTATTGGACTTGCTAACTGAGCTTGGGGTGCAGGTTTACTTACAGAAGAGTGCCCCTCCCCATTCACAGCTGTGTTTGAAAGTCCACACCCAAACATAAGTCCCATGGTTCCGGACAGTTGCACAAAATGGCAAGAGACTGGCCTCTTGGTTTTCCCAGCTTTTATACACTTAGCCCCTCCCGTGCAAGCAGCTATGGTCAATTGATTGGCTGGAAGAGGGAAGGGGAGTGATTCCTTTGCAGAAAGTGGGAAGGAGGTGGGTCCATGGCTTGTCATCATAGGGTCAGAGGAACATCTGGCTCACAGGTTGCAATTCTAATATTTGACAAAAAGGACTTCAAAGTAAAATTAATCAGGAGATAAGGAGGGTCACTTCATTCTGATCAAAGGAACAGTTAACCAAGAACATATATGCACCAAACTCTGGTGTATCCAAATTCATAAAAACAACACTACAGGACTTTAAGACACAGATTAACCCCAACTTAGTAATAGTAGGGGACTTCAATACCCCACTGTCTCCATTAGACAGGTCAATTGGACAAAGAATAAACAGAGAGCTGTCTGAATTAAATGATACCATACATCAAATGGACCTAACAGATATCTTTCAAATGTTCCACCCAAGTACCAAATAATTCACTTTCTACTCAACAGCCTATGGAACTTTTTTAAAAATTGAGAACATACTAGGCCACAAAATAAATTTCAACAAATACAAAGAAACTGAAATAATTCCATGCATTCTTTCGGACCACAAAGCAATAAAGCTCAAAATCAATGCTGGACAAAGCCCTAGTCACTACACCAACTTGTGGTGATTAAAAAACATACTCCTGAACAGTGAGTGAGTCAAAGGATAAATTAAGAAAGAAATAAAAGAATTCCTGGAATTCAAGAAAAAGGACAATACAACACAACACAACCTCTGGGACAGATTAAAAGCCCTAAGAGGGAAGTTTATAGCTCTAAGTGCTTACATTAAAAAATTAGAAAGAGCCCAAATAAATGACTTAACATTCATCTAAGTCAACAAAATCAGAGCTGAAAGGGAAAACATCGCAACAGACACCCAAAAGATCCAGACAATTGTAACGAAATATTTTAAAAACCTATGTGCTACTAAATCTGAAAGTCTAAAAGAAATGGATGGATATCTGAAATCATGGGAGCCTCCAAAGTTAAACCAAGAAGAGATCAACAGTTTAAACAGACCCATAATATATAAGGAAATTGAAACAGTAATACAAAGCCTCCCAACTAAAAAAAGCCCTGGTCCATATGGATTTACAGCAGAATTCTACCAGACATTTAAAGAAGATCTTAAACAATACTACTTAAATTATTCAAAATGATAGAAACAGAGGGAAAACTCCCAAACATAGCCTCCCAACTAAAAAAATCCCAGGCCCAGATGGATTTACAGCAGAATTCTACCAGACATTTAAAGAAGACCTCCAACCAATATTACTTATTCAAAATGATAGAAACAGAGGGAGAACTCCCAAATTCCTTCTATGAAGTCAGCATCACTCTAATACCCAAACCAGGTAAAGATACATCCGAAAAAGAAAGCTATAGAGCCATATCCTTAATGAACATGATACAAAAATTCTCAACAAAATACTTGCAAACTGCATACAGACACACATCAAAAAGATCATTCACTATGATCAAGTAGGCTTTATCCCAGAGATGCAAGGATGGTTCAATATATACAAGTTAATAAATGTCATTAATCATATACATGGACTCAAAGACAAAAACCACATTGTCATCTCAACAGATGCAGAAAAGCCTTTTGACAAAATTAGCATGCATTGATGTTCAAAGTCCTAGAGGGAATTGGAATGGAGGGAACATATGTCAACATAATTAAAGCTGTATACAATAAACCCACAGCCAACATCATTCTAAATGAAGAAAAACTGGAAGTATTCCCATTAAAATCAGGAACCAGATAATGATGTCCACTATCTCCACTCCTTTTCAACATAGTGCTTAAAACTCCTGCTAGAGCAAAAAGACAGAAGGAAATTAAAGGAGTACTAATTGGAAAAGAGGAGGTCAAACTACCACTTTTTGCAGATGATATGATACTATACCCGAGATCCCAAAAGTTCCACCAGAAAACTCCTAGAACTGATCAACAGTTTTAGTATAGTGGCAGTTATAAAATCAATCTACAAAAATCAGTAGGCTTTCTATATACCAATAACAAGCAATTGGAGAAAGAGCGCAGGGAAATGCTCCCATTCACAATTGCTGCAAAAAATTATCTTGGAATAAAATCTAACCAAAGACACCAAAGATCTCTATAATGAAAATTTTAAATTGTTAAAGAAAGAGATCGAGGAAGACACCAGGAGATGGAAGGACCTCCCATGCTCATGGATTGGAAGAATTAATATTGTGAAAATGACCATCCTACCAAAAGCAATATACAGATTCAATGCAATCCCAATCAACATCCCCATGACATACTTCAAAGAATTAGTAAAACTATCCTTAAACTCATATGGAAGCACAGAAGTCCCTGGATAGCCAAAGCAACCCTGAGTACAAAGAGCAGCGCTGGGGGGATTACAATACCAGATCTCAAAGTATACTACAGAGCTATAGTCATAAAAACAGCATGGTCCTGGCACAAAAATAGACACGTAGATTAATGGAACATCATTGAAGATCCAATCCCAAGTACATGCAATTTCAGCCACCTGGTAATTGAAAAAGTTGCCAAGAACACACAATGGAGGAAAGACATCATCTTCAACAAATGGTGCTGGCAAAACTGCATCTCCACCTATAGAAGAATGAAACTGGAGCCTTATCTTTCACCTTGCACAAAAGTCAGCTCCAAATGGATCAAAGACCTCAATGTGAAACTGGAAACCCTGAAACTATTAGAGGAAAATACTGGCAGTAACTTACAAGATATAGCTGTAGGAAAGGATTTTCTAAATTGGACAGAAGTTGCTCAGGGATTAAGGTCAGCAATCAGCAAGTGGGACCTCATCAAACTAAAAAGCTTCTGTACAGCATAAGTAACAATCAAAAAGTGAAGAGAAAACCCACAGAGTGGGAAAAAAATCTTCAATAGTGACACATTTGACTGATGATTAACATCCAGCATATATAAAGAACTCAAAAAACAAAGAATTGAGAAACCAAATGACCCAATGGAAAGATGGGCTAAAGATCTAAACAGAGAGTTCTCAAAGGAAGAAATCAAGATGGCTGAGAAACATCTCAAAAAGTGTTCAACGTAGTAATTAGGGAAATGCAAATTAAAATCACCCTTAGGTATCACCTTACCCCAACCAGACTAGGTAGGATCAAGAGAACAAATGATACCAAATTCTGGCAATGATGTGGAGAAAGGGGAATGCTCGTTCACTGCTGGTGGAATTGCAAACTCTTGTAACTTCTATGGAAAACAGTGTGGAGAACTCTTAACAAACTAAAAATGAACCTACCATATGACCCCATTATACCACTCATTGACATACCCAAAGGACTCAGCCTATTGTAGATACACTTGTATAACCATATTTGTTGCTTGCTCTTTTCACAATATCTAAGAGATGGAAGCAACCTATGTGCTCCTCAACTGACAAGTGGTTAACAAAAATGTGACATATTTATACAATGGAGTTCTATTGAGCCTTAAAGAAAGATGAAATAATGATATTTGCAGGTAAATGGATGGATCTAGAAACTGTTATACTAAGTGAAGTAACACAGACTCAGAAAAACAAACAACATATGTTTTCCCTAATATGTGTATCTTAGCACCAAATCCTTTTAAATTCCAGGTCCTTTTAATAAGATGATTATATAGCAGTCTCTTTTGCATGAAATGACTACCATCATCACAACTTCAGCTGAGCCTGATCTCTAAACATCGTGACAATGGTGCTTGTTGATGGTTGTGCTCATTCATTAAAGGAGGGCCAATGAGGGTCATTGGACCCTCACTGGATTATCCAGCCACTCTTCCCAGCCAACTGTATGTAATTTGACCCTAATCACACATGGCCTCCTGGATTTGTAGAGAGCTGAAATATACAATCTGGGGAAGGCTAGGAAGAGAAGGCATGACCTATGCTAGGTAAAGGCTTTCCAGTATGCATACTCTCAGGTCATACATACACCTCAGAAGCCCCTCAGTTATCTTGGTAAGTAAGCTCAATAAATTCGTTGGTTCCCCAGTAAAACTTTAATTAGACATTGGCTTGACACCAGAACTTTAAAAGGGAATAAGCATTGCTTAGTGTCCCCAGAAAAAGAAGTCTCACAACAGATGGAAAATATATTTGTCAGTGCTAGTATATCTCATAATTATTTTTTTAAAAAAGAAAATAAGTATGTAAAAGATGTTAAAAGGATATGATAATGGAGATATTTTCCAAAAATAGAAAAAAATGAGAAAGCCTAAGCAAGTGATGAAGGTCTGCTTAGGTTTGTTATGATATATAAATGATGAGACCAAAATAATATACACATAATCTTAAAATTTCTATGGTCATAGTTTAGTCAAGTAGTTTAACAAACAAAATAAATAGTCAAGTTTTATCTGAGAATATTTGTTTTTTTACCTAAGCCTTATCTACATAGCACATGTTAATTAAAAGTATCAGACTGGTGTAAGTAAACTTATTGGATGTTTAACAGCTATAGGTTGAGGCCTATACTAATGTGGTCAGAGGGACTTAAAGGAGTTTTTGCCCCTTGCCCTCCAAGTTCGATTATGTTCCATGGGTCTATGGAACATCTCTCCAAATGTTCTGTAACTATGGTGAGTCACCTTTCCTATTGTTCAGGAAAGACATGGAGACTCCACAAGATGGACTTTAAGCAGTATCCAGTCTCTGAAAAGGAGGGTCGACTCAGAGGAAACATCTCATTCACTTCCAAGTGAAGCCAGGCATTGTGGAACAGGACCTTTGACTTATCTTCAGAAGATGGAACTGGTAAAAGAAAGGACCCAGGAGCTCTTCCCAAGCCCATGTGACCCCTGAGAAACAGATCCTCAAATGACTTTACGATGTCATTGTAAAAATAAATGTCAAATGTAAAAACGTAAAAATAAATAGATTTATTTAGGCCAACTATATGGTCTTAAATATCCAAAAGGAAAATATAACCAAAGAGTTATACATCAATATATTTATTTAAGAATTCAAAGGATTACACTTCCCAGACATTAGGCTTAAGTCTATGTAAAAAGTTACTTAGACAATTATTTATCATTGATGATTTTGTTCCTAACCAGAAAGTGCTGCTCAGATGTAAGGCTTCAAATCTTGGTCTCCAATACTGTAGTGCCCACCTGTCGCTAAGGGAGACAACCAACTATTGTTCTAAAATGCTGGCTAAATTTGTTTTCTCCCCTTATCCAGAAACCTTTGAGAGGGAACTGACACTGATTCTAACCACTCCAACAGCTATCAAATTACCTGAAAGCAAATCCTGAATCCGTCACTCTAGAGTCCAGGCATGGAAGACAAGAGAAAATTGAGAAGGCACTCAATAGAAGGATGCTTTTGGAAGCCCTTGTAAAGAGATTCCAATGGACTCTCATATGAACATTTGAAAATTGCCCTGTTCTGACTTTTTTCTAGTCCCCTGTCTAGAACCTGTAATGCTAATTACTCTTATCTTTACTTCTTCACATCTCCTAGTCACAATTCAAGGACTTTCTTTTCTCCTTAGAGATAAGAGCTATGCAATTTGGGCATCTTTTAGATAGACCGACTGAAGGGGTACTCCAATTGCCTCACCCTGCATCCCTGTTCAACATGGAAGAAGCCAGAGCAGTCTGTGTCTCCATTCGCTATTGGAAATTTGGGTAACCTCTTCAGAGGATGGTGTGGTAAGAATAGGAGGTAGGAATTGGCTAGGCACTTAGGGTAAAAAGACCCCAAGGAAAAGTAGCCAGTTTCTTGGCTAAAGCTCACAATGTCTTTGGGCCTCTTAACATTATATTCTGTTCTAAAGGCCAAAAATGTTGAAAGTATTTGGGAGCTTCTATGTAATCCTTAAAGATTTTAGGGTTACCTGTTCAGAGTGGGGGAATGTTAGAATAGCCAAAAGCCCCATAAAAATAAACAAATCAAAGAAGAAGAAAAAGTACATGAAGTTCTCAGAAAAAAGTGATGGGGAGTTATGGGAGGAGTTGGAGGGGAGGGAGTGGGCATGGATTTGATCAAAATACCTTATATGCATTTATGAAATTCTCAATAAATTTATTTTAAAAAGAGAAATTGGTTATAGCTTTCAAGAGCTTCTTAAGCAACTGCTGTCTTCAAATCTCTATGCCATTATAATCATACAGGTAGCAAACTAAAACAGAATCACAGGCTTTGAGAGTCTCAAGATTTAGTCGTATGGTAGGCCAGAAGTTAAGCCAACAATCACTTTGGAAGATATGGGAAATCATTTCAAGTGCTAGGGGAAAGAATAGGTGAGAGATACATAATTAAAAGTCCTTAGGAGCAAGGGATGTCAGAGGAGGCAACACTTGGCTACATGTAAACTCAGGTGCAACCTTTGCCAGGAAAGGAAAATAGATAATGTATATATTAGACAGAGAGGGAAAGGTGAAGACAGAGACAGTAGTTGGGACAACATTTAAGAATGACTGATATCTATCTATCTATCTATCTATCTATCTATCTATCTATCTATATGCCTATAGAGTCAAAAAAAAATCTGGAAAGGCAAGAACAAAGCAAATCCAAACCCAGTAGATAAGAAGAAATAACAAAAATTAGAGCAGAAATCAATGAAATAGAAACAAAGAAAAAAATAGAAAGAATGAATCTAAGAGCTGCTTCTTTGAAAAAAATAAACAAGATAAGCAAACCCTTAGCACAACTAACAAAAAGAAAGAAAAAGCAAATCCAAATCAACATAATCAAAGATGAAAGGCGAAACGTCACAACAGACTCCAAAAAGACCCAGAACATTATAAGGGAATACTTTAAAATTCTATTCTCTATAAAATTTGAAAATCTAAAAGAAATAGATGAATTTATAAATTCATTGAAACCACCAAAATTAAACCAAGAGGAGATTAATAGCTTAAAGAAACCCATAACAAACAAGGAAACCAATATAGTAATACAAAACCTCTCAACTAAAACAACCCAGGTGCAAATGTATTCATAGCAGAATTTTACCATGCCTTTAAAGAAGACCAATACTACTTAAATTATTCAAAAAGATATGAACAGAGGGAGAAATACAAAGTCCTTCTACAAAGCTAACATCACTCTAATATCAAAACCAGGAAAAGACAACAAAAATCTAAAGGCCCATATCTTTAATGAACATAGATGCAAAAATTGTCAACAAAATACTCACAAATTGAATACAGACACACATCGAAAAGATCATCCACCATAATCAAGTTGCCTTTATTCTGGAGATGCAGGGATGGTTCAATATATTTAAATTAATAAATGTAATAAATAATATGAATGGACTTAAAGGGAAAAATCCCAAGATCATCTCAATAGACAAAGCTTTTGACAAAACCCAACCTGTATTCATAACAAAAGTCCTAGAGGGAATTGGACTGGAGGAGACATACCTCAACATAATTAAGAATATATACAACAAATTCACAACCAAATCTTCTAAATGGAGAAAAATTAGAAGCATTTACATTAAAATCAGGAACCAGACAAGGCTGTTCACTATCCCCACTCCTCTTCAATATAGTGCTTGAAACTTTAGCTAGAGCAATAACACAAGAGAAAGAAATTAAAGGAGTACTAATTAGAAAAGCCAACGTTTATCCCTACTTGTAGATGGTATAATATTATACAGAAGAGATCCAAAAATTCCACCCGAAAACTTCTAGAAATGATCAACACTTTCAGTAAAGTGGCAGGCTACAAAATCCATCAACAAAATTCAGTAGCTTTTCTATGGACAAATAACAAGCTATCAGAGAAAGTGTTCAGGGAAACACTCAGATTCACAGTAGCCTCAAAAAAAAAAAAAATAGAGATAAACCTAATCAAAGAAATTAAAAACTTCTTCAATGAAAGTTTGACTCCACCCACTGTGCCTTGACTCCCACAGTCTCATTCACTCTCCCAGCTCCCCCACCCTGTCTTTCCTCTTAGCATGGGCACTGGCCCATTTCTTCTCTTGGCAACCCAGACCTCTGGACTACCCTCTTGGCTCAGAATCCCCACTGCTTCCTGATCCTTTGCACCCAGACCAACTCAATTCCTCAGTCTAGTTGTCTGGAGCCCTCAAAGCCCATTCCCTCCACACCTTGCCTTTGCACACCTGAGACCAGCCTTCATCCTTGGTTGTCCCACCTCCAGCCTAGATTCCTGAGACCAGCCTCCTTCCCCAACTGCCTGAGAGTCCTGAATCCTATCTCTATCTAGGAATCCTAGCAAATTGAACTGTGCCTGCTGACCAGAGGGATCCAGACTTGGACCTCTGTCAGAACTCCTGAGCAGCAGGACTAAAGCCATCTGGCCTCTCTAATATAAAATCAAAAGAGAGACCCTGAAGCCTAGACCAACCAGGTTTTCATGCCCAACAAGTAAACCACAAAGACACATAAAGTTTTCAAAAAGAAGCAGACCTAAACTCAACAAAGGAAGACTTGGGTCTCACACAAGAATCAGAAACTACAAAAGAAATCCACATGTCAAAGTCACAGCAAAAAAATAATAACATGAAAAACCCAAATAATACATCCCCACCAAATAACAACAGTCCTCTAGAGGAGCACAATGAGAACCCCCTAGAGATAACACAGAACATGGAATTCAAAAGAACAATTATAAACATGATAAAATAATTCAGTGAATTTAAAGAACACAGAGAAATCAAAGAACTGAAAGAAGATAGGGATAAACTTATGAATAAATTCAGAAGAGTTAGAAATACTGAAGAACACTCAGGCTGAAATGAAGAAGGAAGTGAAGCACTCAATAAGCCAATCAGAAACGAGAGAAGAAAGCCTCACCAAAAGATGAATGAAATGGAAAACAGAATAATAAGACTGGAAGATAAAGTGGGTGAATTAGACCACTCAAACAAAGATTATGAAAAATTTAAGAAAACACAAGAATGGAATATGCAGGAATTGTGTGACACTGTAAAAAGACCAAACTTAGGATTCATAGGCATACAGGAAGGAGAAGAATCTAAGGATAATAGTATGGATCAGACCTTCAACAGGATTATAGAAGAAAATTTTTGAAAATTAAAGAAAGACATACCCATACAAATACAAGAAGCATACAGAACACCAAATACGACCAGAAAAGAAACATTCCACGGCACATCATATTAAAAACACTAAACGTTAAGAACAAAGAGAGACTACTGAAAGCTGCAAAAGAAAAACAACAATTCACATATAAAGGAAAACCCATAAGAATTACCACTGACTTTTCAGTGCAAACTATGAAAGCCAGAAGAGCCTGGACCAAAGTATTCCCAGTTCTAAATGACCGCAGATGCCAACCCCAATTACTTTTCCCAGCCAAAATGTCTATTATAGATGAAGGGAAAAGAAAAATTTTCCATGACATAAATAGGCTAAAAGAATTCATGTCCACAAAACCAGCCCTTCAGAGAGTTCTTGAAGCAATACAAAGAGTTGAAAAAAGGAATGGCTATACCCAAGTGGTGACAGAATGAAACTTAATGAAGGTATAACTTTGGAAATGTGCAGTTGCACCAAGAATCTGACAAGAAATTGAAATGACAGGAATCAATATACATCTTTCATTAATAACTTTAAGTATCAATGGACTGAACCCCCCAGTCAAAAGACAGAGACTAGTTGAATGGATTAAGAAACACAATGCATCTTTCTGTTGTCTGAAAGAAACCCATCTCACTTTCAAAGACAGGACTACCTTAAGGTGAAAGGATGGGAAAAAAATATTCCAAGACAATGGTACTAAGAAAAAGGCAACTCCAAATGGATCAAAGACCTCAATGTGAAGCCTGAAACTCTGAAACTGTTAGAAGAAAACATTGGCAATAACTTACAGTACATAGGTGTAGGAAAGGATTTTCTAAACCAGACATCAATTGTTCAGGAAATAGGGTCAAGAATCAATTAAACTAAAACTCATTAAACTAAAAAGCTCTGTACATCAGAAAAAGCAACCAAAGAGGTAAAGAGAAAACCCACAGAATGGGAGAAAATCTTCAGCAGTGACACATCTGACAGAGGTTTACCATCCAGAATGTATAAAGAACTCCAAAAACAGAATCAAGACAGGAAGTAACCCGATTAAAAGATGGGCTAAGGAACTGAACAGAGAGTTCTCAAATGAAGAAGTAAAGATGGCTAAGAAGTATCTTAAAAGGTGTTCAACATCATTAGTAATTACAAAAATGCAAATGAAAACCACTTTAAGATTTCCTCTTACCCAAGTCAGACTGGCTAAGATCAAGAGAACAAATGATACCAAATGTTGGAGAGGATGTGGGGAAAGGGGAACACTCATCTACTGCTGGTCGGATTGCAAACTTGTTCAACCCCTATGGAAAGCAGTGTAGAGAACCCTTAAAAAACTAAGAATGAACTTACCATTTGACCCAGTTATACCACTCCTTGGCATATACCCAAAAAACTCATCCTATTGCAGAGACACTTGTACTTCTGTTTGTTGCTGCTGTTTTCATAATAGGTAAGAGATGGAAGCAACCTAAGTGTCCCTCAACTGATGAGTGGATAATGAAAATGTGGTGCATTTACACAATTGAGTTCTACTCAGCAGTCCCGAAAGATGAAATCATGAAATTTTCAGGTAAATGGATGGAACTAGAAACATACTAACTGAAGTAACACAGACTCAAGAAAACAAACAACGTATGTTCTTCCTCATATGTGGATCCTAGCACCAAATCCTTGTACCCAGACATAACTACAGGAACCAGGAAAATGAAAATGAACCAGGAAGGTAAAGGAAAAGAAAGAACCTGAGAGAGAACAGTAGGAAACTGGTGCTATTAAGGAAGATATGGATAAAAATTAGGTTAATTTATGAGAGTGGGGAGGGAGAGTTATACAAGGAACCCTGGAGATAAAGGGAAAGAAGGAACTCAAAAGAAGTGGGACCATAGGAGAAGGGTGTTATTAAGGGAGAAATGGGGAAAATGGGGGCACTTTCAATGGGGAAACCATGGTGGAAGGGTTAGACAGTGAGAGAGATAAATAATTCCTAGCTAGTTTTAAAAAAACAGAGGGAACCATATTAGTTCCAACAACCTACTGACTAATTGTACATACAACTAGTTCAAGGAAAATAATATATGTCTAGTCAAGGTTTATCTGAGAATGTTTGTTTTTTTCCCAAGCTTTATCTACATAGCACATGATAATTAAATGTGCCATATTGGTGGAACTAACCTTCTTGAATGTTTAACAGCCATACTTTGAGGCTTATATTAAACTGGTCAGAGGGACCTAAAGGACAATTTTTGCTATGTGCCCTCCAAGGTCGACTAAGTTCCAGGGGAATATGGAGCATCCCTCAAAATGTCCTGTAACTGTGGTGGCTCACCTGTCCACTTGTTCAGGGAGGCCATGGAGACCCCACGAGATGGATATGAACCAGTGTCCAGTTTACAAAGAGGAGGGTCAATACAGAGGAAAAATTTCCTCCATGCTTCCAAGTGAATCCAGCCACGTTTGAGCAGGACCTTTGACTTATCTTCACACAGATGGAACTGGTAAAAGAAAGGAGCCAGGGGCTCCTCCCAAGCCCATGTGACCTTGAGGAACAGATCCTCAAACAACCTTAAGAGTAAAAGTAAATTGGTTTATCTTGGCCAACTTTATGCCCTTAAACACCCAAAAGGAAAGTATAACCAAAGATTAAAGGGCCAATATAATTTTTTAAGAGTCCATATGTATAGCTAAAGGCTATATAACAAGCAACAATGCCAGATAGGAGATACCTTCTTTTGAGTTGTTAGCCAGGGTGGCCCAAGGGACTCCCAGATAGTAACCCAGCATAGAACTGGGAAATTGAACAGCAGACCCCAATCTTATGTAAAGGAATATTCACAACTGATTGTTGCTAGATGAGAAACAGGTGACCTTCCTTAAACAAAGACCTCTAGATAGGCTGACTAGATTCACCAGATGGTCAAGTAGTGGGGAACAGCTGGGGGTGCTGACAACACAGGGGCCAGCAGCAGGGATAATAGAGTATAAGGGCTCTAGTGGGGGGAGGGAGGCTATGGGAGGGTGCCATCTGGGAAGTGGGTGTATAGTCGAAAAGATGGTTTGGGATGTTCTGTGTAATACACACACACACACAAAAATAAACAAATTAAAAAATATGTATTATATTTGAGGAGGAAGCATAAAAGTTTACATCATGTTAATTGGTAGAGGTGATGAACTTTACCATTGAAATCTACCCGATGACTTTATAGACA
>NW_008346434.1:1278847-1280650 GCF_000622305.1 Nannospalax galili
GAATCCAAAGTCTGATAATTGACTATGACCTGTTTTTGTAGTGATTTTAGCAATGGCAGTAATTGTCAGCAAAGAAATCTTATAAAACAGTAAGTATCAAAATAATATACAGTATTACCGGGGGGCCAACAAGGGGTTACTAAACCAACCTAATTGTTAGGTGGGTTGAAATTTTGAAAATGGATCATTACAAAGTTTTTTGAGAGTGTTAACATTGGTTTCAACAACATTTGATTCATTTACAAAGAAACAGCATTTTTCCCAATACCCACACACCCACTCCATGTTCAGCAGTTATTAAGTCCAGTGCTCTTTTGTTTTGGAGCATAACCCCGGCAAGAGAGTTCATTTTTCATTGGAGAGATTCCAGGCTGTCAGTCATGGATGCCATTGCCTGGTCCAGCTTGTCTCGGAAATCTCCCGCCAGGTGCTGGGCTTGCACAATTGTCGCCGTAGCAACGCCTCCAGCACCCAGGGAGAGTGCAAGTTCAATCCCTACCAGCAAAGGGATGAAGGTTTCTCTCTGCTGGCAGCTGTGTAGGAGGAGAGCGGCTTTTTCCTTTGAATAGGTACACCTGGGATGTAATCATTACTGGTACACAAAAGGTGGACAAAGAGAAATTAACACAGTTTTGGGCTTTTTCTTTGCACCATATGAAGAGAGGAGGGGCAATGCATGCTGTACTGGAGAGAATATTGTTAGTGAGGCATTTTTAATGAGTAGGCTTACTTGCTGAAAATGCAAATTGAATAGTTAGCCAGTTGTTTGAATAAGGGGATATCCATTAGATGAGAGTCAGTGAAATCTTTTTTTGGTTCCTGGGTAGAGAAGGGTGGTATTAACTGGTACTGCTGTCAGTAGAGGACTATTGCTGGGTGTGCAAAAGAAGCAGTTAGACATTGAGGTAGGTGGTGAAGGGAAGAAAGTTAGCAACATACTGAATGTACTTGTTCCAGGACATAGTTGATCTTATCTGGTCCTCTGTTTGTCTTTTCTGTAGAATAATATTATGAGTTAGCACAGACTTAGCTGCAGATACAAGCTGTGGAGAGATATAAAAGTCAGCTGTAGGGCACCTAGAGAATGCACCTGAGTAGAACTTTCTTATTACTCCAATACTCTAGCAATTGTCCCATGGATCTGATTTTTTCCTTGAAAAGTAAAATCTCTAGAACATGGTATTAGGGAGAGCGGGGGCTGTCTGAAGTATTGGTGCTAAGCAGGGTAAAGACAGCCATGAGGATGACAGAGAAGGAGGCTCCAGGGGAACATCTGTGGCATGCAGTCTCCACTAGGTCATGGATCTCTTTCCACATGATCCGGTGTGGCTTTGGGTGTCATCTCCGCCTCTTTCTTTTCTTTGTCTCTGACAGGGTCATGTGAGCCATCTTTTTCATGGGCGGGTAGGTGTCGGACATTTCTAGCTGGAACCCAGATAGGCTTTGGTTGATCCTGTGGGAAAACACAAGCAAATCCTCTCCCTGTGGTCAGCAATGGATCTGGTCCTTTCCAGAGTCCATCAAAGGGGTCCCTCCATTTAACCATGATGGGTGGTACTGGATGTGTTTGAGCCCAGTGTCGGATGATGGGAGGAGCATTTGTCCCTCTATATACATTAAGTACATGAAGGGTAAACAAGGCTAATGTTAATTGAATATTGGGAGAATATGTTGTTTGAGCCTGTCTTTTTAGTTGGTCTTTTAAGGTTTTATGTGACCTTTCCACAATGGCTTGTCCATGAGGGTTGTATGGGATGCCAGTGTGATGGGTGATTTTCCAGGCTTCACAAAAATTTTTAAATG
>NW_008346434.1:1280881-1281957 GCF_000622305.1 Nannospalax galili
AATAATGGACTGGGGAGGGTAGATCTACAAATGTCTCTCCAATCCTGGGGAAGCAGGTTAGTATTAAATGTTTGTAGTATAGATTTTGTCCATGGAGCATGGATTCCATCCTCATGGACAGCTTGGCGTAATTCTTTTAATTCTGCTGCTGGGAGCGGGTACCAAGCTAGTGGGCGTTGCCTTGTTATTTGTAAGTTAACAGGAAAAGCCTCTACGGGTGGGGTTTTTGGGTCCTGAGGCCATTGTGTCTGGAGGCTTTGGGGCTGGGAACTCCCATTATCCCTAAGATTACACAGCTGTTCTATGGCTGTAGGCTGTGGCTGGGATGGCTCCACAGGCGGTGGCAGCCGAGGTGAAGGGGGAGGGGATTTATCTGGGGATCTTTGGGAGTTTTTGAAGTCTGGGCGTTAAGATCTGGGCTTGTTAAATCAGCAAGAGGGGGGTAAGAGTTATTTTTGTTGATGGGTGGGTTTTGTCTGACTTGGTCAAATTTTATTTTGGGGGCTGTTGAATCTGTTATTGGGAAGTCTTTAGGGTCTTTTTTATCATTTGAACCCTCCCCTTTATTATTTTCTGGTGCTTGTAAGCTTTTCTCGATCTTAGGTGGGTTTCCTAAGCATTGTTGGATGGCTGCTATTATGGGGAGAAAGGAAAGGGGCAAATTGCATCTTTCCTTGATTTCCTTTCTACAAGCCAGATATGCAATGTTAGTCCAGTCCTCTGGATCAGAAATGTCTGCTGACAGGATCCAGGGTGCAAATTGAGATACTTCATTCCAAAATTTTGAGCTTTCTTTTTGGGAAATCTTAAGTACTCTTGATTTAAGCAGGGCTTTAAGTGAGTGAATTTGGAGGTTTTTTTGGCGTGATGCTGAATTACCCATTATAAAAAGGAAAATAGTGTTGTCTAGCGTTTAATGTTCCTGGAGCAGTCTGACACCAGGGGATTGGAACGCTCTGACAGACACAAGCCTGGCTGCAGATTTAAGGTCTACAGGAAAAAAAAATGGCCTTTTAAAATCTTTTGTTAATTTAAATTCTCACCTAACTGGTTTTAGCTGTGGTTTGAGTACCCCG
>NW_008346435.1:0-408 GCF_000622305.1 Nannospalax galili
TCAAATAAATTGTATATTAGTTCTAAATATACACAATACTAAAAAGCAAAATGTATCTTTAATATCAAATAGCTTGCATTACATAATCCCTTTTTAAAATAATCCCCTTTTTTGATGAATCTGCCATATACATCAACAGCATATTATGAAAATGACTTAAAAAGAAATGGCTTTGGGGCTCGAGAGATAGCTCAGGAGTTAAGAGCACTAACTGCTCTTGCAGAGGATCCGGGTTCGATTCCCAGCATCCACATGGCAGCTACGAACAGTCCTTAACTCTAGTTCTGACCTCCACAGCACTGCATGACACGGATGTACTCACAAAATAATAAAATATTTTTTAAAAAAAGAAATGTCGGCTGGGCATGGTGGCACACGCCTTTAATCCCAGCACTCAGGAGGCAGAGG
>NW_008346436.1:0-493 GCF_000622305.1 Nannospalax galili
TCAACAAATGGGACCTCATTAAACTAAAAAGCTTCTGTACATCAAAAGCAATGAAGGAAGTGAAGAGAAAACCCACAGAATGGAAGAAAATCTTCACCAGTGACACATCTGACAAAGGTTTAACATCCAGAATATAAAACACACTCAAAAAACAAAGAATCAAGAAAGGAAGTAACCCAATTAAAAAATGGGTTAAGGAACTGTACAGAGGGTTCTCAAGAAATAAAGATAGCTAAGAAGCATCTTAAAAAAATAAAAGGTGTTCAACATCACTAGTAATTAGGGAAACACAAATTAAAACTACTTTAAGGTTGTATCTTACCCCAGTCAGACTGGCTAAGATCAAGAGAATACCAAATGTTGGAGAGGATGTGGAGAAAGGGGAACATTCACCCACTGCTGGTGGGACTGCAAACTTGTTCAGTCCCTTATGGAAAGCAGAATGAAGAACTCTTAAAAAACTACAAATGAACCTACCATTTGACCCAGTTAT
>NW_008346437.1:0-1079 GCF_000622305.1 Nannospalax galili
TTCTCCAAATGTACAGGGAAGGAAGGAGAAGACTAAACCATCTATAGGTTATCCACCCTGTTAAATAGCTTTCTTCTGCCATACCAAAATACTTGAGAAAATCAACTTAGAAAAAGCAAAGACTTGTTTTGCTTCACAGACTCAGAAGGTTCAGGGCATGGCTTCTGGCCCTGTTGCTGGCAGCCTGGTTGGCACAGAACATCCTGTGGGAATGTGCAGCAATGGGGCTTCTAGGATGCAAAAGACACAGAAGAGACCAGTGTCTCAATGGTCCCATCTAGGACAGCCCCCCCAATGACATAACTTCTTCCCTCTAGCCTCTCCTTCTACAGGTTCCATCTCCTCCTGATAATGCCACTGGCTGAGAACCAAGCTTTTAGCATAAAAGGCCTTGGGGAGACAATTAACATCCAAATGATAATATATCCTCCCAAGCAATTACCTTTTTCCTCCTTTATTATATTTGTAATCATAGCTTTGCCTAGATATTAAGGATCAGAGGTAAGCAAGCAGGTTTCATGGAGCAGGTAAACATGCAGGTTTCAGTCACAAGTCTGGCACTGAAGAAAGAACCAGTCTAATATCATTCTGGATTTTAGAATAAACTGTCTCAGATTTTCCTCTTGGGGGTGGGGGGAGTCATTTAAACCATGTGCTCTGAAGTGGCATGCTAGACCATACTCTCCAATGCTGTCTTCAGTAGTAGAGACAAAGGCTGGGATGTCAGGTTGGTGGCACTTGTTTATGCCCTGTTACCCCTTCTTTGTCGTGTCAGTCCTCTCTGCTGGCAAGGACCAAAATTCTACCTAAGCCAACGGAAAGCACAGAGAAACTTACTGGATCGGGTGTGGTTGATCTAGGAAGAGCATGAAGCACAAGGCTCAGTGTTTCTCCATATATAAAGCTAAGTTACCGGTTGTTTCCTAAGCCAGCAAGTAGAAGCACACCACCATGATCATAGTCGCAGACACAAGTTATTTTCCTAAACTCCTGCACGTGTCATTTTTTTAATGACAAGCTTTGGGTCTGTACAGTGTGTCAGATCCTGTGTATCTACAATTTGGCATCTGCAGATTCAA
>NW_008346438.1:0-473 GCF_000622305.1 Nannospalax galili
TGATGTACAGAAGTTTTTAGTTTAATGAGGTCCTATTTGTTGATTCTTGACTGTGCTTCCTGAGCAATTGATGTCCAGTTTAGAAAATCCTTTCCTACACCTATATCTTTTAGGTTTTTGCCAATGTTTTTCTTCTACATTTTCAGTTTCAGGCTTCACATTGAGGTCTTTGATCCATTTGGAATTGAGTTTTGTGCAAGGTGAAAGATACGGGTTTAGTTTCATTCTTCTACAGGTGGAGATCCAGTTTTTCAGCAACATTTGCTGAACATGCTGTCTTCCCTCCAGTGAATGTTCTTGGCCCCTTTGTCAAATATCAGGTGGTTGAAATTGCATCTTCGATTTTGTTCCAGTGATCTATAGGTCTATTTTTGTGCCACTACCATGTTGTTTTTATGACTACAGCTTAAAATCTGGAATAGTAATCCACCTGGCTTTGCTCTTAGTGCTCAGGGTTGCTTTGGCTATCTGAG
>NW_008346439.1:0-236 GCF_000622305.1 Nannospalax galili
GTGTGCGTGCGTGCGTGTGTGAGTGCGTGTGTTTGTATGTATGTGTGTGTGCGTGCGTGTATGTGTGTGTTTGTGAGTGTGTGTGTGTATGTGTGTGTGCGTGCGTGATTGTGTGCATGCGTGCGTACGTGTGTGCGCTTGTGTGTGTGCGTGTTAGTGCATGTGTGTGTGCATGTGTGTGCATTTGTGTGTGTATGTGTGTGTGTGCGTGCGTGTGTGTGTGTATGTGTGTGTGG
>NW_008346439.1:7567-10508 GCF_000622305.1 Nannospalax galili
TGCGTGTGTGTGCATGTGTGTGCGTGCCTGTGTGTATGTGCGTGTGTGCGTGTGTGGGTGCGCGTTTGTGTGTGTACATGTGTGTGTGCATGTGTGTGTGTGTATGTGTATGTGTGTGCGTGTGCGTGTGTGTATATGTGTGTGTGCAAGTGTGTGTATGTGTGTGTACGTGTGTATGTGTGTGTGTATGTATGTGTGTGTGTGCGTGTGCATGTGTGTGTGTTTTTGTGTGTACGTGTATGTGTGTGTATGTATGTGTGTGTGTGCATGTGTGCGTTTGTGTGTGTTCGTGTGTGCATGTATGTGCGTGTATGCGTGCGTGTGTGTGTGTTTGTGTGTGTTCATGTGTGTGTATGTGCGTGTGTGCGTATGTGTGTGTGTGCGTGTGTGTGTGTATGTGTGTGGGCGTGTGTGTTCGTGTGTGTGCGTGTGTGAGTGTGCATGTGTGTGCACGTGTGTGTATGTGTGTGTTTGTGTGTGTGCGTGTGTGTTTGCGTGTGCATGTGTGTGTGTGTGCGTGTGTGTGTGAGTATAAGGGTGTGTGTGTGTGCGTGTGTGTGTGTCTGTGCGTGTGTGCGTGTGTGTATGTTTGTGTGTGCGTGTGTGTGTATGTGTGGGTGTGCTTGTGTTTGTGTGCGTGTGTGTGTATATGTGTGTGCGTGTGTGTGCGTGTGTGTGTGTATGTGTGTGTATCTACGTGCGTGTGTTTGCGTATGAGAGTGTGCATGCGTGTGTTATTGCGTGTGTTTGTATGTATGTGTGTGTGTGTGCGTGTGTGTATCTGTGTGTTTGTGCGAGTGTGTGTGTATGTGTGTGTGCATGCATGATTGTGTGCGTGCCTGCATGCGTGTGTGCGTGCGTGTGTGCTTGCGTGTTTGTGCATGCGTGCATGCGTGTGTGTGTGTGCGTTGTGTGTGTGTATATGGGTTTGTGTGAACGTGCGTGTGTGCGTGTGTGTGTGCGCGTGCGTGTGTGTACCTGTGTGCGTGCACGTGTGTGTGCATGTGTGTGTACGTGTATATGTGTGTATGTATGTGTGTGTGCATGTGTGCGTTTGTGTGTGTTCGTGTGAGCATGTATGTGCGTGTATGCATGCATGTGTGTGTGTGCATGTGTGTGAATGGGTGTTTGCGTGTGTGTGCGTGTGTGTGTGCGTATGTGTGTGTGTATATGTGTGTGTGCGTGTGTGTGCGTGTGTGTATGTGTGTGTAAGTGTGTGTGTATGTGTGTGTATTTGTGTGTGTGTATGTGTGTATGTGTGTGTGCGTGTGTGTGTGCGTGTATGTGTGTGTGCATGCGTGTGTGTATGTGTGTGTGTGCATGTGTGTGCGTGTATGTGTGTGTGCGTGCGTGTGTGTGTGCGTGTGTGCGGGTGGGTGTGTGTGTGTGTGTGTGTGTGTGTGTGTATGTGTGTGTGTATGTGTGTGTGTGCGTGTGTTTGTGAGTATATGTGTGTGCGTGTGTGTGTGTGTGTGTGCGTTTGGGTGTGTGTGCGTGTGTGTGTGTAAGTGTGTGTGTATGTGTGTGTGCGTGTGTTTGTGAGTATATGTGTGTGTGCGGGTGTGTGTGAGTATATGTGTGTGTGTGCGTGCGTGTGTGTGTGTGCGTGTGTTTGTGCATGTGTGTGTGTGCGTGTTTATGTGTATGTGTGTGTGCGTGTGTGCATGTGGGCGTGCGCGTGTGTGTGTGTGCGTGTGTGTGTATGCGTCTGTGTATGTGCGTGCATGTGTGCGTGTCTGTGCGAGTGTGTGTGCGCGTGTGTATGTATGTGTGTGTGCGTGTGTGTGCACGTGCGTGTGTGTGTGCATGCGTGCATGTGTGTGTGTATGTGTGCGTGTGTGTATGTCTGTTTGTGTGTATGTATGTGTGTGTGTGCATGTGTGCATGTGTGTGTGTGTGCGTGCATGTGTGTGTGTGTGTGTGTGTGCGTGTGTGTGTGCGTTTGTGTGTGTTCGTGTGTGTGTATCTGCATGTGTGCGTTTATGTGTGCATGGGAGTGTGTGTATGTGTGTGTGTGTGTGCGTGTGTGCTGTGTGTGTGTTTGTCTGTGCCTGTGTGTGTGTATGTTTGGTTGTGCGTGTGTGTGTGCGTGTGTGTGTGTATGTGTGTGTGCGTGTTTGTGCGAGTGTGTGTATGTGTGTGTGTATCTGCGTGAGTGTGTGTGCGTATGAGAGTGTGTGCATGCGTGTGTGTGTGAGTGCGTGTGTTTGTATTTGTGTGTGTGTGCGTGTGTGTGTATGTGTGTGTTTGTGAGTGTGTGTGTATTTGAGTGTGCGTGCGTGATTGTGTGCATGCGTGCGTACGTGTGTGCGTGTGTGTGTGTATGTGTGCGTGTGTGTATGTGTGTGTATGTGTGTGTGCGTGTACGTGTGTGTGAGTGTGTGTGTGTGCACGTGCGTGTGTGTGTGCGTGCGTGCATGTGTGTGTATGTGTGCGTGTGTGTATGTCTGTTTGTGTGTATGTATGTGTGTGTGTGCATGTGTGCATGTGTGTGTGTGTGCGTGCATGTGTGTGTATGTGTGTGTGTGCGTGTGTGTGTGCGTTTGTGTGTGTTTGTGTGTATGTGTATGTGCATGTGTGCGTTTGTGTGTGCATGGGTGTGTGAGTATGTGTGTGTGTGTGCGTGTGTGCTGTGTGTGTGTTTGTGCGTGTGTGTATGTTCGGTTGTGCATGTGTGTGTGTGTGTATGAGTGTGTCCGTGTTTGTGCGAGTGTGTGTGTGTGTATGTGTGTGTGTATCTGCGTGAGTGTGTGTGCGTATGAGAGTGTGTGCATGCGTGTGTGTGTGAGTGCGTGTGTTTGTATATGTGTGCGTGCGAGTGTGTGTGTGCGTGCGTGTGTGTGTGTGCGTGCGTGTGTGTGGTGTGTGTGTGGTGTGTGTGCGTGCGTGCATGTGTGTGTGTGGGTTGTGCGTGGGGTGCGTGTGTGGGGTGTCTGTGCGG
>NW_008346439.1:20896-33877 GCF_000622305.1 Nannospalax galili
TGTTGTCCCTGATCTTCACCCTGTCCATCTGCTTTAAGAGTGCAGAGATTTGTGTGGGCCTGCCAATGTCTCAGCATCTCAGAAGTTGTGCCTCAGAGACCCAGGAAGTGTAAGAACTTCCCAGGGGCAGTTCACAAATGACCCTGCCTCCTGTCTCATTGTGAGGATTTTCTGCATTAGTCTTTAAAGGTTCTGATGGAATCAGATCCCTGTGGTCCACAGTGGTGACTTTGGAAAGAGAGTTTGTCCTCACCCACTCTCAGACTCCTGCACATGCCCCCTGTTCCATGGGCTTGGGATGACCCTGATTTAAGTCACAGAGTTGATGCTGCTGTGTGTCCCACTCAGTGGTGCCCAGTGAAAACAGCACCCTTTTCCAGGGTGTGCCTCTAAAATTTCTGGAAATTATTTGGTTGTAGCAGTGATTGGGGGCAATATTGACTTTGGTAAGCAAATCCCAAGGAATGTCAAATACCTCACAGTGCACCAACACAACAGTCCCACATCCAGAAGTGCTCATAGCTGGACCATTGACTTGGCCATGTCCTCTGGGCACTTTTGTAGCTAAGAAAGTTGTCTGTAATCTTTTATCCAACAGCCTGAATCTGACCCACAAGGAAAAGCAAAGTATTTGTTATGGTTGTAATGCACACAGAGCTTTTCAGGGTATCTGGATTTATGTGAACAAAAAGAAGACGTTGTTTTCTTTCAGAGCACAAACGAGTTTTACAGCACAGTGTGTTGTCCATGTCTTTGTGCTAATATCTACAAGACTGTCATTTAACACCAGAAAACTCAAGCACAGGACTGACTGAGTCGGCACTTAATGAGATCTTCTTGCCTCTGTGTGTGTGTGAGGAAGAGAGAGAGAGAGAGAAAGAGAGCGAATATAAACATGCACATTTATGTGCAAAACATAGATACATTTTAACGTAGTTTTAACTTATATGTATGGAAATGCATAATGAGCCGGGCATGGTGGCACATACCTTTAATCCCAGCACTTGGGAGGCAGAGAAAGGCAGGTCTCTGTTTAAGGCCAGCCTGGTCTACATAGCAAGTTCCAGGCAGTCAGGGCTACATAGTTAAGACCCTGTCTCAAAAAAAATGCCATAATGAAACGTACAGTTTTGTATGCTAACTGAAAAAATTTTAAATGTGTGCAATTCTCATATTCAGCTTGTGACATGAATTTCTTAAAATGGTATTCTTAATTCTGTTTTCTTCCCCCAAATGGAAATGTCTAAGGAAAATTTATTTTTAGTCACACAAATAATATGTGCATACTTTGTTCCTGTCAAAATTTAAACATTTGACAGACCTACATTCCCCACTGAAAACAATCCTAACTCCAGCAGTCCCCTTCATCAGGAGAAAATACCGCCTCTCAAGTCTTTGCTGCGTTCTCACCTAAGCCTGTACCTTCGTGTGGTCTTGTGTCTCTGCTTTTGTCTATATGTGAAAATCAAGTTCCCAAAAAAATATATACAGCACAAAATTAAACGTTCTTACAAAATGCTGAGCTATGTTGTTATGGCTTCAGTTGTTTGCTCTCTTCAGAACTCACATTGAACTTTCATCGTCTTTGTCCAAGTACTAAGAGGTGGGACCTTCAAGATATGATTTGGCCAGGAAGGTTCTGGCCCCATGAGGAGAGTTAATGCAACCCTTGCTTCTTTGCCCAGTGCCTTCTGCCATGTGAAGATGAGGCATATGTCACTCTAGAGGACACAGCATTTAAGGTTCTGTCACAGAATCAGCACTACCAAACTTGCTGACACTTTCTCAGCCTTCAGAATTGAGTGATAATAAAGTTCTGTCTGTAAACAATCTAGACCATGAACTGCTGTGTATGGACTAGACAATGGACTCACAGCAAAAATGAACTGACTTGGAGATGCATGTATACACACAAACAGCCCCCCAAACACAAATACACAGATACCCACACTCACACACACACACACACACACTCATGTGCACTCTTACACAGTCACACATGCTCACAAACATTCACACACTCACACAAAGATTATGCAGACACACACACACACATGCACACACATGCACACACATACAAAATGCATTCTTGCACACATACCCTTCCTGGAGAGTGCATTATGAAGTATAACTCAGCATCTTTCACTGCTGTGGTATCTAAAACCTCCACACTCAGTTTAAACACTTCTTGGGAGAGTGTGGTGTGGCCATCCCATGATCAGTTCTAGAATGTTCTTCCTTAGCATCCACTTTGTCATGTTTTCCTCTAATACTGTTCAAGGGGCTACACTTAGCGTACCCCAGTTCTAATGTGATGCCCTGCTAGGTGACCTTCCCCCTCACAAGATTCCCCTGCCTTCAGAGATCTGTGTGCTGTGAGCTCACAGTAAGAAGCCAGACACCTGGCCCACAGGAGTGTACTACAAGAGTTTGTGGGAAAATGGAGAACAGTGAAGTAAGCGATGGTTGAACTGATCCAGGTAAGGGCAGACGGTTCTGAACATGACTTCTTTACACACTTCCTAGAGTATAAAAATTAAAGGTAAAATTGAATCTGTAAGTAGGCCAGGTGAACTTCCTAGTGAATTAAGTGACTGGATGTTTTTAAAATCCACTTCGCAAAAGTTCAAGTGCCTCACCTGCCTTAGTCAGAACTACTTAGGCACTATCTGTCAACATGAAGCTCTAGCCAGGATCAAGGCATCTGGTACTTTTGATGGGTCAGCATCCTGACTCCAGACACCCCTGAACAGACATTGCCTGGTCACCTGCCCTGAGAGGTCACTACTGGGGTGACTTGCAGGAGGTATTCCAAAATGGACTCACAGAACTGAGTCTTATGTGATCTAGAAGGAGTGGAGCGTCCCTGCAAAGGAGATTCTGCATACAGAAGGCATCTGGGTCATCCTGTAACTGCTGTCCAACCTCTTGAGAGATGAACAGGGTCCTGTCTTTACAGAGCTCATGTGCTAAGCCAGGCATGTACACCCGTGCTGCTGAGACTCCTGCAGCGATCTGCCATATGGGCAGAACACATGGGGAAGCTGGTCTGCACAGAGATCAATCACTTGTCTCGTGTCACACAGCATTGTAGAGTCCCTGTGATCCCAGAGTCTGTGCTCTGCCCTGCTGCTGAGCTCTCTTCCAATTTATTTTGTCAGGTGGCCTAGGACCCAGAAAACAGCTCTCACCTGTTCACAGGATGAACTATTTCATGGTGGTTCATAGACTGGTGGGATGGCACAGTACTGTGGACTCTACTTTTTGACTTTCCTTTAGTGTCCTAAACACTGTCTCCTTCCTCAACCCACATGTCTTCTCTGGCCCACACACCAGGCAGTGAGTTTCTGGAGCAGGTAGCCTGGATGAAAGGGACCTTCTTGGCTCCAAAGCCAAGTACCAGCAAGCCTGCTCCACAGATGGCCCCACTCAGACAGATTCTTATGAGACTGAGGGAGGGCCAACTTGAATCTAGCACTGCTTTGGATAGCAGTGGCCACGGTGACCTGGTGGCTCAGACTATTCCCATCTAAAGCCTTCCAGGGTACTCTCTAGCCACCATCCCCACCACCACCCATGTCCCTGACAATGAGTTAACTTCCCTAGTCCTGAGCACCTCTTCCTTCCCCTTGGGACACCTCACTTTTCCTTTAGGAAAGGCAAGGCTCCTCAGGCAGGAAGATCCCCACCCAGTAGGACAAGCCCTTGAGGGGCCTCAGCAAAGCTGTGAGCTTTAGATTCATTAGGAAAGATAGCAGTGGCCTCATCAGGCTGCCAAGATGGTAAATGCACAGAAGTGCCCTTTCTCAATTTGTGCATCTAATGGCCATTATAGAGAATCACAGGGACTTCCCCCAAGCACTTCAAATGCACTGGTTAAAATGGGATTATGTCATGCCCTGAGGTAAGCCTTACTGTGTGGTGTAGTAAAAGGATACTCCAACAACAATTTCATATATGCCAAGTTTCCAGTCTTTTCATTTGCTATCCAGTGACATACACTGTTATAAAAGCCTTCCAGGGGCTGGAAAGATGTTCAGCGGGTAAAAGCTCTGACTGCTCTTGCAGAGGACCTGGGTTCAATGCCCAGCACCCACATGACGGCTAACGACAGTCTGTAACTACAGTTCCAAGGGATCTGACTCCCTCTTCTGACTTCTGTGGGCATTGCATGACACAGGTGTACCTACCTACCAAGCATTATACTCATATACATAAAACAAAAAATAGTAAGTAAAATATTTTTGAAAAATAGGGACTGGAGAAATAACTCTTGCGGAGGACCCAGGTTCTATTCCCAGCACCCACATGGCAGCTCAGAACCATCCTTAACTCCAGATCCAGGGGACTCCAAACCCTCCTCTGACCTCCATGGTGTTGGACAACACGGGTACACTCATATATATGCAGGCAATACACTATACACATAAAATAAAAATAATAAATAGAATTTAAAAATATAAAAAGTAAAAGAGTTCCAGTAATCATAAGTTTTCTGTCTTTCATTCTACATCACTAAGATTATTTTTTGCTTGGTGGTGCTGAGTGTGGACCCAGGACTCTGCACAGGCTAGACAAGTGCTCTCTCACTGAGCAACACCCCTATCCTCTACATAATTTCTATGTTATTATAGTTTTACCCTCATCTTGTTCCCAGGGACTAGATTTCCTCTAGAGAGCAACAAGAGTCCCACTGCTTAATCCCAACCTTTCTAAATCCTCTAAGGACCTTTCAGTTGTTTCATACTTCAACTGTCTAGTCCCAACTTAGAGCATCTGGTTCTCTGTGGGTAAGTTCTCCATACAGGCTTTTAAGAGGGAAAAATGTTACACATATGAAAAACACTAAAGAGGCAAACAGCCCAGCCTTTAAAAGTGAGTGGGGGGATGGGGGAGAGGTAACAAAGCTAACAGGCACTTCACAAAAGAAGTGTTCCCAGGCAGCCAGTGAACATGTGTAAAAAGATGTCCCCCATCGCTGGATGCCTGGCAAAAGTAAAGCAGAACCACAGAAGTTCCACAACTATCAAAGAAAAACAAAGTTGGACACTGGTTCAGGGGAGGCAGAGCTGAGTAGGTCAGAACTACCGCAACCCAAAAGGGGCAGCCTAATAAACTTGCAAGGGAGAAAAGAGGAGGGAGGAGGGAGAAGAGAGGGGGAAATCCGGCCTCAGGAGAGTCAGGGAAGTGAGAAGTGGAAAAAGGTCAGACATCAGATGTGATTAGGCCAGCTGTGACCACCAGCAGACCAGCACCAAGGCTCAGACTCTGTCTTATCCCATAACTGGGACTGGACACGGGGCCCTTTTTTTCAGGAGTGGCTGCATCAAGGAAGATGTACTAGCAGCCCATGTTCTCCTCACAGGCAGTTCAAGGGGAAGGATGGCCTTGAGCTGTTGGAAATGGTTAGTGTTTGCTCAAGTCCCTACAAGCTGTGGTTAAGGTCTAGTGCAGAAGAGGACTGAGAGGAACCTGCTCAGGGCTCAGTAAAAAAGAAAGTGTCACTTATATAAAACCAGCCTTTGCGGGCTGGGGAGATAGCTCAGCAGCTAGGAGCACTGGCTGCTCTTACAGACGACCCAGGTTTGGTTTGGTTTGTTTCCCAGCACCTACGTAGTGGATAACCACCATCTGTAACTGCAGTTCTAGGGGATCCAAGGCCTTCTTCTGACTTCTGTGGGCATTGCACCGCAGATATACTTATATACATGCAGACAGAATTAAAATAAATAAATCCAGAAAACTAAATAAAATCCAAAGTTAAAAATAAATAAATAGATAAATTAAACCAGCCTTCTCTGGAGTGATGGATGCCTCAGTGGTTAAGAGCATATATTGTTCCTGCAGAGGACCTGAGTTTAGTTCCAGCACCCAGATCAGGTGGCTCACAACTGCCTGTAACACCAGCTCCAAGAGATCTGTTATCCTTTTCTGGACTCCAAAGGCACCTACATACACATGCACATGCCCACACAAGACACACACACACACACACACACACACACACACACAATTTTAAAATATAAAATAAATAAATTTTTAAAAAATAAATCTTTGGGGCTGGAGAGATGTCTCAGTTAAGAGCACCAGCTGCTCTTACAGAGGACCCAGGTTCAGTTCCCAGCATCCACATGGTGACTAACAACCATGCATAATTCCAGTTCCGGGGGATCCAACGCCCCTTGCTGACCTCTATTGGCATTGCACAACACAGGTGTACTTAACCACAATCAGGCAATACACTCATACATATAGAATAAAATAATAAATAAAATACTAAAAAATAAGTGAATACAAATGAATCTTTAAAATCAACCTTTTTATACACAGGTGTAAGAAAGCATACACAGGTTGAGTAGCCCTTCTGCAATGTGCTCAGACCCAAAGCATTCTGGACTTCCTGTCATCCAGCTACTGGAACATTCACACATGCATGATGAGGCACCCCGGGATCAGGACCCAAGCCAAAACACAGACTCATTCATGTTTCATATGTACCTCCACACAGCCTGAGGGGAACTTTATAACAATTTCATGCAATAAGTTTTACAATATTTTACTCAATATTTATAAATTTTTGACCATGAAATGAAGTTTCATAGTACAAAATTTTCCATTTTTGATCTCACATTGATCCTCGAAAACTTTTAGATTTAGCAACTCTACCTGTACCCAGTATTTATGAGGGTGGGGTAACTGGAACTCACACACTTTGGAAAGTTGTGTGGAGTGTTTCTAAAAACTATAGTGCACATACCTCAGGATCCAGATATTGTGGGGAAGAAGGCTTGTGTGTAAAACAAGTGGACAAAAATGTCCATAGTAGTGCTACTGATAATAGTCAGAGCAAAGCCAATCTGTATCATGCAAATACAAACAGCCAAAGAAATTTTAGTATTTACCAAGGGAATACTAAGATTATCTATCTATCTATCTATCTATCTATCTATCTATCTATCTATCATCTATGACAGTCACAATATAAATAAGTCTCACAGACAGGACACACAGAGCAAAAGAAGGCAGGCAGGACCATCCAGAAACAGGTACAAATATCTGCTGAGAGGGGCCTAGCTCTGGCAGGATGGGCTGACAGGAGGTGCAGAGCAGCGGAAGCCCATAATCTCCCACAGCGATGAGGAACTCTAAGAGTGCCATCTAGCACATTGTGAAGTTGCATAGTTAAGGCGAATGCACACTACAGCTGGCAATTGTAGATTAAAAGGAGCCCAAGACTCACCTGCTAAATATAACACACACAGCTTGTTGATATCCTGTTTTTAAGGAAGATGCCCTTCAAAGGCATTTATGAGGACAGAAGAGGATTCCCTTGGTGTGCTAATGAAGTCCTGCCACATTTCCATCAGTCCTTGGAATAGCAGGAATGCATTTTGATGTCTTTACCTATCAGAATACAGTCTAAAGGAGAAAATAGAATATATTTAAGATTTGCTTCCAAACTACCCAGTAGTGGGTATGCGGGTGGGGGGCTGGGAGACACCGAGGGCACGGGTCCCTGCTGCATCAGTGATGGGTACATGGGAGTACATGTCTACATTTGTCCTAAATTTTCCATAATAAAGTGATTTATTTTATTTTTAATCTAATGCAATAAAAATGCTATAAGAATACAACATTGAGTGAATAATGACAAAAATGTGTGTGCCTGTTCAATTAAGATAGAATCCCCCTCCTCTCCCACCCCTCTGCAATGATTTTTAATTAAACCTGGCTTTTAGAAAGGCCAGAAAAAAAGAGTTGAAAATAAAATTTTACTTTAAGACAAAGCCTGGCTTTGCTTCATCTCACAAGATGGGTGGTGCCGCGGCCGGGTGTGTGAAACAATGCCAGGGTGTCCCACCCTGCCCTTCCTCCTCCCAGCCCATGGGATCACCCCACAGGGCCAGGAGGGAGTTGACTGATACCCCTTCCCCAAAGGAAGACAGCTGCTAGCCTCTCACATCCCTGAGGCTGGCCAGAAGCCTCCCTCCTGGGGCTGCAGGGAGGGAAGCCTTCCTCCTGCCACCACCCTGGGATTGTTCTGGATGGACCCCAGCTCCTTGTAGCCTCCACCCAGGCTTCCCTTGGTCTTTAAAAGGGGGTCCGAGGGTATTATTAGTTCTATGCCTCCTGTTCTCCCTGTGAATCCCTGCAACTTGGATCTTTGTACCATGCTATTTCTAGAGGAAAATGTTTGTTAACGGGAAAGCTGCAGGTCCCAGACCCTGGGGCAGCTGTGACTCATGGAGCTCCTGCCTCTGACTGGGGTTCTGGGCAAATAGCCTCACCTCCACCCAGGCACACAGAGCAGTTTGTAGGGAGCACCAAGCATTTTGTGGGGAGTACCACAGAGCATCCATCACATTGCCTTTTTGAATCCCCCTAAGGGGACACTGCCCAGAGTACACCCTTGAAGCAGGTTTTCTGGACTGGAACACCAGATTCAGCAGTTCAGTGATCATTTAAGGTCACATTTTGAGCCTTCTATATGGAGCTTGAGGTCATAACTCCATGAGACTCACAGAGTAGCTTGCGGCCCTGAAGCAGAAATAACAATCATTGGTGAATGTCCAAGGTCAGGGTTGGTTTGGTTTGGTTTAGTTTAGTGTGGTGTGGTGTTACGGTATGGTGTGATGTGATTTGGTGTGATTTAGTTGTTTGCGTTGTCTCGTTTTGTTTTGAGACAGGATCTCATGTAGCCAGGTTGGCTTGAACTCAGTATGTGTCAGAGAATGCCTCCACCTCTGGAGTACTGGTTTTATGTGGTGCTGGGTATACAATCCAGAGCTTCTTTCATCCTAGGCAAATGCTCTATCACCTGAACTCCATGCCCAGCTCTCCCACCCAACCCCTCAAGCCAGGTTTAATGTGTTCTTGATGTCCATAAAATCTGAATGTGCAACAGCTTTTCACAGGGCTCCTTTCCGCTGTGTCCACCACTGTGAAGATCGTTTTGCAATGAAGGAGCAGAGTACCAGGTTCTAAACCAGGAACCAATGATTCTTGAAAGGCAAATAGCCAGATCTAGATAAGAGTACCAGACAAGGTAGCCTGGCTCCATAGCTGGCCACTTTGCTAACCTGGGGAAGTCAGAATTCTTGAAGACTCATACTAGGAAAATCTGTCCTTTGACTTTTTCATCTGCTCAGGGTCTCCCTGAAGGATGAGTTTGTTTCACCATGCAGGTCTGCCCACAGCTCTACTCCACAGTGACACAGAGACCCCTACAAATGTAATGAATATGTATCCAATTCAGAGAGCAGCCAAGTGCTCAGAATCACAGCTCACGACACAGGCCAAGCGCCCTGTTCTAGCGTGGATCCTCTAAAGTGAAGGTCGGTCTTTGTTTTTTTGCTATCCTTATTTGTTTCTGGCTTGCTTTAATTTTTTATTTAATTTACATTATTTTATATTTTTACATCTCATTGACATTTTTCTTTGCTATTTGACATACTTCCTCATAACTATAACATGCATATTAATAAAATTTGCATTCTTTAATTAAATAGTTGCTAACACTTGCCATTGTGAAAAAATGGAAGTTAGGAATCACCATAATTCCAGCATCTCAGAGGTAACTGTGGTTTCCATAAACAGAAGTTTGAAAGTATAGCTCTTCCACCCTGTCCAGAGTCTTAAGTCCTGTGTTCCTTCCTATCCTATTTTAGAGAAATGTACTTTCTATATATAGTTCAACTTTCCTGAAGTTCCTATGAGTTTAATGTACAGCTATAGAACACAGTCAGCTCCTCAGGCCTCAACAAAATAGACTGGGAAGTCACCTTTTAACAATACATTCCCAGGAAGTACCTCTGGGCTGAGTGCGGAAGGGTGTGTAGTCAGCACTATTTTGTCCTCGTGCTCTGTGTCCACCCAGATTCTGAGTCATCAGACTCACCTCTTATCAGCCCCTGACTCTGACCTCGCCTGCACTCTCCAGCCTCAAGTGAGCTGACCTCACCCGGTCCTGTAAATCCACCCACCAACTGACCAAACTGCATTTCAGGAAGAAAAAAAAAGGGGGGTAGATATAGTGAGTTAAAAATGGATTTAAAAGACATGGGATAACTTAGTAGAAATGGTCAAGAATAAAAGCAACAGCACTAATTTCCAGTATCAGTAATGGAAGAAGGTGGATGGAACAGACTGGCAGAAGGTGAACTATACTACAGACCCTGGGACAGCAGAGGAATTATCAGACAGCAGGATGGTCAGCTCTGTGCCAATAAGTTACATAACTTAGATAATTTGGGCAAATTTCTTTAAAACATACAACTTAAGCAATGTATAAAAAGGGAAAACTGTTTCTTTGTGGTCATTCACCACCCCTGACTCTTGCCATCTTTCCATCCTCTCTTCCACAATGGTCCCCGAGTCCTGGGTGGCAGAGATTTAATAAAGGGGTCATATCCAGAGACACAGACTCTGCAGTCTCTTATTCTCTGCATTTGGCCAGTTGTGACTTTCTGTGTTGATCACCGTCTGTTACATGAGAGTTGAGAGATGTATTACTATTCTCTCTGCTTCCTGTTCTGCTGTGTTCCCTAAGCCTTAGATGCAGAGGTTGCATTGTAAAGGGAAAGATGACTTAGGATATGCGTTATACCAGGCGAGGCTATGCAGCTTAGAAAGACAGCTAACAGCTTGGGGGAAAATATGAAGAGAGCAAAACCAACCCTAGGTAGGAAGCAATTAGCCGTGAAGGCAAAAAAGGGATGTTTTGATGTGTGGAATCATCAGGAAGGCAAAGTTCAGGATCAGACATGAGAAGCCGGGAGCCCAAAGTCATAGTGACCAGTGGGAGTGAACACTGGACCATACTGAGCTCTGTGAAGTACCGAGTGACTTCTGGCTTCCAACTCAGACTTTCCCCCTAGTTCCAACAAAAAACTTACATGTGGAAAAAAAGAGGGGGGATAGTGAGGTAAGGGGTTAAGTAGGGATAGGGTGGGAGGAGGTAGGAGAGAGGAAGGGGTAGTGTGTGGGCTAACCAAACTAAGGATATACTTAAAAGCCTTATGGAAACACTAGTTAGTAAGCTAATTTCAAAATACAACTTAAAACAAAAGAGTTCAAACAGAATTACCCTGCATGGGTGGAAATGTTGTTCCCAGGAGACATAGGTTAGTAAACTGAAATCTCACTAAAGGCAGAGGTATCTCCTTATGAGTTTATTCATCAGGGAGGATTCAGAGGTCTCCAAAGCAAGACAGGCTATTGTCAGTTCCCTTGGTTACCTACCATAACTACATGGTAAGACCCTATTGCTGAATACACAACACACTGCAAAAAAGAGAACTCAGTCTCAAACCAAGCAGGAAACTTTCTCCTGGCTAGTTTTCATAGTGCCAAAAGGTGCTGTTCAGGCTGCTGAAGGAGAAAAGACATCAGTGGTCTTATCCAAAGCTTAACCCCGCATGCTACAATACTGACCTGTCGGGCAGGATGTACCTACTGGTACAATAGTGGCACAACTGTTACAGGGTGACTAAGCACTATTTATTGGATTTGAAGCCTGCTCCTCAAGAGGGAATTTCAAGCCTGGTACTGTAATACTGATTGAAGGCCCATGATAGAGAGGTCATAGCCCTAAGGTAGAACCTGTATTGTTATTTTGCTAAATTGTCATGCTCTCATAGTGTCTTCTAAGTACTTATGTTTATATCCACAGACCTAGAGACCACTCCCAACCTTTATCAGAGAAGTTTCTTTTTGCAGCAGACAGCAGTCAATTCAGAGACTTGTAACTGATTGAAGAGCAGAGAAAAAGTGACAGAGTGCTCAGCCTTAAGTGGGACATCGATATTAACCCCACTGCCACCAAAGCTTAGGGAATACTTCAGAAGGAAGAAATGGAAGAGCCAGAGGATGCAGAGGGGGCCTGTGAAAAGCTGTCTTCTGGACATGCCATGGCTATTGCAGCCATGGACTCACAGTAGCTGTGGTTATCTGAGCAAGATCAAGCCAACCAAAATACCAGCAAAATACCAAAATACCAGCTAGATGATTTCTGTGCCCCACTCTTTACTGAAGAGCCATTGACAGTGGATAGTTGCTTGGGGAGGGAGAATTGTTCTTTATTGAGGATATGGCTACAGGTAGGTTTTCCGTGCTCCAGTGGAAAACTCCACACACATACACATATGGGCAACATTAAGTGAACTTAGTGGGTTATAGAAAAGGACAGAAAGTTGGCAAGGGTCGTGTTGGAGGGATATGGAGAGAGTTGGAGGGAGGAGGGGTAGATTTGATTATATTTCATTGTATATATGCAAGACATTTTCAAAAGTAAAGAAAAAATGGTTACAAAAGAAATTTAGATATTCTGTGTTCTCTACAATTATTTTCCTAACCCAGTTGTAACTGTTCAAGCATTGGATACTATCTACAGCCCTTTCTCCAGAACTTGAACTTTCACTGATTCCCTTTCAGTTCACTCTTCAGTTTGATTTCATGATCTCAGTTCGTTGTTTCTGCGATTGGAGAAAAACTACATTTAGTCACAGTTCTTTAGATTGCTGTCCCTTTCTTTTATCCAATGTCTTAAGCATCCCTGGTTACTCTATGGTAACTGCTTTACAGTCTGTCAAGAAAAGTATGGGCTGTGGTAATTGACACACATTTTGGGAGCATTTACAAATACATTTCTGTTTTCAATTTTGTAGGCTAAATAGGGAAATTCAATTTGTGATGGTCCCATGAGGCATCAGGGATTCTACTTTGAATTGAAATGAAAATTCTAAGAATTTTTTGAGTAGTGCAATCAATCTCTCTCACTTTCTCCTTGCTAGTCATTAAGTTCTAAACTGAGGTATGGTTTTGCTCCCCTGACTCCTTTGCTTAAGATAGTTTGATTAGACTTGACATTACCAAGTTCTATCCTAAAGTTCCATCTTGTTTATTGATTCTAGAATTTTTTTTCTCCAGAGAAATGGACATGACAGTAACAAGTCTTTAGAAGTTTTTTTTAGGAACCCCCAT
>NW_008346439.1:33967-51109 GCF_000622305.1 Nannospalax galili
ATCGACATAGGTTAATCATATAATTTATCACCTTAATTGAGGCATGTGAAATTATATCTTGAAACATTTTTAGACTTACGGAAAATTTAAATGATCTTTTCACAAGTTACAAAAAACTTCTAAATGAAAATATGTTTCTATGAAATCATTTGAGTAACTTGATGACATAATGCCCTATCACTCCTTAATATGGTAGTATACATTTCCCACAAATAAGGACACTGATTCGTATAACCACAATAGAACCATCAAAATCAGAAAATTAGCACTGATGTATTATCCACCTACTCCTGAGTTCATGCAAGTTTCACCAATTGTCTCAATAATGGCTTTCAGATTTGGTTTAGAATCACAAGCTGCATTCATTCATCTTGTAGTCTTCCTCTCCCTCCTGCTTCCTACTCATCATCATTATTATTAATAATATTATTATTACTATTACTATTAAGAGCAGCAGTAGTAATATTTTGCAGTATTGGAGATGGAAGCCAGAGTTTTGTGCATGTTAGGCAATTGCTCTATCATTGAGCTCCATCTGCAGCATGCTATCTGGAAGAATTCTTGATCTCTCCTGAACATTCTGCATGGCATTTTGAAGGGTATAGGCTACAAGATAGTCCTTAATTATATTAGTTTAGTGTTCTCTCATGATTAAATGCAAGATATATAAGATAAACAAGAAAAATCTAAAGCTAGAATTATCATAAGATCAAGTAGCCTCAATTTTTCGTATGGATCTAGAGGAATTAAATCTGGTACTGATAGAAGTATCTACATCCCACAATCATCAGCATTGCTCCAAATACCAAAAATATAAGAGCTACCTAGGTATCCATAACAGATGGATGGGCAAAGAAACATGGTATGTATTCCCACTGACATATACTACCTTGTCATTTGAGACAGTGTGACTAGAACTGGAGAACATTGATGTACTTTCAAGTACAGAAGGACAAATATTAAATAATATCTGTGTCTATGTGTAGAACATGTTAAAGTCAAAATATATGAACATAGAATAAAAACCATGTTAACTGGGTGTGGTGGCATATATCCTTAATCCCAGCACTTGAGTGGCAGAGGCAGGCAGATCTCCGTGAGTTCAAGGCCAGCTTGGTCTACATAGTGAGTTCCAGGTCAACTGGGGCTACAGGCAAACCCTGTCTCAAAAAGACCAAACAAACAAACAAACAAATAAACAAACAAATAAATAAATAAATGTTTACCAAAGACAGTGGAGAAGAGGAAGGAACAGAACAGAAAAGGTGTTTATCAAAGGATATAAAGTTGCAGTTAGACTGGAATAATATATATTAGTGATCTATTGCACTGCTTGGTGACTGACTACAGTTAACAATTATGTATTAAATGTCAAAATTGATAAAAATAGACAGTTTAACGTTGTCAGCACTCTGTAATGATGTTAGTAAGGTGTCTGACACATTGATTAGCTTGACTGAATCTTTTTATAATGCATGCATAGGTCAAAACATCACATTGCACCTCATACAAACACAATTATTATATGTCAGTTAACAGAAAATAGAAGGACCTCCTGGGCTGGAGAGATGGCCCATCAGTTAAGAGCACTGACTGTTCTAACAGAGGACCCAGATTCAATTCCCAGTACCCACATGGTGGCTAACAACTATCCATAATTACAGTTCCAGGGGATCCTACTCCTTCTGACCTCAGGCATTGCATGACATGGGTGCACTTACACACATGCAGGCAATACACTCATACACATAAAATAAAAATAATAATAAAAAAAGAAAGATCTCTCATGTTCATAGATCAGTAGGGTTAATATTGTGAAAATGGCCATTCTACCAAAAGCAATCTAAAGAGTCAACACAATCCCCATTAAAATTCCACCACAATTCTTTAATGAAATTGAAAAAAAAAATTTCAAATTTCATATGGAAAACAAAAACCTAGAATAACCAAAACAATCCTGAACAATAAAACTGAACACTGAAGGCATCACCATCCCTGATTTAAAATTACACTACAAAGTTACAGTCATAGAAACAACATGGTACTGGCATAAAAACAGACACATTGATCAATGGAATAGAATCAAGAACCCAGATTTAAGTCCACACACTTACGGCCACTTTATTTTTTCAATGTCAATTTTTTTTATTGATTACACACAATATATTTTAATCACATTTAGACCTCTCCTATCTGGATTCCCCAGAGCCTGACCACAGGATTTCATGCATTCTGTCTTATATGTTGAAGCCTATCAAGTCAAGTTTATGTACCCAGTTGTCTCTCGATGTAAGCTCATCCACTGGAGCCTGGTCAGCCTACCTAGCATTACATCCTTAAAGAAGATCAACTCTCCTCCACCCAGCAGTGATCAGCTGCCAATAGTTCCTTGGATAAGATTGGGGTCTCCTGCCCATTTCCCCAATTCTATGCTATTTTTATCTGATTGAGTCAGCAGGGGTCTTGTGCATGCTGTCACCATTGCTATAAGTTCATGTGAGCAGTTTCCCAGCAGCCTATTAGACTCTGTTTCCTTATATAAGGTCATGCACTGCCCCTGGCTCTTACAATCTTTCTGCCCCTTCTTCTGAAATTGTCCCTGAGTCCTGGGTGGGTAAGGTTTAATATAGGAGTCCTGTCCAGGAACAGGCACTCTGAGGTCTCTTATTCTCTACACTTTGGCCAGTTGTGGCCTTTTGTGTTTATCATCCTCTGTTGCATGAAGAAGCTTTCCTGATGCGAGTTGAGAAATGCATTAATATTCCCTTGTTCCACTATGTTCTGTGAGCCTTAGGTGTAGAGGTTCCACTGTTGATGTGTCACTTAGGGGTGGGCATCTAAGAGACATTTATTCTCTGCATGTGACCAATTGTGGAACTCTGTACTAGACTCCACCTATTGCAAAAGAAGCTCCTTTGATGAGTGGTGATGGGTATAGTTATCTGTAAATATAAGTATTCATATTTGGCATATAACACAAAATTTTGTTTGTCTAAGGATATGACAGATGTAGAGTTTTCTCTAGGATCTATGACCTCTCCAGCCATGTATATTTGGCTATGCTTACAGTGCCACACATGAGTTCCCTCTCACTGAGAGGGCATTAAGTCCAGTTAGATAGCTGTTGATTATTCCCAAGATAAAAGTGCCACTACTGCACTGATACAGTTTGCTGTGCTGGTCATTGTTGTGGTTGTTAGGCTTTAAAGCTGCTGTTGGATCGCTGATTGATTTTCTCCCTTAGCAGTTTGCATAGTGTCTTCCACAGCTGAAAGCTCTTCTTCAGAGTGGAAGCTTTCAAGTCAGTTCCTGCTCCATTGCTCCAAGCCCTGTGTCCAAAGTCCTGTCTTGAGCAATAGGGTCTTTCCTTCAAGGTCTTGGAGGTAATCAAGGACTGCCATAGTAGCCTGTGTCATTTTGGGAGTCCCTCAGACCCTGACCAATAACTCAAAGGGAGGTTTCTCTTGTCTGGCACTGTTTCTTGTTATATAGCCTCTTGTGGCTACACACATGTACTTATGTAAAGGTATTGTACATGTATTTTTCAGTGAGTTTTTAAAATGTTGCATTTTCCCCTAGTTTTTCACACCACCTCAGCATTATTTATCTCTAGTCTCCCTCTCCCTATTTAACCATCTCTCCTCCATCCCCAGTTAAAGTGCCCCTTCTTTTCTCATTTTCCCCTTGAAATATCTGTCTCCCATTAACCCCCCTCCCTTGAGCTCCTTCTTCACATTTACCCCCATGGTTCCTTGTATATCCTTCCCTTCTCCCTTCCCCATTAAATGCCCCAATTTTTCCCATTTCCCCCTTGGTAACATCTGTCTCCTACTATCTCCCTTTCTTGGACTCTCTTTTTTTACCCTCCATGTTCCTTTCCATATTCCTGGCTCCTGTGGTTACATCAGGTTATATACTCACATATAAGAATTTGGCACTAAGATTCACAAATGAGGGAGAATATACATCATTTGTTTTTTTCTGAGTCTGTGTTACTTCATTTAGTGTAAATCTTCTAATTATACCTTATTTTCTTTCTTTTTTCTCTTGGGTTTAGTCATTCCTTTTGTATTGCTTTGCAAGTTCTCTGTGGGCCTGATTTGGTGGACATGAATTCTTTCAGCCTGTTTGTATAGTGGAAGATTTTTCTTTCCCCTTCAACTATGACAGTTTTTCTGGGTAAAGTATTCTGGGTTGGCAACTATAATCATTTAGAACTGGGAATACTTTGGTCCAGGCACTTATGCCTTTCATAGTTTGCACTGAAAAGTCAGCTGTAACTCTGATGGACTTTCCTGTGTATGTGACTTCTTGCTTTTCTCTTGCTGCTCTCAGTGCCCTCTCTTTGTTCCATACATTTAGTGTTTTTATTGTGATATGCTGTGGGGAGTTACTGTTTTGTTCCTATTTGGTGTTCTGTGTGTTTCTTGTATTTGTATGGGTACATCTTTCCTTAATTTAGGGAAATTTTCTTCTATAATCCTGTTGAAGAGCTGGTCAATGCCAATAACCTGGGAGTCTTCTTTTGTATCTGATGTATAAATTTGGTCTTTTCATGGTGTCCCACATTTCCTGCATATTACATTCCTTTTTTAATTTTTTTATATTCTTCACTTTCTTCGGCTTTATCATTCAGTCTTAATATTTTGTTTTCCATTTCATTCATTCTGTTGATGAGTCTTTCTCCTGTCATTTCAAATTGGCTTGAGTTTTTCCACTCCTCCTTCATTTCAGTCTGAGTTTTCTTCAGCATTTCTACCTCTTTCGTTAATTCACTTTTCAAATCCTGAACTGTCTTTTTTGTTTCATTCATCTGTGTATTTTCTTCAGCTTCAGTCAGGAGTTTATCCCTATTTTCTTTGAGTTCTTTGAGCTGTTTGTGTGTTCTCTAAATTCATTGAATTCTTTGATCATGTTTATGCTTGTTCTTTTAAATTCTATGTTCTGGATTTTCTCTAGGAAGTTCTCATTGTAGAACTCTTCTACAGGGCTGGTGGTGTTTGGTGGGAACATATTATTTTGGCTTTTCATACTATTATTTTTTCATTGTCTTTTTGGTATGTGGATTTCTTTTGTTGCTTCTGATTCTGGTATGAAATTCAAGCCTGCCTTTGTTGAGTTGAAGTTTGAGTCTGTTTGTATTATTGATTTTGCTTGGTTGCTTTCTGATCAGTTATGAAAAATTACTTGGTTTGGGCTTCAAGTTTTCTCCTTTGATTTTATACTAGAAGAACCAAATTGATCCAGGCAGGCTACTCAGGAGCTCTTCAGGAGGGCGAAGGAACCCTGGATAGCTAGGCGCATTCCCAAGCCTCAACAGAATAGGGCATTGGAAGGCATCTATAATTCCAGTTCCACGGGATCCAATACCCTCTTCTGACCTCCATGGGCACCAGGCACATATGTGGTGCACATATATTCATACAGGCAAAACACTCATACAAATATAATAAAAACTAAAAAATCTTAAAAATCATAAAAGACATTGAACAGAAAATGGAACCAGCATGATAGACAATGATTCAAATATACCAATAAAATCTGATACTTTAGGTATCAGTAGAAAGGTAAACCTCACACTCTTCTAGAGGCAGAGGAAGACACACTTTCCACTTGGCTGTCCACAATACCAAGAGTCCTATAGGACTCTCTGAACCTCCTTGAAGATCCAAGAGTGCTGGCATGGGATTTTAATCCCAGCACTCGGGAGGCTGAGACAGGAGGGTAAAAGGTTCAAGAGCAACCTGGATTATATACCAGGATGCCGTCTCAGAAAGAACTTTTTTAAAGAGAATTCTTTGCAAATCAAGTCTGTCAGGCAGAGTCCTTGCACATGGTTGAATTCTGAGAATGAGAGATCAGAAGTCTGATCCCTGCCCCACTTAAGTGGGAGACCTCATCTGTATCACAAGACAACCATGGCTTGCCAAGTGTCCTGACCCCCCTCAACTTTTCAGACTAGTTCATCTCTCTCTTTTCCTTGTTACAAACAAATAGTAGGTATTTTAAATACACTAATTAAAAAGACAAAGATTGTCAGGATGGATCAAAAAAATCAACACCCAGGGGCTAGAAAGATGTTTCAGTAATCCACTGACTAATCCACTGTAGTAGATGGAGGCTTCACTGCACCTCCATCAGAAATGTGCAGAACCAGCAGGTAGGAAGTCAGAAAGGACAGAACTGAACTCAAAAGTACAACCAATCAATTGGATGTAATTGAAATCTGCTGTCTACAATAGAGCACACATTTGTCTCAAGATCACATTGAAATTGTACTGAAGGACACCCCGTTCTGAGCCATTAAAAATAATACAATGTCTGCCCTCAGACCACTGTGGAATAAGTAGAAATAAGTAAGAGAAAGTAACTGGAAAATCCCTACACAGAGATTGTTAAAGCCCATATTTGAAAAGTCCTATGAGTCTGAAGTCTAGGATGGGAAAGATTGGATAATATAATTAAAATGGAAGTAGAAGGAAAAATACTGGGGGTACACAGGTTCACACAGGAAGGTGCGGGTGAAGGCATCATGAAAATGAAGGCTATGTGGAAAAGCTATATAGAAACCTATGATCTTGCAAGCCACATAAAACAAGATAATTAGAGTGGATAGAAGAACACGAGTAACATAATAGAGCAGGGAGAGAAACTCCAGGTTAAATGTTTAAGTGGGGATGGGGGAGAGCAGGAGGCAGGGAGTGGGTTAACAAAAACTAAGCATGTAGAAGAAGCCTTGTGTCAATCTACTAGGCAGTAAAGTAATTTTAAAATATAAAAAGGGAGTTTGATTATATTTCTATAGTATATGGGTAGAAAATACTACTGGGAGACATGGGTTATTTAATGAATATCTAAGTGCCAGGCATGGGATACCTTCTTATGAGTTATTGATTAGGGAGGCCTTACAAGTACCCAAAACAACACAGGCTAATCCCACCATAACTAAATGATAAGGATTATTAGTGAAGACATTACCCACTTTGGTTGTAGAACACTGACGAATCAATCTCAAACTGACTAGGAAACTCCCTGCTAGCTAGCTGTCATAGTGCTTGTGCTGTAAGGCACTACTTAGGCTGCGGGAAAAGAAAAGACATCAATAGGCTTACGCAGCACTGGACTCCGCATGTGGCAATGCTGACTTGCCAGGCAAGTTGTGCCCACTGGTGCAATAGTGACATGATTGTTATGGGGGTAACCAACTTCTTTCCAATTGGATTTGAGGCTTGCTCCACAGGACGGATTTTTTTTTTAAATCTGACACTGTAAACCTGGTCAGAAGTCCATGACTGGGGGGGCTATAGGCCCTAGAGAGAAACTTACTGGTGTTTTTTCACTAAACTGTCAAGCTGTCAAACGGTATTCATACCCATGGATTTGTGCTGCTCTCATGCTTGGTGAGAGTAGCTTCTTTTTGCAGTGATTAGTGGCTAATGTAGAGACTCATAACTAGTCAAAGTCCTAGGGATAAGAGACTGTGAATGCTAGCCAGAAATGGGTCATCTGTATCAACCTCCTCATAGCCAAGACTCAGGGAACATCAAGGAAGAATAGACCAAAAATTTAAGAGCCTGAGGATGGTGAGGAGACACGTGGAATATCTTCTGGTCATGACATGGTTGATTCACACATCAGCTCTCAGCAGCTGAGGACCTGCACAAGATCAGTCCAGTAAAAATTATGGATTAGGGCTCCTGAGGCCTCACCTTACTGGAGAAACTTTTGGCAGTTGATGGAGGCTGAGGGAAGGAGAATCAATTTTGTCTGGGAATGTGGCTGCTGGCAGGTTGTCCATGGCCTGGTGGATAGCCCCACATCCATTCACATATGATCAGGGGGTCTAACAACAATAATAATAATAGTAATAATAATAATAATAATGGGACATTAGGTTGAAGAGAGACAGGTTGCTGTGTCTCAGGGGGAGTTGAAAGGAGGTAATGGATAAAATCAAAATACATTGTATTAATGTTTGAAAATTTTATAGAACAAATAACAATTTTTTAATGTCATGTGAGTCAAAGAAGAAATCTCAGGAGGAAGCTTTTCAAATTTTGGACTAAATGAAAGTAAAAATATAACATTAAAATTTGCATGATTTAACAAAAGCAGAGAAATGTACAGTGAAAAAGAACGAAAGTCACCAACAGAGCTGCCACCTGAGCGAACTTGAAAAAGAAGAGACAAGCCAAAAGAATAGCAAAAACTAGCGAAGTCACAAACAGGAAGTCAATGAGAAGCCCACACAAAGAGGGAATTTCCCACAAGGGAACAAAGAAACATGATGGGGCAAGAGAATCTGTTCTGCAAAGGATGCTGGGACAACCAGACTTCCCTATGTGGAGAAAAAAGGAAAAGATGAGTCCAGACGCAAAAATCAACTGAAAATGGGCCATAGATGTAATATGAAAGGCAAAGTTATAAAATTTCTAAAAATCTAGATGAACTTGGATATAATTATTACTCTTTTACATAGAACATAAAAGGCATGCTCTGTGAAAAACAAATTGATAAGCTAAACTTTAGTAAAATTAGAAACTCCTGGTCTGCAAAGACGTTGTTAAAAAATAAGGCAAACTTCAGACTAGGAGAAAATAGTTTCAGAAAAAAAGAATATATATATATGTGTGTGTATGTGCGTGTGTGTATGTTTGTACCTATATATACATATGAAAAGGACTACTCCCTAAAATATACAAAAATAAAAATTCATAGTATTAAAATGACTCCTAATGACTTAGCATTATACCTACTGATCAGTGCATCTCTCGGCCCTCATCAGAGAAGCTTCTTCTTGTAGTAGATGGTGACTATCATAGAGGCATACAGCTGGTCAACATGTAGAAAATATGAGACTGTGGAGTGCTCTGTCCTAAATGGGACCTTTATATAAAGGCCCTTCCTGAAAGGCTCAGGGGTCCTCGAGGAAGATGGATTGGAAAGAACCAGAGGTAATGGATGACTACAACGAAACAGTATTTTCCAAACACAATGAACAGAGGCTGTGACAGCAAGCTCAAGCCAGACAAAATCCCAGCACAAAGAGGGGAGCTGGGTAAAAGCACCCCCCTCCCCCGGCTGACGGGTATATTGGCAGCTGCTGGGAGAGGGAGAGACAGTTTGCTTTAAGGACATGAACTCTAGTAGGTCAACCATGTCCCAGGGGATGGCTCAATATCCAAGAGTATGTATGTGCAACCCAAATTGGACTCAATGGACTTTTAAAAGACCATGAAGCTAGGTGGGCTGGTCATTGGGGGTAAATCTGGGCGGATTTGGAGATGTGGAGGAATGTGTTCAAAGTATTCCATATGAAATTCTCAAATTAATAATTTTTAAAATTTAAACTCAAGAAAAAAGCAATCAAATTTAGAAATTCACAGAAGACCTGAGCAGATATCTCACAAAGATGCACAATGACAAATAAGCATATGGACACCTTTCCTACATCAAAGGTCACTGGATTAACTCAGAATCAGATAGATCTATGCACCAATGGCCAAAATAAGAAAGAAATGTTACAGAGATGTGGAACACAGGAACTCAGAGTCATTGCTGACAAGCGTGCAGAGCTCTTTAGAAAGCAATCTTCACAATTCCTTACAAAACTAACCACATTCTTAGGATGCAACGCAGCAGTCATGGTCCCTAATAGCTATCTGATGAGCTGGGAATTTATATCCACACTAAAGCCTTAATATGAATGTTCATAACAGCTTTATCCAAAATTGCCAGAATGGAAATCAGTCAAGATGCCCTTCAGTGGGTGAATGGACTAAATGTGGCACATCCAGGTAATGGAATAATATTCACTTCTGAAAGTGAACGGCAAAGTGGGAATCAGGCAAAGTGGGAATCAGGCAAGACATGTATTAACAAGTAGCACCTGCTATTATAACAAACAAGCTAGTTTCAGAGACTGTCACAGGTTAAACTGTGCCCCTCCCCAAGAGATACATTTGAATCTTAGCTTTTGGTGCCTGTGGCTTATTTGGAACCAGCATTTTCACTTCTGTAATCAAGTCACACATGGTTAAGGAGGGCCCTGATGCATGCCTGGTGAGATCTGGACAAATTCACACAAATAAGAATATCACATGGGACCAGAGGCAGAGATTGAGGGAATGAATCTAAAGTCAAAGAATGCTGCAACCACCAGTTACCAGGAAGAGGCAGGGATGGTCCTTCCCAAGGATCTTCACAGGGAACATGGCCCACAGCAGGCACCAGAAACGGAAGTCAAAATGTGTTAGTTGTTAGTAAGCTGGCCCAGTTTGTGACACAGTCACAGCTGCCTTGGGAAATGGATATAGAAGCACACTAGGAAGATTTTTTTCCTCATCGAATGTCCACTTGGGGTCAGTAGGTGGTTGAAGTGGGGCTGGAATGGCTATGCTTCACAAAGTTATTTAGAGATCATGGTCCCTCCACCTGGTCCCTCCGCCTGGTCCCTCCACCTTCCCCCTGAAAGTCTTCAGAAGAACCTCTGTGGTGGTGGACTGAGCAGTGAGGGAAGAGCGAACAGAGGCCTCAGGCTATACAACTGGCTCTCAGAGCACCGCCAGGTGCCACCAACCCAGTGGTAACGAAGGTAGAGATGTCAATTTATGTGCACCTAGGAAGAAAAAGATGAATTTTTGGTTAATGCGTTGTATTTCACTATCATCACCTTGATACTCAAAAAGTAGATTTGACACTGAAAGAAAAGAATTCCTCTGAATCTCGGGGAGGCTCTCTGGGTCTGTTGTTCTGTGGTGTGATGGGTAATGACCTCCATCATTTGTACCATGAATAGGCCAGCACATTCCAAGATCCATCAGTGCAGAATGGAGGCCCCTTCATTGTGCCCATGGGGCCCCTCTCCTCTCTCTGGGGTTTGAACACACTTGGCCTTGGACTTTCGAACTCTGCTTTGTTCCTTTCTGAATAAAACAAACAGACTCCAGTGAAAGGTGGGATGCTACCTGCTCTGGTCTCTGGTGCCCTTCTTGATGGAACGCAGTAGAGCTGCCCTGATCTGATCCAATCTGCTGTAATTATTGGGTAGGGTTCACTGGGGAAGAAGCTGGGGCTTCTCTATCCAATCTGCTGTAATTATTGGATAGGGTTCACTGGGGAAGAAGCTGGGGCTTCTCTATCCAATCTGCTGTAATTATTGGATAGGGTTCACTGGGGAAGAAGCTGGGGCTTCTCTGATGTGCTTGGTCGTACCAGCATGACTACCTATGGGCTTGGCTGGTAATGGGAGCAAAGGGACAGATGTGTGTGTGCCTTTCCTGGAGTATCCCACCATGCCTGGAACACAGGAGAGGAACTTGGAGGACTAACAATTAGTTTAAGCTGCTTGGCTCAGGCAGTCCTATCCCTCTCCCTCTGTAGCAGATCATTCTCATTTCTCTTTTATTTTAACAAGCTTTCGGTCAGCAGAGGTGAGTGACATCGTTAAAACAGCCCCTGGAGCCAGCACTTCCCAGTTCTGCCCTATCTCACTGGAACTCACATGGCTGTCTCTTCCCAAAAATCAGAGGCCTCTTGCCCAGCCTCTGCATGCAATTATTCTTTTACTCTTTTCCAATAGCACATAGTCCCCATACAGAGCCACGCATGACCATGTAGGCATGCCCGCACAGGCTTGTATTCTTATGCACCACAGGCACACATCACTAATGTGCCTACACCATGAAAAGTAGGATGTTCCCAATACACAATGAGCAGAGGCAAAGTAGGTCTCCCTGCATCTCTGTGTGTACAGCATATTAGGGTCCAGTCTTCAGTACAGAGAAAAAACATTTAAAATTCCATCAGCTCCAGAGTCCCCAGCTACAAACTATCTGGATGTTTAAGTTATGGAGGACTAGAATTCCTCTGACAAGGGGAGACTAGATTGAACCCCCTACCTCATAGAACAAAAAGAATGATAGCAAGAAGAAAAGGTAGGAAGACTGCATCACAAAGGTGCGAAGCACAGCTGTTTATGTCCACAGTAAACCGCTCACGGTACAGTAGCTGACAAACCAGCCCCCAGCAGTCCCCTTGGTGGGATTTTCTTGTGCATGCCAGGTATCAGGTATGCTCGGCCATGAGACTATGAACCTGCTTCTAAGAATCCTGTGCTGCAATTGCTCTCAGCCTCATCGGGCAGCGCATGTGCAATGGCTGTACTCTGGGTACTGGGGTGGAGCAGAGGAAGTAATAGCTCTAGATGCACAGGTCTCACCTATGAGGCACAGAGCAGGGCCATTCAATGCTCTATTTGCATTAAGGCAAGAAGGAAGGGAATGCTGCACGTGTGCCCCAGATCTGGAAGTACGACCTGTTTCCATTAACCATCAGGGACAGGCCGAGTAGAGAGGGTGAGCACTGAACCGATCCAGGAGCACACGGTGATCAGATGGAACGTTTCAGTGGGTGATCCTGTCTAAGAGTGATGCTTGGGCTACAGATTGCCCATACCCTTCCATGGTCCAAAAGCTAGCAAGGAAGGGTGCATGATTGGCGACCCATCACTTTTATGAGGCCACCAGAACAAACTATTGCCATTGTCATGAGAGGTGACATTTGTGGCATCTGTGCTCCCAAAGGAGCACACTTGTCCTCGCTGGCAAGTCCAGATGCTTTGGCGTGACAATTTCTCCTTTTATCCTCTTTATTATTTTAATTGGCATATAGTAATTATACAGTTTTGACTATATAATTAGAATCAGGTAATGAGAATCCCATTGTCTCAACCAATTATTTCTTTGTGCTGGGAATATTTAAAATCCTCTCTTCTAGCTCTTTTGAAATAGTTATTAACTATGGACACCACTTTGCTATAGAATTCTAGAATATATTCCTCCTATCTAATTGTAGTTTTACTCCTAATCACTAAGCTTTCTCTCCCCCCTCCCCACCCCCGAGCCCTTCCCAATCTCCGGTAACTATTAAACCACTCTTGATTTCTCTGGGATCAATTGATTTAGCTGCCACAAAGGAATAAGAACATGAAGTATTTGTCTTTCTGTGCCTGGCTTACTTCACTTAACCCGATATTCTCCAGTTCCTCCACAACTTTGGAGTGGGAAAACGCTGAGCATCCCTCACCACAGGGGAAATGTACTCAAAGCTACTATGATGCGCTGTCTTACCCCTAGAATGGCTATAAACAAGAAGACAAAAACTAGTAAGTCCTGGCAAAGGTGGAGGAGAGGGGCTTCCACGCACTGTTGGTGGGAATGCAGACTGGCACGACAGTTTCTAAGATGAAACAGGACTCACGGTCCAAAGTCATTGAAATGCGTTCTTTTTCCATACTCTGATGTTTATATCTGTATCACAGCAGATTAACATGAACCGCTATAGATCGGGGAAAGATGAAGAAAGGCCACACACTCAGATAAGAGAATTGGGAAAGTGAATATTTACATGTGCTGCAACTGTTCTAGGGACTTAGAGATCTCAATGAACAAAGCAAAGCCTGGACCCTGTTGAACTTACATCCTCAGAGTTGGAAGCAAATGGTCAGGATCTAGGAGAACCCACATTATCCCCCGGGTGAGCAGAAGGGCTAAGAGAAGCCAGGGGGAGGGAGAGGCAGTGGCAGAATTAAATGAAGTGTGGGGGAGGCCTCCCTGAGAAGGTGATCTTTGAGCCACTTGAAGGAAGCAACTGGGCCTGTGGAGGCAGAATGTGTTTCTGGATCACAGGGGTCACTGCAGCTACCACAACGTGAGTGGAAGGAAGAGCCCTAGACACTGATGTCAAAGAGTGGGACCCAGATCAGGGGAAATTGCAGACCATGCTTTCTTTGATATGAATAAAACAGAGGCACTGAAGGTTGTTAGCATAGACTTGATATAAAGTGACTTACAGTCTTAACAAGATTACTTACTCTGATGCCCTGTTGACAATAGATGATAGACAGACAGGTATCCAAGCTGGGAAGCCACTCAACAATGGTGTTAGACCAGGGGAGTAGCAGAAAAGATGGTGAGAACTAGCCCTGTTCTCGGCATCTTCTGAAGACAGAACCCATCTAGGTCTGGCAGAGTCTGTGTGCTATAGGGAGGACACGCCAAGGCCTGAGCAATTAGGCCTTAACCAGCATAGAGAAGGTGGCTATGTTCAGTCTAGCAAAGAAGAGCTCCTCTTCAGCCTTGATGTCCTTGAGACATCCTTAGACATGTAAGAGGACCTGCCTTGAAGGCAATCGTGTATATAAGTCTGGAGACTGGGAGAAAACTTTGGAGTAAACATGTGATCAGAGGGATCAGTCAGCTTTGGTGACTTACATCTACAATTCTAGCACTTGGGAAGGTGAGGCACGAGGACTGGTGGTCAGTTCAAAGCCAGCCTGGACTACAGAGTGAGATCTTGTCTGACGAACAAACAAAAGAACAACAAACCACAGGGGTATCAGCATACTGGTCGTTCTTAAAGCCACGAAAGCAGATGGGAATCAAGAGTATCTTAATGAAAAGGAAGGCGAAGGGCTGAGTCTGAGGGACTGTACTTTCCAAGGTCATGGACAGAGGAGAAGCCAGCAAAGGTGCTGGGAAGGAAAGCCGGGGAGTGGGCGCTGGCTAGAACCAAGTGCAGAAGGTGCTCTGGGGAGGAGGACGTTCTGAACAAGGAGTACTGAGCAAGGAGTACTGAACAAGAAGTACTGAGCAAGGAGTGCTGAACAAGGAAGTACTGAACAAGGAGTACTGAGCAAGGAGTCCTGAACAAGGAGTACTGAACAAGAGGGTACTGAACAAGGAAGTACTAAACAAAGACGTTCTGAACAAGTCCAGTGCTGTTGCTGGGTCGAGGAAAGTGGAGCTGAGAACTGACCTTGGCTTCAGCAAGTGGAGGTCACGGTGACCTTGATAAGGGCAGGTCTGGGTGGGTGTTGGTAGTTAAACCCTGATTGGAGTTGGATCGGGAGAAAGAGGGAAAGCTCACAGCCATTCAGCAAGTGAGGTATCTCAAAGGGATTCTCTTCACGTGACAAGCAAAGAAGCTGGGCAGCAGCGGGGTTGGGATGGAGTGAGGGTGGGGGGTGCTGAGGGTTCCTTAAGGTGAGGGGAGTCCGAGCAAGCAGTGGGAGGGTGCCGGGAGGGCCAAGGAAGAGAGGTGGCAGGCCATCTTAGAGCCCACCTGGTTGTTTCCATTTTCCTAATAAAGTCAGAAGCTGAGAGAGAAGATGGAGGGTGGAGACTCTGACAGGTTGAGAAGGGAAGGTATGATGCGACCATGTAGAAAAGCTGAATTTGAGCCCAGTCATGAGACTGGTAGGCATCTCAACATGATTGGCCCACACGTAGAAGGAAGGAGCAAGACGTTAATGGTAATTAGCCACGAGATTCGAGCAGGGTAAGAAAGGGTGTGAGGAAGCATGAGAGTGGAGGTTTTAGTCAGAAACTGAACAGAGACTGACATGGTGCAACAGGGACCAGATAGATAGACCCTCCTACCTTAAACAACTGAAACCCTGATTTCCGTCTCCCTTTTTGTTTCCCTCGTTGTCTCCCTCTCTCTTTTCCTCTCCCACCCACTCTTTCTGCCACACACACACCACACACACACACACACACACACACATATATATATCAAGCAACAGCTTTTTGATATTGGAAGCTAGACAGCTCTGATAGGAATCCCAAAGAGATGAGAAACAAATTAGTTGAACCGATGACTATGGTGTAGGAAGGAGACCCTGCATAGGTCTCTAAGACTAAGACTATTCAAGGCTGAAAAAGAACCATCAGAAAAGAGAACAGAGAATTAACCTTGGAGCTCTTACAAGGCCAGCAGAGCTAGCACTGCCTCTCTTCTACACATAGACACACACACACACACACACACACACACACACACACACACGTACCAGGCATCAATAAAGAGCTCAAAAGGTGTTGCCTCAGTAGGGATGACAGGAACAGCTCTAGCATCTGCTAGCAAAATGTAAATGCAAGGTTGTCATCTCTGGAATCAGGTTAGAGGGTTGGTTATCGGAACCTGGGGATGGAGTAGGGGCAGGAGAAGAGAGGAATGGGTGAAGGTACAGGGTACCAATGGATAGGAAAGGTAACTTCTCATGTGTGCTTCTGTGCTCCACAGCACAGTAGGATGACCACAGCTGACAATTGAGTGTTTCAAGTAGCTTTTTCAATATTCACATATTTCAGCATTCAGGCATTCAAACAGAATATTTCAAATAGGATTTTAAATGTTCCCAATACAAAGAAATAATGTGTCTGGAGTGATTGATGTGCCAGTTACCCTGCTCTGATCATTACACCTTGTATAAATTGAGATGTCACTTTGTACCCCACATGTACATACTTTATTATCTGTCATCTGTCAAATATATATATATATGCATATAAAACAATAATGGAAAGCAAGGTCCTAAGGAACCAAAAGTTATCTCCTTAGCTACATTCCAGAATGTGCTGGGTAGCTTCAGTGTCAACTTGACACACCTGGGTTGAGGGAGCCTCAACTGGGGAATTTTCTCTGTTGGACTGGCCTGTGGCTATGTCTGTGGGGCATCTTTTTGATGATTGAGTGATGTGGGAGGGCCCAGCCCACTGTGGGTGGTGTCACCCCTGGGCAGGTGGGCCTGTGTTGCATAAGAAGCAGGCTGAGGGGCTGCAGAGATGGCTCAGCAGTTAAGAGCACTGACTGCTCTTGCAGAGGACCCTGGTTTGATTCCCAGCACTCACACGGTGGCTACAAACCATCCTTAACTCCAGTTTCAGGGGAATCCGAAGCCCTCTTCTGACCTCCATGGCATTGCACGACACGGGTGCACTCACATACATGCAGGCAATACATACACATAAAATAAAAATAATAAATAAAAAATATATATATATAGAAAGAAAGGTTGAACAGGGGCCAGGAAAGCCAGTAAGCAGTGTTCCTCCATGGCCTGTGCTCCAGCTCCTGTGTCCAGGTTCCTGCCCTAAGTTCCTACCTTGGGCTCCCTGATGAATTGTGACCCGGGAGATATAAGATAAAATAAACCCTTTCCTCCCCAAGTTGATATTAGCCAGACTATTTTTTTTAATTAGAAGAAGCATTTCATTACAACAGCATTAACCTATTCAATAACATTTTTCTGAGCTAGGGTACATCTCTTTCAAAATTGGCTGTACATTTTTAGGTTTA
>NW_008346439.1:55793-62199 GCF_000622305.1 Nannospalax galili
AATTTGTTTTTTCGTGTGTTCTTTAAATTTGTTGGAGTCCTTGATCATGTTTATGATTGTTCTTTTAAATTCAGTGTCCTGGGTTATCCCTAGGGGGTTCTCCTTGTGCTCCTCTGGAGGATTACTGGTATTTGGTGGGGATATGTTATTTTGGTTTTTCATGTTATTATTTTTTCTCTGTGATTTTGACATGTTAATTTCTTTTGTAGTTTCTGACTCTTGTGTGATACTTGTAGCCAGACTATTTTGTCACAGCAACAGAGAAACAAACCAGGACACAGGAAAAAGCTGAAAAATAGCAAACACAGTGCAAATATAACCTCCACAATTAGGGTAGAATGCTTCAGAACGGGCAAATGGATGCCCCAGTGGACATGAAGGGTGGCTGGGCTTACATTAAGTTCCAGAGGGGCAAACTTAGCCAGACTATTTTGTCACAGCAACAGAGAAACAAACCAGGACACAGGAAAAAGCTGAAAAATAGCAAACACAGTGCAAATATAACCTCCACAATTAGGGTAGAATGCTTCAGAACGGGCAAATGGATGCCCCAGTGGACATGAAGGGTGGCTGGGCTTACATTAAGTTCCAGAGGGGCAAACTAGAAGTGTAGGCAAGGTTGGAAAGTGAGGTGCCTGAAAACGAGGCTATAGCAGAGCTGCAGCTCTTGCTGATGACAGCATCTCAGAGGATTATGACACTGGAAAGAGGACAAGACCTAGAGGAGAGTGTCAGGAACTGAGCAGCCAGTTGTGGATGGGCTGGAATGCTGCAGGAGCTCGCTGAAAGCCTGGAATGAAGACAGCCACAGCATTGGCTAGAACAGGTGGAGGTGGGGAGCAGTGTGGGATCTTGGAGCAACATCATCTATCTTAGTAACTTTTCTCTCTGCTCTCACAGACACTTGGCAAAAAGCAACTGAAGGAAAGAAGGGTTTATTTTGGCTCACAGTTTGAGCGCACAATGGATATGGTAGGATAGGCGTGGCAGCAGGCGCTTGCTAGGCTGGCTACATTGTATCTGCAGTAGGGAAGCAGAGAGACCTCCAGCAGGCGCTCAGAGGCTTTCTCCTTTTTATTCACTCTGAGGTCTGAAACAGGGAAGGTGCTGCCTACCTCCAGGGTGGCTTCTCTTTCCTTGTTACACCTTTCTGTAAACAGCCTTATAGAAGCACCCAACCATCAAGTGAACAATCAAGATTAACCATCACATCATCCTTTAGTCAAAGTTACTAGTTATGTGTGATTTACTGTTAAATAAATCATTGTTAAATAAAGCCTCATGTCCCTTCCTTAGCTGCAGTCACTGCATCTCAAAGGGTCAGTGGCCACATGTGCCAGGTGGTTACAGAATATTTCTATCATAGTAGGAAGTTCTGTTAAACTGTGCCAGCCTAGACTGGAGGGAAAACCTGGAGAAAGACAGTCAGGCCAAAGCACAAGGAACCTGCTTTGGGCAGTGTTGGCCAGAGGCTTGGGTTCTCCTTTCTGTCACCTGCTGTGTGTAGCAGTACAAAACCAAGCTGGGGGTCAGGTATACATGACCAGAGCAAGCTTCTGTTTTCCAAAATTCCAAGAGGCAGGTACTTAGGGGAGTCCTAACAGGGAAGTTGGTGGGATTGTCCTAGCATGTTGGTGGGATTGTCCTAGCATGTCGGTGGGATTGTCCTAGCATGTTGGTGGGATTGTCCTAGCATGTTGGTGGGATTGTCCTAGCATGTTGGTGGGATTGTCCTAGCATGTTGGTGGGATTGTCCTAGCATGTTGGCGGGATTGTCCTAGCCTGAACTTTTCCTTTCTTTGGAGCATGAGCCACTTTAGAAAGCACCATTTCTAATGGAATAAATAGTTCTAGGTTTTCACAGCTTTAAGTATCGCAGTTGCTCTGCGTTTCTGGTGTACCAGCTCTGACCTCCCCACTACTCAGATAGATGTTGGCTGGCTCTGGCCTTTTTGGAGTCACCAAGACAATACTCAGGCCGCACAGCAGACGTTGTGATTACCTAAGAGTACAAGGTAACATCTCAGAATGACTTCTGTCCAGATGGCTGGTAAAAAGATAGTGGTATAAGATCAAAGGTACGAAATTAAACTGAACAACTCAACTGAGAGCTAATTTTCTTGAAGATGAACAAGGATGGCCCAAGAGATGAGTCTGGAATGCCTCTGCAAGAAAAAGTATAATCTGCTGTTGGCGCCACAGAGAAGTATCCCACGTGGAACCTACTAGCTTGAGTTGAGGTTAGCAGAGTCTGAGCTAGCAGCCCCAACTTCCCTGTTAGGACTCCCCTAGGTACCCACCTCTTGGAATTTTGGAAAACAGAAGCTTGAAAAAAATGTTGAAGTTGCCCCAGATTGCCACAGCTGCACCAATTTTTAGTTCTAGAAATGAAACAACTTGAGGGAGAGGCAGGGCTTCCAGAATCAAGGTATCAAGATACAGCACAGGGACAGAATCAAGGCAATGTGGTTGATGCCCCTGAAAGTACAGGGTTGTGAGAAAACCCAGTTAAGCTAAAACATCAAGCCCTGGAATTTTCACAGTGTGAAAGTTGCTTCCAGGGCCCTGTGCTGGAAAGCTTTAGTTGTGAACCTGACACACCTGGGTAGAGGGAGCCTCGGTCGGGGAATTGCCTCTGTTGGACTGGCCCGTGGCCATATCTATGGGACTTCTTCTTGATTACTGAGTGATGTGGGAAGGCCCAGACCACTGTGGGTGGTGCCACCCCAAGGCAGGTTGTACTGTATTGTATAAGGAAGCAGGTTGAGCAAGGGCCAGGGGAGCAAGTCAGTAAGCAGCATTCCTCCTTGGTCTGTGCTTCAGCTCCTGCCTCCAGGTTCCTGCCCTGAGTTCCTACCTTGGGCTCCCTGATGAACTGTGACACAGGAGATGTACGCTAAATAAACCTCTTCCTCCCCAAGCTGGTATTGGTCAGAGTATTTTGTCTCAGCAATGGAGAAACAAACTAGAACAGGCCCCAAGCCCAGCATCAAAACTGACTGACTCAGCTTCCACCGCTGTGACAAAACACTTAAGCAAACCAACTTAGGAAGGAGAAAAGTTTATTTTGGCTCAAAGTTTTAACACCTGGTTGCTTGACTCCATTGCCTTTGGTCTGTGGCGAGGCAGAGCATCATGATGGAAGCATGTGACAGAAAAAGCCCGGGAGGCAAAGAGAAAAGAGGGGCCGGGGGCCCAATGTCCCCTTTAAGGTCACACCCCCAATGACCTCACCTTCCTCTGCCAGGCTCCACCTCCTTAAAGTTCCACCACCCACCACCCAGTATCACTATCAGCTGGGGAGCAGCCTGCAACACATAAGATTTGGGGGGATTTTAAGATCTAAACAGTCTGGACTCCGGACTTTCTGGTTTATCTTCTCCTGGCTCTTGGTGCCCTGGGAAAAGCCAGGAACAAGAGGACAGTGGCATGATAGCAGCTCAGTCATCCTCCAGTTATCCTCCAGGATCACTAAGGTGGGGACCAGGTAGACCCCCTTCAGGCGGAGAGAGAGGCTGAACACACTTCAGAAAGGGCAGGCAGCACGGAAAACAATGTGGAAAGAAAACAGCCCTTTGCTCACAGTGGGACTTGCTTTCCTCCTGGGCCCACCCCTTCCCCAGGGCTTGTCAGGCCTCTGCCAGGTCTCTCCCTGTTGTTGGTGTAGACTTGGAGCTCATCTCAATCCTGACAGACTGTAAGGAAGGTTGGGTGGTGACATCCAGCTATAGAGTCATGCTGAAGGAGGAAACACCCAGGGATTGTGTCTGTAGGATCTGGAGCTTAGGGATCTGGAGAAATCACAGGTGGACAGTCTTTATCTTCCTCCACACATGCAGCTACCTAAATCCCAGGCCACTTTCCACTGGCACCAGGGGGGATAAGCAAGGCTGACCACCGTGGTAACCTCTGCTGGGCTCCTAAGACAGCTATTCAACTTCTTGGTCCTAAACTCCCTCCTCTTAGTCCTGCCCATGGCCAGAAGCAGAGGTGGTTCATCCTGCATATTCTCTACAAAGCCAGAGCTGGGGCTCACTGGAGTCTCTCCGAGAGCTTAGTGACTAGTTAATGGTCACATTATAGGGGTGAGGACTTACACTATGACAGAACTGGTTTGTGTGGGCTCTTCCCCTGGCTCCCACTGGAGTGGAGTTTTTAGAAACCTGTACCCGATTTGATGGATGAACCTCCAAACAGCATCCTCTGCTGCCCTCTACTGCCAACTTTGCTTAATTGCACCTGGCTCAAAGGGCAGTAGAGGAGCACCAAGGTCTTGGGACATGATTTCCACCTGCTTTAAGATATTTTATATCACTTTACTGGAATAGACCCCATAAATGGCAATAATTTATACTGTGCAGACCCCAAGAATACCCCAGGGTCTACTTTTTCTGTCAACACTGGGAGGAAGGATGTGTGGCTGCAGCTCTGATTGATGGTACTCTAGGAAGCCTTTGTGGGTGTCTTAGCATCTCTGCACACAATGATCTACAGTACCTGCAGATCTAGGCAGCAAGCGTACATGCTCCTCTCAGAAACATGTGAGCACGAACCTGAACTTTGGCTCCTTCAAGGCTTCTGGCTCTTTGTGTAGTCACAGCACTGATCATCTGGGCATGAAAAGAGAAGTCTGGTGTTTCTGATCTTTTCTGACAGCAGAGTCATGACCCCCCGAGAGTGTATGAGCTCTCCCTTAAGTGAGCCCTGTGGTTCTATCCCCACCAAGCCAGCAGGAGGTTTCTGCAGACCAGGCCTATGCCTGCTCTTACAGGACAGGAACTGCCAAGGATTTGGCTGCCAGGATCAAGACTCCACCTGCTCACAGAGACATAGCACGGTCCCTCTGGGTGCCACTTGTCACTGCAGGAGCTGCAACTAAGACAGCATTCACATGGATACAGATGCCAGCGCCCGCTGAGCTCGTTTTCACCGCCCCCCCCCCAGGTTCTTCATGATTGCGTGCAGTGGGAATACGCAGCTCTCAGACAGCACGGAGACGTGCAGTTTAATCACAGTACCAGAGTGGGGAGGATTCTCACATCCACCGTGCTGGTTAGGAACACTCTGGAGATTATGCCTCCCCTTCTCTTCTGTGTTTCTACTGTGCCAGTTTACCACTTATATAATTCAGTAAGTATCTTTTCCTCCCAGGTAAAGGCACTTCATGGTCCAGTGGAAGGAGGCAGAGCGAAAGTGAAAGAGAAACGGACAGTGACGTGATGCAACTTGTGTGGTGCTGAACTCTGAAGCCACTGTAGCTGAGAGCACAGACAGGGAAATAAATGGTGTTTCCCGGACACACAGAGAGTATTAATTAGATTTAGCTATTTGCCAGCTAAGTGCTGACAGGGTCCTTGGTAATTAAAAGAGCTAATCAGATTTTCAAAGGGCACCAATACCATGTAAACATAAAGGGATTATGCTTTCTGTTCGTTTTAGGCTGTTAGGGGTGAGGTGCTCTGGTTATCTAATCTTCTAGCAGAGACAACATCAGTCTGTTCGTCATCCACTCCTGGAAGGAATCAGGGGACACAGAACTACCACCAAGGCCACTCACACTTTAGATGGCACACCAAACAGGTGATATGCTGGCCCTGTTATTCATAAGAATATATAGCTCTTCAGTTTGGGTTTTTGTTTAAATCACCCTAATTGTCACTAAACTCATTTTTTAAAAATTTCCTTCTCTCTGTGTTTGCAAAGCACATTGCCTATTATTGGCTCTTGTCTCCAGAGTCACTCTGTAACATTCGCTGCAAACAATACTTCTCAGGCTTTCTTGACGAGTATTTTCCTTTTAGGTTTGTCCAATGGGAAGTTATGTCAAGAAATAAATATGGGGCTTGGAGAGATGGTTCAGCAGTTAAGAGCTTGCAGAAAACCCTAGTTCAATTCCCAGCACCCTTGTCAGGTGGCTCAAAACCACCTGTAACTCCAGCTGCAAGGGATCCCAACTTCCCTGGCCTCCACAGACACTGACACACATGTGCTCATACCTAGACACACACACACACACACACACACACACACACACACACTAAAGTAAATCTTTAAAAATAAAAAAAGAGCAATAGAGATGAAGCCAGATGGGCATGATAGCTCAGACCTATAATCTCAGCACTTGGCAAGCTGAGGCAGGACGATCAGAGGATCACTGCAAGTTCAAGGTCAGCCTGAGCTACATAGTGAAACCCGGTTGAAAGAAAGAAAGAAGAAAGAAAGAAAGAAAGAAAGAAAGAAAGAAAGAGAAGAAAGAAAGAAAGAAAGAAAGAAAGAAAGAAAGAAAGAAAGAAAGAAAGAAAGAAAGAAGGGAAGAAGGGAAGGAGGGAGGGGAGGAGGGAGGGAGGGGGAAGGGAAAGAGAGAAAGAGGAGAGAGAGAGAGAGAGAGAGAGAGAGAGAGAGAGAG
>NW_008346439.1:62211-102368 GCF_000622305.1 Nannospalax galili
AAAGTCATAAACCAGGGCATTTTTCCCTGGAGTCCCTGGATGGGGAGCCTCTCCTCAGCCACAGCTCCAGCCAGGTGACCGTCCCCTCCCCTCATTCTACTCACTGGTAGACCGACTCTGGGCTGTGGAGTTTCACCACCTCTTATTTTGGCTCTGCAAGTTCAGGACAGATTTATGAGATGCTAACAGCCTTCTTAGCTGTTCTGCATTTATGAACAGCACTTTATACTAATTACTTCAGCTACAACTATGGTGGGCACTTCCCTGACTAGATGTTAATGAACACAGCATATGACTATGGTACAAATGTGTTGACACTAAAGACTTTGTTTTTAATATTTGAGTGTTGTCTTCATCTGTTTTTGTTGCTCTAACAAAATACCCAAAATTAGGTAATAGATAAAGAACAGCATGGTATTGCTCACAGTTCTGGTGCTGGGAAGGTATCTGGTGAAAGCTGCTCTCTACCTTCAATTTGGGGTCTTGCCGAGAGTAAGTGGAAGAGGAACACTGTCCTTGTGGTTCTGGAAGCTGAATGGCAAGCAAGCCAAATGCTGTGAGGGAACAGTTCTTGTGCCCTGATGGCCTCCGAAGCCCACCTCGTCTCATCATCCCATTGCCGTCAACTTGCTTTGGAGAGGACACACTCAGACCACAGCAATACTCAGAAGGCCTGACTACCCAGACAGTCTGAGCATCCTATGGTGCACTTTGTCCTTCACAGTGACGGTGACGATAACTTCTTTAGACTTGGACTGGCACTCTCACCCCTGAGACTTACTTCCATCTGACCTAAGATAAGTGTTAGTGTGGAGCTGTGCCTCTCAAATGGGGTATCCTAATCAACAGATGACTGGATACAGAAGATGTAGCATATATACATAGGGGAGCTTTCTTCAGCATCAAGAAAACAAAGTGGAGAATGGATGGAACTGGAGATCATCATATTAAGTGAAATAAGACAGACTCACAAAGACAAATGTCGTTTATTTTGTAACTTTTAAGAAGTTTATGTGTATGGATGTTTTGCCTGCATGTATATAAGTGCACCCATGTATGCAATGCCAGCAGAGGCCAGAAGAGGGTGTCAGATCCCCCCTGGAACTGGAATTATGGAAGGCTGTTAGCTACAATGTGAGTGCTGGGAAACAAGCCTGGGTCTTCTGTGAGAGCAGCGAGTGCTTCTAACTACTGAGCCCTCAATACGTTTATGCACATGTGTGTGTTTATGCATACATATATGATGATGCGAAAGCTGAAGGGGGGACATTTAAGAAGAAGATGGAGACCAGCAGGCAGAAGGGAACAAGAGAAGGTAATGGGGTTGGATGTGACCAAATACATTATTATTTTCACTGAAATGTCATTATGAAGCCCATAATGTTGTTGTAAAAAATACATTGCAGTCATTGCTATGGCTGCCCCTGGCTTGAACAGCGGCAACTTCCTTCTCTGATCTGGGTCATCTCATCAATAAGATGGGGGTAGATCTACCCACCTGGATGGAACTGGGGGTTAGAAGACATTTTAACTAGGAAGAGGTGTATTTGTGCAGGGTGCCCCCAAACTCCAAAGGCAAGAAGGGTTCTATCCTGTTGAGCAGAAGCCAGACTAGGAACACCTCAGTGCCAGAAGTGACTGAAGGAGAGGGGTCAGAAAGGATCCGCAGGCAGAGGGACAGAGTCCTGTCCTTCCTGTACGTAGATGATCCCAGCTTAAGGCAAGAGTCCATTCACCCCTAGACTGAGACATGGTCTTTGGAGAAGTCCTAAGAAGTTGTTGCCTGAGTGGGATGTTCTCTTAAAGAGAGGCTGGTCACCAAGCAGAGGGAGGGCTCTGCTGGGGTCTAGCAGCGTTAAGTAACGGTTTGGGGACTGGACAAGATCTTGGGACTGTCAGACGCCTTCAAAAAACAATGTTGTCAAAATGCAGAGACAGTTTCATCTCTTCACAGTAGGTATCTTTCAGTCCTCTGGAAGTCTAATGTGAAGTCCCTGGTTCCTAGCAGAAGGCTGCAAGCTCCATAAGGGATAGTGGGAGCAGACGTCAGCAGAAATGGTGGACTCCAGGGGATGGCAATGCCACATGGGACCAAATTGCCCTGAGGATTCCTGGAAAGATGCAGGTGTGGAGAGAACAAAACTGGGGGAAGCGCTGTGGGCTGGGAGCTGGTGAGGGGTGTGGTCACTGTGACTCCAGTTCTGAGGGTGTGAGAGCTGTGGAAACTGCACAGATGTAGAAAGTGCGGAGATGGGAACATCGCAGTGATTCACAGGAGAAGGTTTGCAGAACTGGAAACTGGGACTCAGAAAATTAGGCTCAGCAAATTCTTATCACATCGTATTTTGACATTCCCAGCAGTACATTCTCAGAAAAAAGAGAATGAAAGGAAAGTGCTGCCTGTGTCCAGAACAAACAAACAAACAAACAAGCATCTGGAAGGTGAGACTGGGAGAGCGTGAGGCAAGCCAGATGCTCCTACCAAGTTCCGTGGAGTGCTCCATCATGCCAGAGAGTTCTGGAGACACAGTCATAACTGGGTACAACTTGGACAGGCCCAAAGGACAGTGAGGCAGCTGGAGTAGTTATGTCCTGCATGCAGTGAAGGGTTAACCTTGTCCATAGAAAGATTTGGTCATTGACTGACCTGCTCCAGGTAGGCAACCTCTCAGTCCTTGGAATGTCCCAGGTGATAAGAATATCAGTACTGACCTGAGGCCTTGGGCCATGCCAGATAGCCCATGCTCACAATGTTATTGTGGTTGGAGCTTTGGTCTCAGCTTGACCTCAGTGCTAGAGTTTATAGTGAGCCAAGTGTCACATGTGACTATCCCATGGTGAAAACACTGCACACCATGTCTCCCAGGTTAGTAATGCTCTGTGGTGTAGCTCACATCAGTGCTGAGAGAACTAAGCTCTATCGCAGAGCCCCTATGGGGAACAGAGCTGGGGGGGCCACAGTCGAAGTGCTCCGGGCCTGTCTTCAGTGCCTCTCCACTGCTGATTTTAATATGTCCTTCCGCTGTGGCAGCACAACTGCTGTTAATTGCCTTCCTAAGTCACGTGAGTGCATCATGAGCCCGTCCATCACTGGCTAAAGGCAGTCTCAGTTCCCCACATAGCAAAACAAACAGGACAGATAACCCGAGGGATGCAGGCACTGGCTGTTGGGAAAACAGGTGACCCTCAGAGTGGCACATACAGAAATGGTAAAGAATCGAGGGATGCTCCCAGTGCTGATGAGGCTGGGGTCTGTACAGGTGGTCCCAACACAAAGCCCCTGTGACAGCCATCAGAAACATCAAAATGCATTGGTAGAATGATATTAAGAGTGTCTTAATGATATTAAGAGTATCTGTCTTAATGCACCCCCCCCCATTTACAGCTGTGCTGGAAAGTCCACACTCAAATATAGATCCTGTGAGAAGAAAGCTGACCTCTCACCAGCCTCTTCCCGGTGAAAGAGGTGCCTTGAAGTGTTCTCAGCTTATATATCATTAACCCCTCCCCCACATGCAGCTAAGGTCTCCCCCATCGACTCCTCCTCGATGAGCATGGGAAGGAGGTGTGACTATGGCTTGCTGGCATAGAGGTCAGAGGACCCTTCCAGTTAACACTCCACCCCTTCCTCCAGCTCTTACATTCTTTCTACCAACCTCTTCCACTAAGTCCCTGATCCTTGGAGGGGACCATAGGTGTGGGATGATCTTCCTCCCATTGTGAAGCCACCAAATTTAATACACATCTCCATGCCCCAGGTTTACCCCAAAGGAATATATCATTCATTCTGAAAACCTCTTTGATTTCGCCCTTGTCACAGTCATACTGTTTCAAAACTTCCATTTACTCATTTATTCAAGCTTTATTTAAGCCTACAATATGCCGGGATGTTCAGAAAATGGAGTTTGTGTTCTAGTCAGGAGGACAGATGATAAATTACAGACAAATAAAGTCATTAGAGGGCCTGGGGAGATGGCTCAGTCGGCAATGTCCTTGTCATACAAGCATGAGGATCTGACTTTGGATCCCCAACACTTGCCTAAAAAGCAGGACAGTGACATGTCTGTAGCTAGTGCTGGTAAGGCTGGAGCTTATTGGCCAGACAGTCCAACCAAATCAATGAGCTCCGGACTTTGAAAGAGACCTTGCCTCAAAACACAAGGTGGAGTGTGTTTGAAAAAAAACATTCATTGTTGACCTCTAGCTTCTAAACATATATGCACACATATGCACATGCACCCCCATGTATGTGTGCACATACATGGATAGGTACACACAGACACCACATATATTCACAGAAAATAAAATTATTAAAGATTGTGATTCACATGGAAATAAGGGAAATGTGACAGGAAGACAAGTAAGTTGCCATGAGAGGGGGGAGTGGTTTGGATATTTTGTATTTTTGATATTTTGAGTAAATTTTGATAAGATTGTAGGTTAAAGCATTAGAGAAAGCAACCTTTAATTTGCCATCTCATGTTACCTTAGATGAGATTTAAAGTAGTGAGAAAGTGTCAGCTGTAGGAGAGCCAGGGAATGAGCATTTACCACGGGCGTGGGGTCTACAACCAAGTGCAAAGGCCCTGGGGTGACAAAGGAGCAGACACCTGAGGAGGAAGGAAGCCTTAAGGGTGTCTGAAACTCTGGTGAGAAGGAAAGGGGTTTAAAATGCATTTGAAGTCAGCAGGACTTCCAAAAAGAAACCACAGTAGGTATTTCAAAAAGAGACAACTGAGCTCAGGAAATCTCTAACATGGTGAAAGGGGAGCTGAGGAGCCAAACCAGAAACCGTGACAAATATAACTCTGTGACACCAGGAAGCTGACATCACCTCTAGACTGGAGCTGCAAAAGAAGGATGGGCCTCCTGAGACCCGAGGTCTCTGTCCAGACCTGTCCAGGCACAATGGGAGAGGGACTGCCTTGCTCAAGAGTACACACACCAGGGTGGCATGTGCATGCAAATCAGGAAAAAGGAGGAAGAACTACCTGTGTCAGTCACTCTCCCACCAGCACCTCCCATAGGCTGAACCTGCCAGAGGGCAAAGGAGCCTGGGAAATGCAGTCCCATGCCCTACAGCATGTAGACGCTGACCTGCCAGGCAGACAGCAGCCTGCTCTATGGCACATACACAGCTAGCTCTCAATATAATGGCCAGATTAGGTGCTTAATAGATGATTATTGACATGACTCCACACAATAACATTCTGAGCAAATGATGTGGAAGACTTCAGTCACCTCGTGGCAAGAGAGTTGGGCAGAAGGTGAAGTCAAAGTTAGCATGTGAAGATCCAGTGAGATGTCTCAGCAAATAAAGATGCTTGCTGCCAAGTCTGATTACCCGAGTTTGATCCCCAGGACCCACATTACGGAACGAGAGAAAATTTACTCCCCCACGCATGTTCTGACCTCCACACATGTGCCATGGAGGATGGACACATACACACACACACACACACACACACACACACACACGCAAACACAAACAATGTAAAAATTTTAAATTAGCATATGAAAGAAACCAGTTGAAGATAGAAAGACTGGGAACCCCTCCTCATTAAAGCCATCACGTAATAGACAGCAGGCACTGGAAAAACACGCTATACAAATGACCCATAAAGGTCCCAGTCTGCTGGGCACAGTAGCTTCTGACCTTTCTCCCAGCTCTGGCCAACTTCCTGTCCTGGAAGTGCTTTGTTCCTTAATAAATTGTCTTTGCTTCTGTAGCTAGACATGTGTCCCTGCCAAATTTCTTGTCCCACGACACAATATCCTGGAAATCCTGATTATCTTCTTGTGACAGTCCCACCCAAAGTCAGTGCAGTGCTCCACCTCGACAACCAGCTCACTGGCCTGTTGACCCCACAGCTCCACCTAGCTCACCAGTGTGCTGGTGTCACTGAAGTCTGAGCCACCAGCCCCTACACATTTTCTCAGCCACTGGTATGCAGATGCCATTCGTGATAGCTCTTGTGCGGCTGAGAGTGAGGGAGAAGTTCCCCACGGCAGACAGACATGAGGCTCATCAGAGTCCCCAGAATCTAGCTCTTTTGTCAGAACCATCACACAGCACAGACTCAGACCACGTGGTGGGACTTGGGGAAACAAGGCCAGCTGTGTATCACAGGAGGCTTGGGACCCTTGGATCCCAGTGCTGTGCACCCTCCTGGCTCCATTTCTATGCTCCTACAGAACACAGCTTCATTTCCATGCTGTCATCTCCCCTGTAATTTCAAAAAGGTTAGTTCATTGCTTGGCATAAGATGGGGAATTTAGGGACTGGAGAGATGATTCAGGAGTTAAGAGCACTGACTGCTCTTACAGAGGATCTGGGTTTGATTCCCAGCACCCACTTGGCAGCTAACAACCGTTACTCCAATTCCAGGGGATCCAACATCCTCTTCTGACCTCTGAAGGCATTGCACGACATGGGTGCACTTACATATATGCAAGCAATATACTCATACACATAAAATAATTTTTTAAAAGTAATAATAAATAAAATATTTTAAAATGGAAAATTCAAAAAAACAAAAAGCAAAAAACCCCGCTTTTCTTACTAAGCAAGCTAAGACAAGTCTAGTCTGAGATATGATAGAACAATTTTTCCTGGTGGTCCCCTGACCAGCCTTTAAGTTTTCAAAGCCTTGACAATTCACTCAGACCACAAGAGCTACTATTGCCTGTGTGGTCATGTGAGGGGCCCTAGACTCCCCCTCCTGGGTTGGGCTAGCCTCCTTGCCCTGTGGACGCCTCCACTGAGCCAGGCTCCATTCTTGTGCTCTGGGGCTTCTGTGGAGTGAAACAATCCATTCACTTCTAAAGACCAGAGCAGGAGAATGCAAACTTAAATGCATGTCTTTTAAAATGGCAAGACGTTGGCTGGAAAGACGACTCAGCAGTTAAGAGCACTGGTGGTTCTTCCAGAAGGCCCGGGTTCGAATCCCAGCATCCACATGATGGCTAACAATTGTCTGTAACTCCAGTTCCAGCAGATCCGACAACCTCTTCTGTCCTCTGTGGGCACTGCACAACACGGGTGCACTTACACACATGCAGGCATAACACTATACACATATAATTTTTAAAAAATTTAAAAAAATTAAAATGGCACGATGTCATCAGGTAAGGTGGCACACACCTTTAGTCTGCATGTAGGAGGTTGAAGTGGGACGATCAAGAATTTTTAAATCAGTCTCGCCTATGCAGTAAGAGTCTGTCTCAAAAATCAAATAATAACAAAAATAAAGAAATGTTTGCAGACCAGGCAAGTACCATCCCCGTGTGCACAGTACTTCTGTCAGGCTCCCACTACAGAGGGATGGAGCACAGGAGAAGCATTCCACTTCTCTGTTCTTAACAGACTCAACATGGATCTTCCTCACACCTCCTCACCATGGTCCTGGACCTCAGCTCTTGACCCTGCTCTGCCCCCACTCTTCTGGTCTCTTTTCTTTTCTCCCTTACAGGGTGTTCTGGGGTTCCCTTCTCAAATAAAGCTCTTGTCTCCTAATCTTTGTCTAAGATCTGTCTGAGAAAGAATAAACCAAGCTAAGAAGTGAAGGAGTCTGGCGGGCATCAGTGAGGGAATGAAGTCTGGGCTGAGTTTGGAAGGAAAGCATGCTTCCAGACAGTGAACGGGGGTGGGAAGAGTGTGCTCTGCAAAAGGAATGATGTGTGTGTGCGCGAAAGGGCTCTGTATACACAACCTCATGGCCTCAAGGTTGCCCACAGGCCATTCCCACTAGGCAAAGTACAGCAGGTTTCTTCAATTAGGGGGTTACTGTTTAGGCCTCACATCTAAATATTATTTAGGTCATCCATGCTGGGTATATTTGGGTTCCTCACACTTGAAAAATTATTTGAATTCTCAACATTGGAATGCTATTTGGGCTCCCTGTGTTGGGGTACTATTTGGGTTCCCTACACTAGGCTATTATTTGTGTCTCTCACCTTAGGGATATTTTTGGGTTCCCCACATTGGGGTTCCACTGGAGACCTAGTCTGTCTCATCATGGGAACTCCTAGAGGATGTTTATCTGCATGCCTGGCCCCCACCCACCAGTAACAACATTCCTTGCTGTAACAACTCAAAATCACTCCAGACATTGTTAGATGTCACCTGGGGACTGTGAAGGATACATGCTTTGGGAAGACAGAGTCAGCTGCTGACCTGCTCTGACTCCCTGAACTTCCATAGACACGTTCATTGCCAAGTCAACTCCAAGGCTAGTGTGTGTACTGGCTGCCTCCTGAGCCTGGTGAGGTGGCCTCCACCGAGCCTGGGATGTGATAAAGACAAGGGGGGCTGGGTGGCTTAGTAGCTTTGCAGAGCCTGACAGTGGAACTTCTCACTATTTTCCACTAGATGGCCCTAGTGCAATGCTGGACTCAGGAGAAGGAGCAGGGCCGGGAAGGTCCTAGCTTCAAGGCAAGAGGCGGCTGCATTTTCCAGGTGAGCTGTGGCCTTGGAGAGCTGTGCTTCTTCCAGGTGAATCATTGGGGAAAGCTGTAAGGAGTCAGACGTTGAACAGAAATTCTTGTGAGATCACCCAGCTGGTTTGAGCTCCAGCACCTTCTCACCTCCCTTTCTGTAACTGGGCCTTTTAACCTCATTAATAAGAGGAGGGAAGTGTGCCCCCAGGCCCACAGCACTGTGGGCCTTTGACAAACCTGAGTGGCTTGCAGGACTGAGCTGCAACCCACACTGCTGTGGCAGGAGAGTGTGTGCCTCTGGACCTCACCCTCCCTTCCAGATAGGTACAGCCAAGATGTCTCTGAAATAATTCAATGGGAAGATCCTTGCATCCACTGAATGTTAAGGATGTCAAGTGCATTCAAATGCACACTCTAAGCTTTGCACTTCATTTCATCCTTATAAACGCACACTGAAACCCACATTTTCTTATCTTACCCAGGGGCATGGAGAAGGCAGCCAAGAAGGGATTCCAGCTTGCCCAATCACCAGGGTGATTACCTTAGCCAGGGTGGTGACCCCCTCATAAGGTCTATGGAATGAGGTGCTTCGGTTGTTCACCTTGCCTTTGGGAAAGATAGGTTGTGAAGCTTAAAACGATTTAGCAAGGAGGACTCCATGAGTTTTGTTTGCTTGCAACCCAGAGCCAGAGGAGGGATGTGTGCAGGGTGCTGGCTGTGTCCACTGACCCAAGGTCTCCTTGAAAGGCACTATTTTCCTATTATTCTTGCAATTCAGAAGTCAGTGGACTCTGTAAAGGACCAGAGAGTAACTAGTTGAAGCTTTGTGGGCGATGTGGTTCCATATAGCAAGCTCATAACTCTCAGTGCAGCACAGAAGCAGCCCCAGAGGAAAGAAAACAAATAATCTGGCTGTGTACTGGTAAAACTTCAATAGAAACAGGCAACACGCTGGATTTGGCCCACAGGCCATATTCTATCAGCACTTGAGCCAAGGTAGCCTCTTACCTAGAACTTGTGTGGAAATGATATGACAACTGCTGAATTCTTTCAATTTAAATTTCCATAGAGGTGGGCATAGCCCTTGGTTTCAATGTCTTAGACAACCTGCTGAGTCAGCAAGCCCCAAATCTTTATCAGTCGCTGTTCAAGGCTAATAGCTAGTGCTCTACACGGTGCAAGTTGCTAAGGCAAAATGTTTGGTTGTCTAGGGTAGTAAATGCATCTTCAATTCCCAACACTTTCAGTTTATGATGGATTTTTTTAAATTTTATGTGTATGAATGTATGTAAGTGCACCCATGTTGTACAGTATCCACAGAGGTCAGAAGAGGGCATCAGATCCCCTGGAACTGGAGTTATAGTTGATTGTTAGCCACCATGTGGGTGCTGGGAATTGAACCTGGGTCCTTTGCAAGAGCAGCCAGTGCTCTTAACTGCTGAACCATCTCTCCAGCCCCTTTTGATGGATTTTTAAATTTTTATTTATTATTTCTATTTCATGTGTATGAGTGTTTTACCTGCATGTAAATAAATGTACCTGTATCATGCAATGTCTGTGGAGGTCAGAAGAGGGTATCAGATTCCTGGAGCTAATGATGGTTGTTAGTCACCATGTAGGTGCTGGGAATTGAACCCAGGTCCTCTGCAAGAGCAGCCAGTGGTCTTAACTGCTGAGCCATCTCTCCAGCCCCTTAGCAGTTTTGATTCCCAGCACCTACATGGCAGCTAACAATTGTCCATAACTCCAGTTCCAGGGGAGTCTGATGCCTTCTTCTGACCTCCGGTGGGCACTGCATGACACAGGTGCACTTACATACATGCAGGCAATACACTCATACACATAAATTTTTTTAAAAAAAATAAGAAAAATTTTCTTAAATGATAGTCTTTAGCTTTTTTATTACTGTTTATTTATTTGGGGGAGGGGCATATGCCACCATGCACATGTGAACATCAGAGGATAACTTGTAGGAGTTGGTTCTCTCCTTCCATCATGTGGTTCCTGGGAATCGAACTCAGGTCATCAGGCTTGGTGGCCAGTGCCTTTACCCACTGAGCCATGGTCACAGGCCCCAGGCTTTCACTCTTTTATAGATGAATAGAATTCCATATGCATAAATGTACCATGTTTTCCTTATCTCCTCCTTTTGTGGACACTTTAAGTTGTTTTCATTTCTCTGGTATTGTTAGTACTGCTGCAACAAATATGGAAGTGACATGGCCCCGTCCTTTAGGAATATACCCAGCAGTGAGGCTGTTACTGTCTTTCTTAAATGGGATCTTTTTAAAAAAAATATTTTATTTATTATCTTTATTTTATGTGTATGTGTGTATTGCCTGCATGTAGGCAAGTGCACCTGTGTTGTGCAGTACCCGTGGAGGACAGAAGAGGCTGTCAGATCCCCTGGAACTGGAATCAAGGACAGTAGTTAGCTGCCATGTGGGTGCTAGGATTTGAACCTGGGTCTTCTGCAAGAACAACCAGTGTTCTTAACTGCTGAGCCAATGTGATCTTCTAATGTCCACAGAGCAAACAGTTCATCAAAGAAATAGCTCTCTGGCTTTGCTAGGTTACCTAAGAGGGAAATCATATTTAATATATAGAGTCACCCAGGAAGCATAATTTTCTAAAACAGAGCTCTGTCTGTAACCTTTTTGATGTCTGTATTTGTCTTTTGTGCCCTGGAACCAAGCAATTCTTATTCAATACCATATAAAATTAGTATTTCTCTTGACCAAAACCAGCCAAATAGTGACAGAGGTTTGTGAATGAAGCCAATACTAAGTACTTGGACCATCAGTTTTACCTATCAGGTATACAGACAATTTCCTTTGAAAACATTTTGTAAAAGCTAGATTCTAAATTTAAACCCAGAGGTAGTATTTCTTATTCAGCAAATGTGGCCACAGTGGACTGGGGAAGAGATGGAGCTGATAGGGGACATCATCATCAGAGGAACCTGGGGTCCCCATGCAGAAGTCTCTTCCCCATGGCTGTGCCATGAAGCAAGGAGACTTGGGTAATTTCATGTTCCTGATGCCACATTCAGAGAGTAGTTGAGCAAAGTTGTCAGGCTGACTTGGTTTTCTCATCGCCTACCTTTGAGTTTGAGCATCTGCTGAGCTTTGGTGAGAAGCGGTAACAAGGCCACTGGATCGACTTATGAAAAATATGTGGCCGCTTCACTGCCTCCCTGAGGTGCAGACCTCTGCGTAGGTCAACGGTCCATTATGGAAGATGGCCATACACAGAGCTGGGTGTTAAGGAGAAAATGACCCGGCGGGGAAGGAATTAAAAGAATGTCATCCTTGTTTGCTCTGGCTCATTTTTTCAATACACCAGTCACCTTGACATTTCTAAAAGAATTTTTTAAGAGCTTAAGTTTGAAAAGTATGTAGTTTGTCCAAATAAAATATGCAGATCAGCAGGTGGTCCACTGAATTTTGACTGGGCCATTCCCCTTGCAAGGGTGTGATTTAGATCTTTTTGACCAAAAAGCTACAATGCTCTTCCGTGTGAGAAAATATTTTTGTGAGGCCAGGAGAACCACCCTTGGCTGGTGGCTGCTCTGATGATTGCTTGGTGACCTCAGATAAGACATTCATGCTCAGAAATCCCAGGGTCTTTACCTTTAACACCAGGACAATAAGAAGAGTTAACATGCTCTAGTCTCAAAAGAACTCCTTCATCTGACAAATACTATCAGGGAGGAAAAGCAATTGAACCCTTCTTGGACTCTCAGTCTGTGCTTGTGTGGGGAGTTCAATTTATTACACACTTGCCTGTTGTGGAATTCTGTACTACTGAACTTTACTAAAAATCCCAGCAGTGTGGGGCTGGAGAGATGGCTCAGTGGTAAGATCACTGGTTGCTCTTTTGCAGAGAACCCAGGTTCAGTTCCCAGTACCTACATGACAAGTAACAACCATCCATAACTCCAGTTGCAGGGTATGTGCTGCCCTCTTCTGGCATCCATGGGCATTGCACTAAATAGATGCCCTTACATACATGCAGACAAAACACATACACATAAAAATAAATTAATCAAAAAAAATTTTTCAATCCCAGAAATGGGGTCTGGATGTGACATCAGTGATAGAGTACTCAGTGTGCATGAGCCTCTGAGTTCAGTCACCAGCAATCAGTCAGTCAGTCAGTCAAACAGCAGAGTACACTACAATTTAGAATAGAAATATCTATTCATGGTATCCTTTACTATTAAGCTACAGTTCAGCCCTCTGAGTGAGACTTGAAAGGCAGGATTCAAAGCAGAATTCAAAATAAAACCTTGGGTTCTGAATCCTGAGCTCATAACCACAAAATCAAATGTGGACTATCAAATGAAATGTCATTTAATAACTGTGTGGCCTTCAGGGATCCATCAGGACTTTTCCTTCCTCTGTCACCATACTGTGGAACAATAATTCCTTTCTTGCAGGGCAGCAGTGAGTTTTCCTAGACCTTGTGGATAAACCTGTACAGGTTGTAACATATTGGATGGCATTTGTGCAGCACTGTCCCTACTTCGTTGAGGCAAGTTGCAGTGTTTGCTCTGATTCTTCTGCCTGCAACCGCACTCTTGCCCAGGTGAGGTGGGGCAAGGCATTTCTTTTTTCTTTTTCTTTCTTTGTTTTTTATTTTTTTTTATTGTGCTTCTCAACTTGGACTTAACCTTGCAAATTGCTTTGACCATTTGACAAAGCTCGTAAGAAGAAAGAGTAGTTTTTCCAGCTGTGCCAGGATCCCAGAAGCCCACCAGTTTCCTCTTTTTCTTTCATTCTTCATTCAGTCACATGGGAAGAGTTGCTGCTGTCACTTCAGCCCTGGCCCAGGGGAGCAGAGCCACACTTCTCTACCACAGACACATTGAGAAACAAACCTCTTCTCTGAGGCCGCTTGTGAAGAGCTGCCTGGTAAAGCCCAGCCTAGTTCTGCTGTGTCCTAGAGGACAAGGAGACACATGAATGCTCACAAGTGATAGTTGCATTATGTCATTGAGACTGGAGGATTTGTTACACAGCATTCTTGTACATTTTAAGACTAGAGGACAGTGGGCCGGGTGTCGTGGTGCACACCTTTAATCCCAGCCTGGTCTACATAGAGAGTTCCGGGTCAGCTGGGGCTACAGGGAGACACTGTCTCAAAAAGACCAAAAAAAAAAAAAAAACAGAATAGAGGATACTGAATACGAGCTTGGTGGAAGAGATCTGGGGAGTAAGGCAGAAACAAGACCAAAATATGTTTTTTTAAAATGTGGGCGCTGAGGTCTTTAACATGGTTGGTGATCACAGAGGATTTTAACAGAATGCCAAAGATCCAGGCTCTGCCCATTTTATAGAGATGACCATTAAAGGTCACTGGTGTGTCTGTGCAGTGTCTGAGGAGGTGGCAGCGGAGTATCTTTCACACACAGGTCATATGGTCTGGTGTACCGCTTCCCACTCCTCCTCATACACCCCACTGGCAGAGGCTGGCCTGTTGGTCTCCCTCCTTTTCCCTGGCAATCTTTTCATCTGATCCGGACATTTTCAGAGGGCGACAGAGATGGCGTCTAAGATAAATTCATTGTTCCAAGCCCTGTCTAAACCCAAGATGGCAGTCCACAGAAGCACAACAGACACACTGCACAATGACATAGAATGCGTCCCTGGGAGCCTGTGGCTCCAGCAGCTTCAGAGGAGGGGCTCTGAAGACTCCACTGACTTTGTAAAGCTCTGTGATGCTGGGCAGGAGGGCACAGGGACATGGGTGGCAGGAGAAAAGCAAAGGCATGTTGACCTGTCTTACACACTGAGACTTCTCTTGGGCTGACCCACCTAGGATGAGTTTTATTATGTGAGGAATGTGAAACACAAGTGCCAAGTTGGGGGCTAGGAAAGCCCAGGACTTAACAGACCAGCTCTGTGTGGCTAGCTAGCCCTCAGTATGTGTGGACCAGCCCTTCCTTAGGAACTAGCTAGGAAGGAGCCAGGCAGTGAGCCTGAAGGCCCCTAGCACATCACTGTGGATGCCTCTAAAGATCTCCTGAGTCCCTGACTCAGTCCCTGGGGCCACGTTAAAGAGACAGTTTCCCCACCAGTGAGCTGTGTGCTGGAGGGAAGGGTAAGTCAGCACACAGTGTGCCACGTGCCGCAGCCCACCCTCCTCGCCCCCTCCAGCATGGTGAGAGCACTTCCTTCTGCTTTCTGTAATCCCCGTATGCGTTGTGAGGATTCACTGAGCTTGGAGATGTGTCCTTTATATTATTGGTGGTGACATCATTATTTTGTCAGTTTCAGCTGTTCTAACAAAGTGCCATAATCTGGGAGACTTAGAGCAGCAGAAATTTGTCATGGTTCTGAAGGTCAGAAGGCTGAGCTCAAGGTCCCTGTGAGGTTAGTTCTTCCTGAGGACTGGGAGGGAGACTGATCTGTGGCTCTCTCTCAGCTTCTGGTGGTAGTTGGTGGTCTTTGTTGGTTCTTGGCTTGTGGTGTGTGCTGGATAGCTTTAGTGTCAACTTGATACACCCAGGTTGAGGGAGCCTCAACTTGGGAATTTCCTCCATCCGACTGGCCTGTGGGGCATCTTCTCGATGGTTGAGTGACATGGGAGGGCCCAGCCCACGGTGGGTGGAGCCACTCCTGGGCCTATGTTGTTTAAGAAAGCAAGCTGAGCAAGGTCCAGGGAGGCAAGCCAGTAAGCAGCATTTCTCCATGGCCTGTGCTCCAGCTCCTGCCTCCAGGTTCCTGCCCTGAGTTTCTCCCTTGGGCTCCCTGATAAACTGTGACTGGGGAGATGTAGGGTAAAATAAACTCTTTCTTCCCCAAGCTGGTACTGGCCAGAGTACTGTCACAGCAGTGGAGAGACACACCGGAACATGACGCTTCAGTCTCCTCCCTGCCTTCATTTTACATGGTGCTTCCTCTGCACACACACGTGTCCAAATATCCCCGTTTTGTGATGATGTCAGTCCTATTAAACCACTTCACCCCAAGTAATCACACCTGCATAGATACGATTGCCAAATGAGATCATGTTATGAAGTACTAGGTGTTAGCCGTGTCTAGATATGAATTTTAGTGTAGCATGAGTCAACCCATAGTAATTATCATGATTATTGCTAATAGCTATATCAATATATTTTCTTTTACAATAGCTGAATACCTGAGGCTGGGTTCCTTGTGAAGAAAAGAGGTTTATCTAGCTCAGAGTTGTGGAGGTTCAAGGGCATGGTGTTGACTTGGGCTTAGCTCTGGTGGGGATATTATAACAGACGATATTCCATTGGTGGAAGTAAACCGTGAAAGCAAGACCAGAAGGGAGGTGAGTCCAAGGAAGTCAAAGGGCACTTCAGGGCTCAGACTGTCTTTTATGACTTGTTCTCTCAAGAATTGACTCAGGTCCCTTGAGACTCCCTGGGTATAACTGGCCCATCTCTGCTTCACTGTCCAGAAGAAAAATGCTCATGCAGCAGATGAACATGTTCCTGACAGAGTTTAGGAAGGCGATCACTCTGCAGAAAACAATCATTGTAAGGACTGGGAGGGTGGCAGGAAGGGACAGTGTAGGGAGGGAGGACACTTGAAAGTTAGAGCTTGAAGACATAGTAACTCACTGCAACAGGCAAACGGTTTAGTTCCTAATCCGAAGGAACTGGTGAAAAGAAATGATCACATTTATGAGGCGACTGGAATTTTAACATGAACTGATGTTATTGAGGAAATACCATTTACTATTTTTAGTCATAGAATTATGGTTCTGTTTTCCTAAAGATATCAGCCTTTCTTTGATACAGGGTGAAACAGTTCTGGATGCAGCAACGTGGTGGCAGGGACTGCTTTGAACTGGTACTTGGAGCAGTGCAAGGGTCATTATCAGGAACCCCACAAATACCAAGGCAAGAGCTCATCTCCAGAATCGTTCAATAGCAAAAGATCTGCATATTGATGCACACCATTAATCCAAACACTCAGGAGGCAGAGACAGGCTCTGTGAGATCAAGGCCAGCCTAGCCTACATAGTGAGTTCCAGGTAGCCAGGGCTACAGAGAGACCCTATGTCAAAAAGACCAAAAATAGCCATATTTCAAGGGATGTATGGAGAGAGTTGTCCAGCCTCTTTTCAAAAGTGTGGTGAGGACCAGACTGCCCTGGGACACCTGTGCTGAACAGAGGCTGGGGCTCGCATCTGACATATCACCCTCTAGGATACAAAACCCAGGGCCCACCCTGCCTTCAGCTGTGTTCTAATTTCTCCAGGTAATATGAACATGTCAAGTAAGGGGATGTGTGGTTAAAGAGTTCAAGTGCACCTTGTCAGTTCAGTGCCATCTTTTGCTTTCTAGCATCTCTTCCCCAGTCCTCTCTGCCTCTTTCAAATTCTTAGAGGTCAGAGGACCTGTCCCTCCATGCCCTTTCCTGCAGGTGTCCAGAAGGCCTGTCCCTCCAGGCCCCCCTCCTGAAGGTGGTCTGGGTATAGTTCTGCAGATCTGTAAGACTGATGTCTGTAATGATTAAACTTCATTGTCAACATCATTGCCAACCGGACTAAATTTAGAATCACCTAGGAAATACATCTTTAGGTGTTACCGTGAGGGAATTTCTAAAGAATTTTAACTGAGGAAGGAAGACCAACCCTAAATGTGTTTAGCACCATCTGTGAGCTGAGGCCCCAGGCCAAATGAAAAGTGAGCTAAACAAAAGGACCAGGGCTCACATCTCTCTGCTTCCTGACTGGATGCACTATGACCGGCCACCTCATTCTCTCACCCTCCTGCCTTTCTTGCTGTGATACACTGTATTTCTTCTCAAATCATAAGCCAAAATAAGTCCTTCTTTCTTTAACTAGCTTTTTAAAATATGTATTTTGTCACTGCAATGAGAGAAGTAGTAATACCATGCCTTAGCCCTTTTCTGTGGCTGTAACAGAATACCTAAGGCTGAGGAATTTAAAAACAAAAATTTTATTTATCTTACAGTTGTAGAGTCAGAGCAGTTCAAGAACAGGTGGTGTCACATGGTAAGGGCCACATGCTATGACACAACATTGTGGGAAAGCTAAGGGACCAGCAGGTACATATGAAAGAGAAGTACATGGAAGCATAAGAGGCGAGGGTTGGGCTTGCCTTACCATGACCACTACTTCAGCGCAGCTCTTAGAGTGCCCAACACCTCTCATTCTGCACTGAGGACACCACTCAATGTAGGGCATGCTGCCCCCCCACCATTGTAGTGAGGGGGGATCTTGTCTGCTCTCTCACCTCCACAGCTCACACCAGGTCTCCTCTGGCAACCCTGCCTAGCAAGTTTTAATTCTTCATCATACACTGGGTGGAAACAAAAAAGCATGACAGCTGCATCCCATGATTCTTCACGGGAAGCTTCGAGGCACCCCCTGGAGACCGGTCTCATCACACATTTTTACCTGCTCACAGGTCCCTGAATAGGTACCTCCTACACAGCACTGTGAGACAAGTTAGTTAGAAGACACTGCCCCTGATGCTGGTGAATTTTTCTGTGATATAGTATGTGACTATATCGAATGAAGAAAGATAATTCAGCTGTGAAACTCAGGTCACTGTGGTAACCTTGAAGTTAAAACCGTAAAGAGTCTTAACACGCCTTTAATCCCAGCACTCTGGAGGCAGAAGCAGGCAGATCGCTATGTCACTGTGAGTTCAAGGCCAACTTGATCTGCATAGCCAATTCCAGGCTAGCTGGAGCCACAAGGAGACCCCGTCTCAAAAAAAAAAAAAAAAAGACTGTAAAGAATCTGTAAAATTCACACAAAAACTAACTGAGACTGATAGAGCTCAGGTCAGAAGTTACCCATGGTGAGTGGGCCTGGGAGAGGGAGTTAACTGGACACAAAGAGGAAGGGTCATAAGCTTGTCTAACCTTATGAATGCAGTTCAACATTTGTGAATTCTTATGTAACTCCATTGCATGGTACTCAAGCATGAGTTTGTCAATGACATGAATGAGCTTTGTCAATGACATGAGGGCATGCTGTGGATGTAAAAGGTTGGCTGTACCTGGTAGAGCAATGGAAACCAGAACACACATCCAAACCAGGTGGAGGGTAGAGGGGTGATGCCAATTAAATTTCCAAAACAAAGCTCTTACCTTGGTCTGAGGATATATTATTACCTAGGCATCAGGCATCCTAAAATTAGAGGCTTATGTTGATTTGATTTTTCTAAATAGATAAAACATGTTCCACTAGTTCTGCTGAGTTTTCAAAAGAGCAGTTGGCTTAGAATCATGTCTTCTATGGAACATGGAGCCCACAGACTCAATGCTGCATGGAAAGTATGAAGTCCTGTGCATCTGGCTTTGGGGAATCACTTTCTTCCTAGGATTTTGCAAACTCAAAAGGCCTTGCCTTCCCTGGCTCTCTTGAAGTTCTCGGGTAGAATGGAGGGATTTCAAGGCAGAGTGCACCTGGGTTGGATGTAAGATCTGAGGCAGAGCAAATCCCCTTTAACTGTAATTCTTCAAACACAGGTCTTATCTCCACAAACATAGCTGCATTAGAGTAAGCAATTCTTTCTGTATGCAGAAGTCATTCCAGTTCCAGGGAATTCACTGCCCTCTTCTGACCTCCACAGGCATTGCACAACAGTTACAGATATGCAGGCAATATACTCATACACAAAAAATAAAAATCATAAATAAAATATTCAAAAGAATAATTGATGCACATTCACTAAAGGAAAAAAAAAACTTCTTTGATTAAGACCAAAGTCTCACTTTGAATAATAACTATCAACCTATTCCAGTCTCCCCTGAATTCAAACTTTTCCTTACTGGGTAGCCAGGATATCTGGCTTCTATCACAAGAAAGGAGGTCCAGTCAGAGGAGCCAAATGGTACCTGTGGACTTCAGGTCTGGGTCAGCACCAAGCATGCTACCCAATATGACATGAATCACGTAAATATGAGCTTGGGGAGGTGGGGGCGTGGCTCTTTACAAGGGGTCATGATATCATTATATTGGAATGCCTACTGAGCTGCTGCCAAACTTGAGGGGAGTATGAGTTTGGGAGGCCTTGGTACACAGAACTACAACTCCATAGTTAAATATCCAACAGCATTCCAAGAAGCCTGCTACATGTCAGGTACTCAGAATCACCTCTGCTCTCCAAGAACTATTAGAAAAAACCCACCATTTAAAACACTGATTTCTTCTGTAGGTGAAGGACTTCCAGGTTCTTCTGTGTGTTTTCTACACGGGATTCTATGAATGCATGGCAGTGTGCATGGTGTGGCTTAGGAGATGCTGCTGGACCATCGCTTCTCAGGGAAAATGCTAGGGCATATTGTCCTACCTAGAGCTTCACACAGTCTCACAGTCCAAATTTTGTCTCCTTAGCAGTTGGACCCGGAGATGAGTGATCACAAAGCCTTCCTTAAACATCTGGCAATGTCAGGTGGAACATCAACTGAAGATGCCGCTCTTCTGGGTCAGCTCTCCATCCTGAGTTCACACTGAATACCCCCACTTCTGCCCTGACTTTGCTGCCCATTCTGTCCTCCCATCTTCCTGTCTGTTCCTCTGGTGTTACGACACCTGCTTCCACAGTCATGGAACTCAAGCTGCTCCTTCAGCAGGTTCAAGGCTGTTAGGCCTCCAGCTCCAAGGCTGTTGTTCCAGCCCATCCCTACCTGCGGGGACTCCACCACTCTTCACTGCCACTCTCACCTACCCCAACACAGCAGCCCTCCCTAGAAAGTGTGGTAGAGGATTTGCAAACCTGGCCTCATCGTTCCTCCCAACCTCCACCCACCCCTTTTTGCAACCTCATCCTCCTCCCATCAGCAAGCTAAGCCCATCAGCCAACTCTAGTTAGAACTGGACAATGTGCTTTTGCCAAAGAAAGGTACATTAGCAACTATGGCACCGAGGGGGCTTGTGCCTTGGAGCCTGGCCTCTTCTGCTACCAGAAGAGTGAGACCACATCAGCCTTCTGGAGGATAAGGGGCAGAAGCTATTGTCCAGGTGATAATGGGTTAGCTTCCAGCCCTGGAGTCACCCCAGACAGCCCAGCTTCAGCTGAGGCATCCTGACCCAATTACCCTGAAAAACAATTGGTTTTAATCCTCCATATTTGGTTTGACTTCTTATGCCACCAAAGCTGCCTATATATCACTCCCAATCACCTCCTTTGTGTGTTCCAATGGAATTGTAGCATCCTTGAGTCCAGAGCCAGACTGGCATCCTCTGCAAGACCCTCAGGAGAGACCAACAATCCTGCTCATTGTTTCCGCTGAGCTTCAAGGATCAACTTGGTGATTGAATTCCTCCAGAGGCCAGCCTAGACTCCCCCCAAAATTGGTTTTGGGAAACATGAAATTGAAAATAAACCTGCTGCATCAAAGCCTCCTTAGGAAAGAGCAAACAGCCTTGAAGCCACCAACAGGGATGGAGGCAGCTTCTTTGCTGGGACTTGAGAGAGTCAGGGCCCTAACAGACCCCACTCTCAAACTCAGATCCTGCCTGCTTCCTCTTCGGTTCCCGCTGATAAATGAGGCTAAAAAGAATGAAGGGAAATGAGCTGAGCTGGGGATGCACATGTATTCATTTTCCAGAATACACAGAGGCTTTGCGTCAAGGTTGAACATGAGACAGACTGTACAGCCAAGAAAATGCTAGGAAGGCTCAATCCTATGTCACTCTGACATTCTGCATCGCTGACAACCATTGGTTCACAGTGGAAGACAAGGACTTCAACAGGACCCTGTGAGACACAAGATCTTTAACATTCTAAATGAGGGTCTTCAAGGAGAGGATAGTTTCTCTCATGACTATGTGCTCAGGGTCCCCACAGTACACTCATTAGAAAGCTCATGTTTCATTCACATAAAATCCAAAGAAATGAGCCATGATGACAGGAGAGGGGGTACACTGTGCTCCCCAGCTCAGTCCAGTCACCTTCAACATTTACATCTAGGCATCCAACCAATAAGGAGAGAGAGGTTATGGGGGAGTTTCAGCTAGCAGGTTGTGGTGCAGGGCACAGCCTGTGTACCCATGTCTCATTGATGGAAATCGGTCACATGACTACATTTAACTGCAAGGGATGCTGCAAAATACAGCCAGCTTCCTACCACCAATAAAGGGGTCGTCTTCATGAAAACCTCATATGATAGATGTTGTCATATCCAGCCCGGGAGATGGAGGGGCATTCCATCCATGCGTAGACTTGATAGAAGAGCTGTCCTTTTTCACGTTACACAAATGAGCAAAGGGACTCAGAAGCACTAGTTGGTGTGTCAGTGTTATACACACCAAGAACAAATGGCCACAGAAGCAAAATGAGACCCTGTGGCCCCCTGTCGCCTACATTCAAACCGAACAGATTTGACACTTTTCCTGAAAGATCTGTGAATAATGCAACATCGATTTCTACCTGTGCTTTCTTCTGCCACGCTTACATGTATAGCTATACACTATTCCAGAACATGGGATTACAAACTCCTACTACTTAGATGCTAAACTATACAACAGGGTAACCGGGAAAAAGATGTGTGAAGATGTATAACGTTCATGGGCTCCAGGTGTCAGGCAAGCCTGCAGCAAAAAAAGATATAGAGGCTTCAAAGAATGGATCCATTATGGATGTTTTTGGTGGGAATCAGGTTCCAGAGAATATGAGGGTTGATGAGGAAGAGTTCATGGTGTCAGGGTTTGTGTGAGCCTTGGCAACAGAAAGATTTTCGTTGACAGTCATAAGAAGATTGTTTGATGTGCAAAGCAATATCCACACATGAGGAGCCTGCTGTGTACAGTTGAGTTGGGCATGGAGAACAAGCAGCCTGCCAAGCCCAGCCTGGTTCTATTTCCACATGACACATGCGTGAGTGTTCTGTGGAAAGAAATTAGGAGGGAAGGCTGTGAGGTGATGTCTGTCTAGCTAAGCAGGTGTTGCTGAAGAGGAAATCACCTTTTATTTGGACTTCAGAGAATAAAGAGCTATAGCTAGTTCTTGGGATCCAGAGTTTGGTTTTAGGGAAGTGTAGCAGAGCACCAAGTATATCTTAAATTGGCCACTAAGGAAATGAGTAGAGGCATCTTGAAGATCAGAAGGAACACTCACAGCTGCGTGTACTCACAGAAACCCTAGACACCGTACCCCACTGTCCTGCTACCTCCCAAACAAAAAGAAGAGAATTCTAGCCAGACTTCAGTCAGCCTCCTGAAGAGTCAATGAAAGCCTTTTCTTCTGGCAGGAGCAGGCCCAGGTGTGACACTCCAAGAATCCCCAGTCAGGTCAGCTGAGAGGAAATCAGCAGTGCCCACGGGAGCTGGACGCTTCCTGCTGTGGAATCCACAACCCACAGCTGGAGTCTCTCCCCTCAGGTGCTGTTTGCCCACAGTAGCAGGCCAGGCTCCCAGTTCCCAGCTAGGCAGGAGGAGCTGCAGACAGCTGTGCTCAAGGTGAGGCCAGGAAGCTTCTCACTACCCCCAGGGCTTTGCATCACAAGGAGGACATTATTTCCTTGACTGAGAAGGTCTGTTTGTCAGAGACCCCAGGGAGCTGATGAGGTAATAATCTGGGGACCTCAAACCTCTGGTGCTATCCAGCTGATGATGGTTCAAGATGGTCAGAGCTTAGAGACAAACCTACTTGGCTAGATGGAGAGAGGCCAGCTGCTGATGATCAGGAGAGTCACTGATGTGCCATGCTGGTTCATTTGTTCCCAGCTCTGAAGACAGAGATGCTCCTCTGCCAGAGATGGTTTCCATGGGGAAGAGCATTCTCCTTCCCCAGGGAGACCCCAGTGCAGCTTGAACTGCCACACATACCAAGCACAGGGCTCAGATCCTTCTTATCAAAGGTGACAGGGATACACAGGGTCTTTTCCAGCCCAATCTAGAAATGGTGAACAGCAGGGAGACTGGACACTGGATTACTAAACATAAAATCAAAAACATCAAAAGGAGGCTTGGCTACATTATATGCATGAAAGCAGCAGAAGTCATACACAATGTGGGGTGCTGATCATTGTGTATGGGGGGTGTCATGCAGAGTACAATTTGGCAGTGAGGAGAGAAGGCGGGGGGTCTGTCACATGGTCTGGGTAGGCAGGTATCCATGTTGACCTTTGGAGACAACGCTGCCCTGGATTCCTTCTGTACTGATTATCTGAGGCCTGTGATTCCAAGTGATGCTCTGGACAGAGCTAGGGGGCTATCATACAACCCAAACTCAGCACACACTTTTAATCTGCAATCCAGATATGTAGACCTGTTCACATGCTCTCTTTTTAGTCAGCAGCTCCAACACCTGCACTCACTTACAGAAAGTCGGTTCCCCACTGCTTTCTGCCTTCCACACTGACTTGCACACACCAGGAACAATGGATCATCATTGGCTAAACAAAGAAATTAATGTTATCCTTTTACCGAGAACTAAAGTTCAGTTTTTATACTAATAGGACAGAGTTAAATACCAACATGTTCTGAGCACCCTTTGATTGACAGTGTACATAACAGCTCACAGAGGGACAGTGACTCTCATCCCCCAATTCTAGCTTCCTAGAGTTCTACCTGGTGATGCTTGGATATAGCAAACAGGTTACTCTGATTCCCACTAGAGGTGTCAGGACTAGCTGTCCTAATTCGTACATGCTGTGTTCATAGCAGGCACTGGACAGATACCAGTCCATTGAGGCCAGTGTGTGGTCTTCTCTTAGTGTCCTGGCACTTAGTGGCCTGACAGGAAATGCTCCAGGAACTACTAAGGGACAGAGCCTTCTGAGTGCTCTTACTGTGGGGATCATGGCTTTCATGGGTTCAATGACACCAGCCAAGGGGATCCCACAACATGATTCTCTCTGGTTCTACTGAGGCTTTGCCCTTCCCTATTTCAGTTCTAAAAGATCATAAGGAATGTCTTTCTGGCAAGTTTATTTTCAACTGGGTAAAATTGCCTTTCTGAAAAATTTTGGAAAACTCTGGTGATACTGTGTCAAGAAGTGTCTTCCTTTGGACTCTTCTGGGGTATTGGAATGGAAGTGTGGGTGGGAGTCTGTTGAAGTCATTGAGGCATTTGGGGAAGCTGACCATAGAAACAGGTGATTAGAGGTTCAAAGAAGAGCAGAGCAGGGATCAGCAGCCCCCATGTATGGTGTCTTGCCTGGCCCCTTGCAGGTGAGGTCCTGGATCTGTCCCAACATAATCAATAAATGCCAGTGGGAAGGGGCCTGGCAGCCTTCTTGCCAGGTGCCTTGTTTTCTGTTCTTTCTGGCCCAGAGCAGACACAGGGAGACAAATGCGGTAGTGGACCACAGAGCTGCACCTCTGGGTTCTGAGACCCATGTCCCCACATGTCAGAAGGGTGTTATCAAGACCCAGATTCCATACCTTTTAGGGTCAGACTCATAGAGGAGGTTGTCCAAGAAAGAAGAGGTGGGGTTGGAGAGATGTTCAATGGTTAAAGGCATTGCAGAGGACTGCTCTTGCAGAGGACCTGGGTTTGGTTTCCAGCACCCAAATGGTGGCTAACAACCATTTGGTAACTCCAGTTCTGGGGAATCCAAGGCCCTCTTCTGACCTCCATGGGCATTGCACGACATGGGTGCACTTACATACATACAGGCAATACACTCATTAAAAAGAAACTTAAAAATACACTCAAAATAAAAATAATAAATAAAATTTTTTTAAAAAAGAAAGAGAGGCTTGCATGGCCACCCCCTAAAGGCAAAGAGAAGCCTGAAAGATGAGGTGCATTCATCTTCATCACTAAACCAGTGATGCCAAGAGTTCCGTGTAGTCCCAGCACAGCCCCCACCCCAGATTATTTCAGGTGTTTATGGTACTATTAGCTTTGTGCTTTCATTGTTTATTGGATATTTCAATCTTTGAGATTCATTCACCCAGAGCACAAACACTAAGGTGTAAATACACAAATCGTGGCTGTTAAGAATTGTGGATAGCTTCCCAGAGCCACCATGGGATTCTGAAGACTCCTGGGGGCTTCACTTCCACACTGACTTTTGCAAAGCCCTTTCTCAGTCTCCTCCATTCACATGAATAGGTGCTGAAGTCTCTTAAATGGGTTCTCTGGCCAGGCTTATGAGATTAAAATATGATGATAGATGTGAGAACAGTCTCTGAAAAGACGGATGGAGCGACATACTTAAGGAGCCAGTCTAACATGGTAACTTAGGACATGTGACCTCCACATATGTAACTTTTCTTTGTATATTCTGTAGCACTCTGGCTTTTTCTTTTTTCTTTCTTTTTTTCTTTTTTAATTTTACACATTTCAGAGCATAACAGGATTAGCACTGACCTAGCCACACTTCCTAATAGAGTCAAGCACTTGCTGATTGAATGTAATTAGCAGCTCCTCCAGGAAGCCCTGGGAGGCTGCTCGGCCCCCTGAGAGGCAATGGACTTTGCCGGAAGCCCAGGAGAAAGTAGGGACAGGGAAAACTGCACTAGGAGTTTCAAAGTGATCGATAATGAAAGCTTTTTAAGAGCAGAGTATTTGGTATTTTTAATTTCTAGCAGCTATTTAATAAAGAAGAAATGTTGCAAATTCTGTAACATTTTGAAATACATTCAAATTTTCCAAATCGGGTTTGTCAGAATACTTTTACTTGAAATGTGCAGAACAGTGTGTTCATACATGTGCCATCCGGGGCCTGTGGAGGTTAGAGGACAACTGCTGGTTCTCTCCTTATACTGTGGGATCCAGGGGGATCAAACTCAGATTGTCAGGCTCGTGCAACCTGTGCTTATTATTATTATCACTATCATTATTATTTTATTACCTAAATAATGCTGGTGCTCTAAATTCGATGAAATACCCCCAGATGGGGCAGAACATAGCCTTAGCCCACCAGCCATGTTGGTTTTAAAGAATTATCCTGTTTCTCTGGGGCTGGAGAGATGGCTCAGCGGTTAAGAACACTGGCTTTTCTTGCAGAAGACCCAGGTTTGAATCCCAGAACCCACATGGCAGCTAACAACTGTCTGTAACTCCAGTTCCAGGGGATGCGTCAGCCTCTTCTGTCCTCTGTGGGCATTGCACGACATGGGTGCACTTACATACATGCAGGCAATACTTACATACACATAAAATAAAAATAATACATAAAATATATTAAAAAAAGAATTATTCTGTTTCTCTCCTGTGCCTGTGAGCTGAGAAATCACTGTTTTGTTTTGTTTTTTGGTTGTTTTTTGTTTTTTTGTTTTTTTGTTTTAATGCAAGTTGTCCTTTAGAGTCCTAACCCTAACCAAGTGTTCCTGGGTGAAAATATAACCAAGTCAAGAGGCCTGCTCCCAGAGACACATGTGGAAAAGTTGAGTTCTAGTGTCTGACTGTCCAGCATAGCATCAGAGCTGATTCCCCAGTGCAGACACTGTTTAGATGAAACAATAGTCAGTGTGTGCTTCCAGAGCCCACAGCCTGTCTATATTAATATTTGAAGGATTAGACCTGTAGGAAACTGTACCCAGGAACTTACAGCCTGTCTGAGATGCCATACTGTCAGATCCCAGGCAGAGGCACCAGGAATTTTAGAGGAGGACAAGCTAGGAAAAGAATAACAGAAAAATATTTAAACTTAGACAAGTAGAGAGCTTAGCTAGATATTGATGGATGGAATCTAAGATCACCCAAAATCATGAAATAGAAATTGAAGTGTAGCTCAGTAGTACAGCACTTGTCTAGCATGTTCAAAGTCCTGAGTTCCAATCACAGCACCACAAAATTAATATATAAAAGTAGATAAACTTAAAATTCAATTCCATTCTGCCTCTACCTCCCTAATGAGATTTAGCCATAATTTTTTAAACACTGGTCGGCTGGATACTCCATGTTTCCTGGGTCCCTTGGGCTTGCCATTACATATTCCCAATGACACAGTCCTGTCTTCCAGAGGCTGCAACCTTCCCTCATTGTGACAGAGTGGACAAATGACCCTGAAGGCTAGCCAATAATTGTCACACACACTCACCCCCACCAAAAGCTGAGAGGGACAGTAAGGTCTACTAAGTGACAGGGAAGGAGACATTTCATGAGGAAGAAAGGGAACAAAGTCCCACCGTCAGCAATGGGTGCCTGTATAGTTCAGTTTCTACCACGTTTTCTTGAGCAAATGAGTTAGTCTCTCTCATCTGTAAATGAGACAGTTTTCTGATCTGTAAAGTGGAGACAACATTGCTTGCCTTGCTATATTCATCCTAATATTAAATTAAGAGAATAAAAGCTGGGGCTGGAGAGATGGCTCAGTAGTGAGCCAGCTCAAGAGCACCAGCTGTTCTTGGAGAAGATCCGGGTTCAATTTCCGGCACCCACATGGTGGCTAACAACCATTCATAACTCTAGTTCCAGGAGATCGGACACCCTCTTCTGACCTCCATGGGCATTGCATGAGATGGGTACATTTACATGCAGGCAATACTCACATACATATAAAATAATAAAATATTTTTTTAAAAAAAAGAGAATGGAAACGAAGCAAAGTTCCACATAGCTGGAAAGCTCTGGAAGGTACTCCTTACTTCACTTTTCCAGCACATCTTGTCTCCACAATTCTTTCTAGTCCTTGCTTACATTCCCAGGTGTGGTTCTGGGGCAATGAGAACTTAGAAAGGTCACACACAATGGCCCTGAGTACCCCTCAGCCCTGTCCTCCACATCTGGGGTGAATTTTGCCTGCCAGCGTCCAGTCTGGGATGGGATGCTTTGAGCAGAAGTGAGAAAAGTAGTTTTATAGATGAAACTCCTGGTCCTTGTGCCTTACCCTATTGAATGGGTATACATTCAGTGTTGGCACCCTCCCTGGGCCTGTTCACCCACACCTATGGTGGGGACTGAAAAGGGGTGTATCAGGGGGTTAGGGGACAGAGTGAGTTGGAGTTGGCTCTGTGCACACCTTTGGGTGCCTGAAATTCACACCTCCCACGCTAGTAGGAACAGGGAACCCCTGTGGATGCTTGAAATGAGGTTGTGAGATGTGGAGGAGGAAGTGATGGGCTCCCCTGGGAGTTGGGGTGAGGTGGTCCTGTCAAGTGGGAGTTTCATAATGTGTTGTCCAACTCTTTTAAAATGACAGAGGAAGAAGCTGAGAGTACTTGTTGGTCACCAGCATAGGGTTTTGTGCCTGTGGAAAAGAGATTTAATTTCTTTCAGATTTTGTTCATGGGGACCAAAGTCCAGATTCCTCTGTGAGCTTGGAGGAGGGCTGAGCTTCTACATGTGACAAGGAGCCTCCCCACCCCCTCACAGGTGGGCAGTCCTATCTCAGTAGGGAGTCTAGCCCTCTCCCATCACCTGCTAAGCGGATCTCAGTACTGGCAGTACTTTGGAATCACCAGGCATTTTAAAACCCAGGTGTCTTGCTCCCCCTTTACAGATTTCTTATATCAGAATTGCTTAGAATGGGACCCACCATCCAAGGACCCTTCTTAGAGGATCTCCTGCTTGTGGACCCAAACAGGGCTTTCCTTCCCTGGAGACTTCAAGTGGGGGGGGGGCTTAAATGTTTGAACAATTAAAATGTCAAAAATGTGTAGTTTTCTCAGCTAATGCATGAAAGTTCCCTGAGTCATGAACTATGTCAAAATATGGAGGGGAGTGGACAGGGAGACTGGAGAGATGGCTTAGCACCCACATGGTGGCTAACAACCATTTGTAACTCCAGTTTCAGGGGATCTGACACCCTCCTCTGGCCTACGTGGGCATTGCACACACATGATACACTTACATATATGCAAGCAAAACACTCATACACATAAAATAAAAAATAATAAAATATTTTTTCAAAATACAGGCAGGCCACAGCTGCTCCAATCACAGGTGTCATAGTCACTAGTGTCATAGTCACTAGTTGCCATCACACTTGAGGCTGCAGGAGAGCAGAGGACATTTCCTCCAGTACGTCAGCAGCCTAGAAGACACCTGGAAAGGGGGCTGCTCACAGAAAAGCCACTTTGCATAGGATAGACCACAGCTGAAAAACACAGGTAACCAAACAGGAAGAGGCAAATGGCACTGTCACTTCTGAGGATCCGTGAGTCTGGTCATGAAGAGTCAATGGACCAAGGAGAGTCCACCCATGGCCCTCACATTAGTATCAAAACCATCCTGGAAGCTCTGAACCCATCTGAGGACAATGCAGCTAACGTCTTTCCACCCAAACTCCTTAGGGTGTCAGGAGGCACAGGAAGGCAGCTGAGCCCCAGCAGGCTCCCTGGGGGAGGTGTCCACACAACTGGAGGGGACGATGGCTCTGCCCTTCCTACCAATGTTCCAAAGAACCAGAGACCCCACATTCTGGTGTCAGTGTGAGTTGTTGAGTGTGTCAGCCAGTGTATGTATGTGAATGTGAGTGTGGTGAGTGTGTTACATGTGTGGGGGATAGACGAATGTGTGTGCAGGAGCTGACTCATGAATGTGTATGTGTGAGAAAGTATGCTCAGGGGACAGGTTATGTGAGAGTGCATGTAAGACTGTGAGATGAGAAAGCGTGTGTGCTACTTCTGGGGAGTGTGCTTGTGTGCACTCATGTGAAGATGCACAAGTGGAAATATTAACATACAGCATGTCTGTGTATGTGAACATGGGTTTACACTTACCTGTTGTTCAGATTTGTGTGCCATCATATACAAATGTTTTTGCACACACGTGTGTGAGTGCCTGTGTGAGGGTCTGTATTTAATTGTTTGCATGTGTTTGTATAAATTTCTGTGTGGCTATGTATAGAGTTTATTGCAGGTGGCTGTGACTATATGAGACGTGTGCATGTGTTTATTTGAGACTGTGCACATATGTATAGGTACATGATGTATGTATCTCTACATGAGCATGTATGAATGTGTATGTGACAGCGTGTATGGGTGTGTCTGTGAATTTGTGTACATGTACATGGGTGTTCATTTGTGTGAGCATATGTGAGGGGGTGAATGTGTATACCCCTGTGTGAGTGAGTACCTGTGTGGATGCATGTATGTATACATGTATCTGTATATGAGGTTGTGTCCATATGTGTGGTTATATAAACACACTATCTCTGAGTGGGCACATATGTGTGAATGTATATATGATGTGGAAGTGTGGACGTGTATGTATCTGTGTGGGACTGTCCAAGAGTGAGTGTCTATGAACACATGTATCTCTATGAGCATGTGATTGGGAGTGTAGATGCGTGAACCTTGTATGAGCATGTGTGTATATGTGTGTGTGTGTGTGTGTGTGTGTGTGTACTTGCACATCTGTGTCCACACTAAATCACCCTCAGGGTTACTGACAATAAGGAAAGGGTGCAGGCTGCTGTCACTGCCTTGGGACTGTGCGTGTCATCCATTCATCACAGGCTCATGTGAGACGCTTTTGTTCCCTTTCTTTCCTGTCAGAGAGCAACTCTTGGTGTAAAAGCATCTGTTTGGAGAGTGTCCCTCTCCTTAGATGAGCCCTGTTTGTCCGAGTGACCTGTAGGCCATGGACAAGATGTCCAGCCCCAGGCTTTAAAATAGCTGGGCACATTTTCCTCTGCCCACTAGACAATTCTGGCCCTGTGGCCTCTCAGATTCATTCCCAGGTAAACATGCTGTGACAGGCCCCGACGGGAGACCAACCTGAGTGGTCACAGCTGTGCCACATCCCAGCACACCCCGACACCAGGCCTGCACAGGAATGTTTGCTGTCACCCCAGGCTGTGGGTAGCAAATACCTTCCCTCCTCACCGAGGAGAAAGGCTGCACAGAGCATTGAGCCATGCCTGCCGTCTGTAGTCACCTTGTCCCACGGTTTACGAGCCACATATGCTGAGTCTCTTGAAAACACTGAATTGGATTCTCAGTTGGATCTTTCCGAATCCAAAACCACAGGCTTCTCAATGTGTGTAAAACTTCAGTCCTAAAAAATAAAAATAAAAAAGTACCAACTCCTTGGAGGGCAAGCTGAGACCTCCATGCTGAGGGGTACCCAGACACAACCATGACTACACGGTGAAACATGGTCATTCTTAAGGACCTGTGCAGAAAATTCCACAGCTAGAATGCTTCATAAGGGCGTAGAGCTTGCCAGCGGCTTAGGCTATACTGGTGGAAGTCAGGCCCAGAATTGGTGCTATGGATCTCTCTTTCCAAGTGAGGTCAGGGTAGAACTTGCCAGAAAAACCTCAGTGGGAGAAATAAAATCCAGTCTCTAACTTCCACTTCCTGAGAATTTGGACTTGGGGACTATCCTTCGACTTGGTGCAAGGAGAACCCCAGACTGTCCCTGGTTGGTTCAGGGTGGAGCAGCTTGGCTCTAGGGAAATGAATTTTCAGTTTTGAGCAAAACATGTGAAAATGAAGCCAATTCCTGAATGTTAACTGAACTACTGAGACTCTCCAACCTGGGGCCTTTTAGAAAGGGGAGGAGCTGGTTTCATTGGGCAGCAGGCTCAAGCCCAGCTGTGTGCCAATTCATGGGAAAAGACCCGAAGCAGGGGCTGAGAACCAGCTCCACAGGGCTCTACTACCTCCCCACAGAGGCTAGACCTGTGATGAGTGGTAGAGCTCCATGCCTCTTGCCCCTGTGTGCTTGCTAAAGGCATTCAAACTCTGGCTGGGACTTCCTTCCAGTACAAGGTGGACAGAAGGCATCTGCTCTGTGTGCTCAGGAGGAGCTAGGCAGGGAGGTGGGGAGTCCTGACCAGCTCCTCCAATCAGTGTCATGAAACCTAATAGACTCATTTCTTCTCTTTTCTCCTAACAAACAGGCTAAACTCTGGTGACGGATAACATGCTCCTTCATGCAAGCACAGTATCTATGCCATAGCGTATGGAGGCAAACCATTCAAGACACATCTGGGCCACAAGGAACAAAGAGGAGTATCTTCTTGCTGGGTTACGTAGGGCTCAGTGGGGCATAGTGACACGGAGAAGAGAGCAGTCCCCCTAGATGCTCCAGGGGCACCCCTCCTCACCCACTGGATTCCTGGACAGTACAGATGCCACGTTGTCCAGAAACATCTATGTTCGCTCATTTCCCATTGCAGGTGCTGCTCTTCCAATGCAAGGCTGACACTTTGTGAGAGTAGGGGGTCTCTCTTCCTTCCTTCTGTCCTTAGGCATGCCTATGAAACTATCTTGATGGACAGAATGTGCCAGAAGTAATGGTACCCAATCCCCTTCAGTCCTACCAGATGGTCTGTTTGCACCTGGCTCAGTCTCTTAAGATCCATATCTTGAGAGTCTTGAACCCCCAGGTAGGAGCCTGCTTGTCCTGAGGCTACCATGTTAATAAGACCATATGGCGATAGACCCAGGGAGCCCGCTGTTCCAGCTCCTAGGTATGCAAAAATCCCAGACCAGGTACCAAACATGCTGTGAAGTGCTTCCAGGCTGCCCCAGCCTTCCTCCATCTGAGGCCCAATCCCACAGAGCAGATCCACCTCCACTATGCTCTCTGATGTTTTTAAAACCTAGGGCTCTGGGAACATAAAATACGTCCTGGTTTAAAGCCTGAGTTTTGGCATGGCTTTTTACATAACCATGGTAGTTAGAGCAGAGAGTGGCATATGAAGGGAAAGCACTTAAACTGTGAATAAAGCATTTTAACAGGGAGGCTGGAAGGATGCCTCAGCAGTTAAGGCTGCTCTTGCAAGGGACCTGGGTTGGGTTCCCAGCACCTACATGGAGGCTAACAAACATTGGTAAAGAGTGGATCTGACGCCCTCTTCTGACCTTCATGGGCATTGCATGACACAAGTGCATTTACATACATGCAGGCAATACACTCATGTACATAAAATAATAAAAAAATATTTTTAAGAAAAGAATTTTAACAGAGAACCAGCAATGCCATCCTGCTCTGGACACAGAAATAAGAAGAAATGATCAATCACAGGAAGCAGTGTTCTGTGACCCTTAAGTACAATGAAAATTGCTTCTATAAGCCTGGGTGTTTCCAATGATTCAATAGATGTCTATTGATGATGCTGTGGACCAGGCAGTGAAGCAAGGTCCCTCTTCTCATGGAACTGTCATTTTCCTATGTGAAAACAAACAATAGACAGGGAAACAATCACAAGAATAAAATATAAGCCGTATGTTAGCAATGAACGCTGAGAACAGAATACGTCTATTGGGGAGCTAGGTGGAGGGAGGTTCACCTAGCAGGCAACTGAGAACAGTCTCTCAAGTGCAGCAGTGAGCTGAGGTCTAGACAGTGTCAACCAGTCAAGTACAGAGGCAGCTGGTGGGAGGGGGTCTTGGGCTGACATGAATTGTCAAAGTCTTAAGTGAGACTTTTCAAGTATTTAAATGATGCCGGTACTACACATATATGGTTGAAGATGTGTAGTGTCCAGCAAATTCTCAAACTCAAGCACCTAGGAAAGATGACAAAGTTCTTGAAAGTCCAGAGGACAGAAGTTCTGATGCACAGGCTCCAGACCCACACCCAGGACCAAACGTTATCACTTAGTTTTGGTTTGTACTCTGGCAGCAGTTCATGATTTAGTCTCTCCACAGATGGCCTTTTCTATTGATCCAAGCCCATCTAACTAATCCTAACCTTTCTATAATGATCGATAGTGGGGGGAAAATATCCTTGAGTTATTGCATCTTTTAGGAAGGGAGTGTGGAATCTTAAGAGGCTGACATCCAGCTATTACTGAGCATCTGTGTGTTCTGGCTGCTAATGATTCAGGAAAGGACCAAATGGAACAGACAGCTGCGAAGCTGAGGTTCTTGGAGGAAACAGGATGGTGAGACACACAGTCTGCCTGTTGTTTATGAGTGCTCTGGAGAAAGTAGAGAAGGGAAAGGAGGGGGAAACTGAGACTCCAAGAAGGAATAGTAACAGATAATAAAACTGAATCACAATTTTTAAAAGAACGGGCAGAGAAGGTGCTACAGTTTAGATGGTATTCTGGAGGTCCCCAGCCCATGGTACTTACTGAGAGGTGCTAGGACCTTTAAGAAGCAGGGTCTAGCAGGAGATCTTCTGGTCTTTAGGGTGTACTCTGGGAGTGTATTAGAATAACATGCCTGTCTTCTTCTTCTCTTTCACTTGGGCTGACATCAATTGTCAACGTCTTAAGTTACTCTGTGTGCCCCCCACCATGATGCTGTACCTCCCCACAGGTCTGAAAGCAGTGGGACGTAGCATCAACCATAGACTGAAACTTTGAGAAACCATGGGACATCTTCTCTTTACACCTATTACCTCAAGTATTTTGCTATAGTAATAGAAAACTGAGTAACACTGAAGGAAACGTGCTTGAACAAAAAACTAGACAAGAGAGAGGAAGCCATATGACTATCTAAGGACAAGCTGGTTTCACATAGCAAGAACAGGAAGTGCAAAAACCTTATGGAAGAAGCATGAGCAGTGTGTGTGAAGGGCAGTGTGCAGTCCACTCTCAGGGAGGTGAGTGGTCCAGGGATGGAGATAGATGAGGCTACATGAGGTGAAGTGCAGCTATCACAGGACCTCAAAGTATTTGTAGTAATGCCAGCTTTAACACCAAGTAAGGTGAGGAGACACTGGAGGCCCTTGAAGAACACTGGTGCAGAGTATCTGTTGTAGTTTGCTTTTTCACACTACGCTTCTACATAGCAGTTCATTACTACTAAAGGAAGTCAGGGCAGGAACTCAAGGCAGGAACCTGGAGGCTGGAGCTGAAGCAGAGACCATGGAAGAACGCTGCCTTCTGGCTTGCTCCCCTGGCTTGCGCAACTACCTTTCTTACGCAGCCCAGGCCCATCCGTCTAGGGAGGGCACTGCCCCCAGTGGGCTGGACCCTCCTATATCAATTAGCAGTCAAGGAAACACCTCACAGACATGGCCGCAGGCCAATCTGATTTGGGGAAATTCTTTGGTTGAGATTCCTTCTTTCCAGGTGACTCTAAGTTACGTCAGGCTGACAGTTGAAGCTAAGTACAACAATATTATTTAAAAAGTAAACTGGGGGGTGGGGTGGGGAGATTGCACAGTGGTTAAGAGCACTGGTTGCTCTTGCTGAGGACTGGAGGTTCAATTCCGAGCACCCACATGGCAGCAAACAACCATCCATAACTCCATTTCCAGGGGATCTGATGCCCTCTTCTGACCTCCAAGGGCATTGCACGACATGGATGCACCTACCAACATGCAGGCAATACACTCATGCATACAAAATAAAAAATAATAAAGATGTTAAAAATGAATAAAACAAATAGTACAGTACTGTGTTTCTATGTCTGTGAGTGTTGTGTGCACATGTGTGAGAGAGACAGACTGCAGTTCACTGCTTAAAAATAAATGTCTGAAAAGATGGAGACCGATTCTGAGCTCTGAGACTGCGGCGGAAGAAGCTGGGCAGGAACGGTGAGGTTTTTATTTACCCATTTGACATCTGCTCTCAGCATCTGCTATTTTACAAGTTACTCCCCATAAAACTTCCTCCAAATGTTCTCTGGAAGGCAGTTAGGACGTGACTGCTGCTGTTTGCATTGTCTGTGTAGAAGCACACAGTTTTCATTTAGATAAACCATCAAGCCTTCATCTTCAAGGCTAAATTAACAAAGTTTAGCTATAGCTTCTCAGAACAAAACGCAAGAACAAGAGCTATTTCAGTCAAGCATGGTGGCACACGCATGGCTATAATCCTAGTATTTTGGAGATGGAGACAGCAGGATGGCAAGTTTGAGGCCAGATTGGCCTCACCGTGAGACTCTGCTCCACACCCCCCTCCAATAGAGCAACAAGAAGAACGAGAGAAAATGAAGATCTCATTCAGGTTGCCTTTTATTTTCTCTATGTTCTCCACCCCTTCCCCGTGTGTGTGTGTGTGTGTGTGTGTGTGTGTGTTCATGATTTGAGGGGAGGGATGCCAAGGCACTCACATTGAAGGTCAGAGGACAAATTTTGGATTTGGTTCTTTCCTTCCACATTACATGGGTTCCAGATATCAAATTCAAGTCACCAGGCTTGCATAGCAAGTACCTTTACATGCTGAGCCATCTGGCCTGTTGCTTTGTGTTTTTAAGATGGATCCATATTATGAAACTTCAGGAAAAAAATCGAGGTCTACCATCTTGATAAAATTAAGCCAGGATGCTAATAACCAGCTCTTGATATAGATAAAAAGATTCAAGCAGTTGTTGGTAAAGTATCCAGACAGAGCAGGGAAGCTGACTCAGTTGGTGACTTGCCTCACAAGCATGAAGAACTGAATTTGGATCCCTAGCACCCACATAAGAGCAAAGCATGGTGGGATGTACCTGTAATCCCAATGCTAGGGGTACGGAGGCAGGAGGATCCTAGGGGACTGTTGGCAAGCAAGCCTAGGCAATCAACAAGATCCAGGCTCAGTTAGAGAACTAGTCTCAAAATGGAGAGCAATAGAGGAAGACCCTTAACATCAACGTCTGACCTCCACATTCACATACATGTGCACATGCACATAAGCATGCACACACCATACACACACACAAATTTTAAAATTTTTTAATTTAAATACTTAAAAGAAGTGTTGGAGGCTGGAGAGATGAGATGGCTCAGTAGTTAAGAACACTGGCTGCTTTTGCAGAGGTTTGGTTCCCAGTACCCAGATGGCAGCTAACAGTTATCTGTAACTGCAGTTCCAGGGACCACCGCCCTCTTCTGGGCTCTGTGGGAACTGCATGACATCGGTATACTTACACATACATGCAGGCAAAACACTCAGACACATAAAATAAAATTTAATTAGCTAATAAATTTAAAAAGAAGTGTCCAGGAAGACTGCCATTGGCTGATTTGCCTCACCGAAGATGCTCAGCTTCTCAGGCACAAAGATGGCAGCCCTGCCCATCCTCACTTTGTTCTTTACCTTCCTGCTGCTCACTGCTCTCATTCCACCCACCACAGGACTCCGGACTTTTCCTCCTGCACTCTTACTCTGACCAGTCACAGAAAAATGTTCTCTGTATTTGTCTGTTGAACAGCAGTGATCTTTAACCAAGGTTTGTGCTAACAACTGCAACGCAGCACAATCAGGACCCCATGCTGGGTGGAATAGTTTGATTCAGTCCAAGGCCCACCAACCCATCCTAAGAAACAGATTCAAAAATGCTCTCATTGTTCTTGGATGTTGTCCCTCCCCCAAGCCTAAATCACATACCCACAAATGTTAGGTGACTTTTTAAAATCATTTTGATTTCTATCGAATAGCTTCTTCAGTCTTTCCTTTTTATGAAATAAATGTTAGCACTTTTGAGCATACATTAAGCCCCAAAGAGCTATTCATATTCTAGAGTTACATATCCATATTCTAGACTATAAAATGTCACAATCACCCTATAAAATGGGTGTTGTTACTAGCTCCATTTCTTGCAAGATGAGAAAGTCCCAGTGACTAGAAGACACTTAAGCGTTTCTTCCCTTCATGGTGTGGTGTGTACACTAGCTTTGTACTTTTTTCACCTCTAAGTGTCACTGCTGCTTCCTTCACCAATGGATGGGTAATCATTTTTGTAAGTAGCCTCACTAATGAAAAATCTTTAGACAAAGGGCAATTGTCTGGCAGCATGATTCTGAAAGCGTGTCACAGAGCAATGTCAGCATCGACAGTAAAGCAATGGACTCAGTAACGACCTTCCCCCAAGTTCTTATCTTTTACTCATAGATTTGTGTACCCCTCAGTACTAATCTATGGGTCGTGTGCATGTTTAGGGCTGAGCACCTGTCGGGAAAACTCTGAGAAAGTTGGGGCCCTCAAATCTGGCAGGAGATGAAGGCTCAGGTCTAGCCTGACCTGTCTGTCTGGCATGGATGGCATAACCCAATACACAGAGCCCTTCAGCAAGGCTGGGAAACTTAGGGCTCTAGACATTGAATGTTGAACTAATTGGGCAAAGACTTTAATCAGATGCTTAAAGATGGTTCAACAATTAACTTGTGTAAAGACCTAAAGGAAAGTATAAAATGATGTCTCAATAAATAGAAAATACTGATGAAGAGAGAAATAAAAGAAAGAACAAAATAGGAACTCTGGTTAAGTTGAAAAGTAAAATAACTGAAATGAAAATTTCACTAGAGGGCTCAACAATTTTAAATTAGTAGAAGAATAGAAAAACTGGAAGTTATGTCAATTGAGATCATCTAGCTGAAGAAACAGGAAGAAAAAGAATGAAGAGAAGTGAACAGAGCTCCAGAGGTCTGTGAGAGACAGCATGAGGCAAACCAATGTCATCACAACAGGGTTCCAAAAAGAAGAAAAGAGATAAAAGCCCAAAAAGAACACTGGAAAAACAGTGGTTCAACACTTCCAAATTAGATGAAAAAGGTTAATCTATATGATTAAGAACCCAACAAGCACCAAATAGGATATACTAAGAGTGAGCCATACCTACATATATGATAAGCAAACTGCTAAAATGAGAAGCAGGAATTCAGTTGCACACAACTTGGTCAGCATGCACAGGACATTGAGTTTGATCCCCAGTAACAAAACAGAGAAACAACACACAGAGAAAGACTTCTAAAAGCTAAACAAGACAAACTACTCACACATTCAAGGAATTCTCATGAGATTAACTGCAGATTTCTCATCATAAACTGTGGAAGCCAGAGGGCAGTGTCATGACAGCTGAAAGTCTTAAAGAAGAAAGAAACTGCCAGGCAAGAATTCTATATCCAGCAAAAGTATCTTTCAAAAGTGAAAAATAAGTTAAGACACTCTAAAACAGACTGATTTTTTTCTGAGTTCTGACTGCATGAAATACTAAAGTAAGCCTGTAAGAATACTATAAAATAACACTTGATGTGCAATAGGGTGGGGTGGGAGTGGGAGGGACTGGACTAGGGGCAGGTCCAGGAGGCCGGTTGTCTCCCTTGCCTCTGGCCCAGCAGAGTCTAAGCACTATGCCATCCTGGAGGGACTTTGGACGACTGGAGAGACCAAGGGTACAGGGAGGAAGAGGCTGTACCCATCAGCAATAAAGTTGATCCCAGGGTTTGCTTTCATTTTGAAAAAAAAGAAAAGAAAATGTCTCTGAAAATTTTCAATGCCCATTCGTTATTAGAACACTCTTGGGACTGGAGAGACGGCTCAGTGGTTAAGAACACTTGTTGCTTTTGCAGAGGACCTGAGTTCAGTTCCCAGCACCCATGTGGCAGTTCACGGCTGTTTGTAACTCCAGTTCCAAAGTATCCAGTACCTTCTCTGGCCTCTGAAGGCACCAGGCAGGTACATGTTAAGCATATATACATGCAGGAAATTATTCATACACATAAAATACATACATACAGGTAAACATTCATACATGTAAAATAAAAATAAGTAAATAAGATGGGTGTGGTGGCACACATCTTTAATCCCAGCACTCGGGAAGCAGAGGCAGATAGATTTCTGTGAGTTCAAAGTCAACCTGGTCTACATAGTGAGACCCTGTCTCATAAAGAAAAAAAAAAACCAAATAGATAAATAAATGTTTTTTTTTAAAAAAATAAAAAGTAAAACACTAGAGAACCAGGTGTTGTGGTGCATGCCTTTAATCCCAGCAGTTGGGAGGCAGAGATAGGGAGGATCTCTTTAAGACTGAGGTCAGCCTGGTTTACACAGCAAGTTCCAGGTCAGCTGGGGCTACAAGGAGTCTCTGTCTCAAAACAAACAAACAAAACAAAACCCTTGAGGCTGAACAGATGGCTCAGTGGTTAACAGCACTAGCTGCTCTTGCAGAAGAGCTGGGTTCAGTTCCAGCACCCACATGGGGGCTAACAACCATCTGTAACTCCAGTTCCAGGGGATCCAATG
>NW_008346439.1:103155-109800 GCF_000622305.1 Nannospalax galili
TGGGTTCAATTCCCAACACCCACATGGTGGCTAACAACCATCCATAACTCCAGTTCCAGGGGATCCAATGCCCTCTTCTGAGCTCCATGGGCATTGCATGACTCAGGTACACTTACACACATGCATGCAATATACTTACACACATAAAGTAAAAATAATACATGAAGTATTTTGAAAAAGATGAAGTACAAATATCCAATAAACATGAAAAAATGGGGCCAGAGAGATGGCTTAGTGGTTAAGAGCACTTTGCTGCTTTTCCAAAGGACCTGAATTTGGTTCCCAGCACCCATTATCAAGTGACTCACAAAGGCCTGTAACTACAGCTCTAGGAGATCTCCAATGTTCTCTTCTGGCCTCTGTAGACATTGTACACATGTGACACATGTACATACATGCAGACAAAACACTCATACGCATAAAATTATTTTTAATAAAGAAATTAAAAACACTTGAGAAACTCTAGGAGCAAAATAGAATTTCCTCTACACAATGAAGGACACCTAAAAAAATGATTAATGTGTTTAACAATGAAACCCTATCATTTTTCCCATTAACATCAAAGGAAATAATGTTTATTTTTACTACTTCCATTCACTAATTTACTGTAGGTTTTGGCCAGAGAAATTAGACAAGAAAGGGAAATGAAGAGCAACCAGACTGAAAAGAAATATCTAACACTCTATTTAAAGACAGCATGTTCCTGTTTATTAAAAACCTTAAGGAGGGTTAGGGAGGTGGCTGAGTGGGTAAAGCATTCGTGATGCAAGCATGAGGACCTGAGTTTAGATTCCCTGGACTCAAGTACAGCCAGACACAGTAATCCCACGCTCTCTGGCAAGATAGACAGCAGAGGCAGGAGAATCCCTGGAAGCCCCTAAAATCATGAGAATTCACACGGAATCTACTGTGTGACATTCAGAGCAGCCTGTGCTCATGACTGGCCTCCAGGGCCTGGGTGAGGAGTGAGGAATGACTGCTACCATGTCAGGGCTTTCTATTTTGTCTCAAAATTAAGTAATTGTACTAATTCCATAATTTCATGAATATATGAAATAGTCATTAAATAGTGTATTTTAAAAGACTCACATTTATGGTATGTGGTTTATTATCTCAATTTTTGTACTCAATTACATTTATTTTCTTGTGTGTGTGTGTGTGTGTGTGTGTGTGTGTGTTCATACAGATGCCATAGCACCAGGGTGGAAATCAGAGGATAACTTTCAGAAGTCAGTTCTCTCTTTCCACAATGTGAGTCCTAGAAATCAGACTCGGGTCATCAGGGTTAGCCACAAGTGCCTTTACCCACCGAACTACCTTTCCAGGCTTGTGTTTCTTAATACACCTCAATTTTTAAAAGACTGGGTTACAAGAAGACTTTACGTTCCCCATTTTGACCTGTGCAGCAGCCCTGCACTGAAAGATAAGGGCTTTGTGAACTGTTTTGTGACTCTTTCTTTGGAGATTCTGTAGCCTCTCAAGCACATCATGTGGGGTCCACCCATTCCTCCAACACTCCTCTTACAGTATTGAAAACCAAAATGTTATCTCTTTGTTCCCAAAACACTACACCTTCTGCATGTGACAACCCAAAATGCTCTTTCTCTTCAAAACTTCTTCCCACCACACAGTCCTGTTTCCTTTCCCTCTGCCCTTCTCTGGTAGTTTCATTTCAGCCCTGCTTGTCTTGATGCTGGTCCCTGAACATGGCAAACAGATGCTCACCTCAGGGCCTTTGCATATATTCTTCCCTGTATATGGAACACATTCTGCCTAGATGTTCACACCATTCCATCCCTGTTTATGTCACCAACTCAGAGAGGCCTCTGTCTAAAGCTTCCCCTCCACTTCATTTCTGTCCATCCATTTAGCCTGCTTTGCCCTTTGTCTTGGAGGTCACGCCAGACCACATCTCTGCTGGGTTCCCTCTTTTCCTTAGTGGCTTCAATGACCAGGACTTCAATTCTCCTGAGAGTCTGTCCCCAATAAACCTCAGGCATCTGAAGCCGCCTCTGCCTTAGGCACTGCCTCTGGAAGAGGGAAAGAGAGATAGTCTTTGAAGAGCATCACCTGCTCTGTAGATACAGATCTGCCTGCCTAAAGCAAACCTTTGTGAAATAGACAACGAAAACATTAAGAAACAACAATAAGCGCTTAAAAATAACCAGCTTTCAGAATGTTGGCTTTAATAATTACGTGCTCTGCTTTTTAATGCCAAATGCTTGGTTCCGGAGCTGTGTTCGGGCCTCTGAGAATCATGTTTACCTAACTAAATGTTCAAGGCCGGGTTATGGTGCCCGAGAAGATCACGTGAGCTACAGCAAACAGTCAACAGATGCATGCTATTTATTTTGTTTTTTAGTCTTTTCATATGTTTTCATAAGCTGCGCAGTCATTTTGTTTATAGGTTATCCCAAATCAGGGTTCACAGAGGCGTGGTTCCTAAGTTAACAGCGGCACTGTCTGAAAGACCAGTACACTTTCACAAGCAGGCATCTACACAGTGATAGCCACTGACCGGAATGGACATCGATGGTCACTGTCCATTCATCCTGTGCCAAGCTGCCAGCCTCACAGCCAAAACACGGGATCAATAACTTCTGAAATCCCTTCGGAGATATACCTGTTACTTTAAAAGTCACACACAGCCAGCATGGTGGCACATACCTGTAATTCCAAAACTAAGGATTCTGAAGTGGGAGGATAGCAAGTTTGAGGCTAGCCTGGGCTATATAACAAGACCTTGTCTCTAAGTTAGTAAGTAAGTAAATAAATAAATAAATAAATAAATAGCAAACAAGGAACAAAAGACTCACACATGGTTATAATTAAAATAGCCTCTGTGTTCTTTTCTCCCTCCATTCAAAAGCCTAATCATATCTGGAAAAAGTAATCAACATATTCAAAGATTCAGAATTTGACAAAAGCACTCTGATGTAAAGATGCAGAGGACATCTTCAATATTCAATCAGTGTCTTTCTCTACTCAGAATTCTACATTCAGACACCAGACAGGTATCCATCATTTTAAATTCCAGACCTGCCCTGGGTCTGCCCAGTTCCAGGCCCACGCAGTGCAGAGCCCGCACACCCAAGGCGACTGCTGCATAGCATGTGTGTGCTTCCAGGAAAATTCAGCTCTAAATGTAATGATGACCACGGCAAAGTAAAAGTGTGAAAAAATAATAGGACAGAAATTCTGTTCTTGGAGACAGGTTGACGTTGTGGTTGTGAGATACATGCAAATTCCTTTTCCCCAAAGCGTGTTCTCTGAACTGCTCATCCCTCACTTCCCTTATAGGGTGTGTTGGTATTCTTCAGGCACAGGTGTTTGGGGAGTACTGTGCCCATGAGCCCCTTCATGCACATTAGCTCATTTTAGCTTCCAACCCAGGCTTCCTCCACTAGGGCTGGAGCTGGGTGGAGGGGTGGGACCCAGGGCCTCACGTATGCTAGGTAAATGTTCTGAGGGTAATAGTTATTTTACAACTCTGGAACAAGAGCTCTAAATTATACTTTGTGATTCACAATTCAAATGTTTTGAGGATTCTCTCTCAATGCCCTTGAACAGATAGTGGAGGTGGCATGTGCCATCAGTGAGCAGTCAATTTCCTTGAGTATGCCAACAGTAAGAAGTCAACACCCTTTAACAGACATTGTTCATGGTGTGTGCTGTTAGGTGCTCTGATGCTTTCTGGGACAGAACAAGTTTCCACTTTTATTTCTTTTCTAGGAATAATGATGCTCCCTAAAAATGAACACAAAAATAATCACTTGATCCTCCTGAATTTTGAATTGGAACTCTAATAATTCTATCAAAGGAGTGAGTCAAGCTGGTGGTTCAAATGAAGCCAGGCATGGTGACACATGCTTGTAGTCCCAGTAGGGGGGCAGAAACAAGAGGATTGTCCCAAATTCCAGGTCAATCTAAGTTACATAGCACATTCTAGAATTTATAGCATGGCCCTTTTTTTAAAAAAAGAAAAAGAAGGGTCTAGAGAGATAGCTCAACAGTTAAGAGCACTGACTGCTCTTGCAGAGGACCTGGGTTTGACTCCCAGCAATCACATGGTGGCTAAGAACCATCTGTAACTCCAGTTCCAGGGTATCCAACACCGTCTTCTAGGAAGCACACTGAGTAAGGTGTGGTGCCTGCCTGTTATCCCATTACCTGGAAGACAGAGGCAGCAGAGGCTGCATAGTGAGACTCTGTCAGAGAAAAGGGCAGGGGAAGTATACCAATACATTGATTAAAATATATAAAACAAAATCACATATGGCATATGGCATGCTGGCCTCAGGAAGAAGTTTCCATCTACACACATTAAGTGAAAGACGAGGCATTGCCAGTAGACTCCCTCCCTCCCAGTCTGTCTCCGGAACTGAAGCTTCCCACAGCTGCCTTGCATTTGGCTTATGAAGTAAACTACAAGATGTATTGCATCAAGCAAACCTCCTACGCCAGTATCAAAGCCTCATTTCCTGCTTTTAGTTCGAATTCCCTCTGACAAAGGCCCTCTGAGCCAAAGGAAAGGAATGAGGAAGAACAAAGTGTAAATGAATTTATTCCTAAAACCTAAGCGAGTTTTACAGAAAAGAGCAATATTTCAGGAGTCACACCTCATCATTTTTCCTCCTCTGCGGTTGCTGACTGATGGTTGTTCTAACAGGATTTGTCAGGGTCTTCTACCTGCCTGTTGTTAAATGCTTTACGGTAAAATGGAGCATATGCATAGAATCATGGTTCATGGTGAGCTATGAAAAACGTTCAAGAAAGGGACAATATCCACAGAAATAAGATCAGCAGGTAAATTGCCAGATCCCTTAAGATGTCAGTGCTTTGCCAAGCTGCATTTTCCCTCCAGCAATATCCAGATACCCTCCAAAACCAGGGGGCAACCCAAGCAAGCAGCATCAGGAGTGGCAGGTGGCAGAGCCCAGCTGGCCTTTCTGCAGTGTGTGGACCCATGCCCCAGTCCCTGCCAATACACCCATGCTGTGTTTGATTGTGGCATGCCAACATCTTTTCCAGCATGCAGAGCTGCAGGACAACAAATAATTAAGATGAAGGATTGTGGGGGAAAGAGACAGAAAGATGTGGCCTTTCCAAAGATGTTAGCCCAAAGAAGAAAAACTAGATTCACATAGGCAGCCCAAATCCAAACAGGGCTTCAGCATCTTTGCTATACTTGTGAGGAAGAAAGTTCCAGAACAGTTTGCTTTGCAGCCCAGATCAGCATCTTCGTGAGTACCCTGGCCTGTTGCAGCTTCTGATGGGATCATCAAATGATGCTGTTTCCTTCCTTTCTTTCTGAGAAGTGACTCCCTTATCATGTCAGTCAGCCAGATGATAACTGCAATTGTATGTGGTACATTAAAAGTACTCAACATAAAGGAGAGAAATGATTATCTCATGATCAGGAACAAAAAAATTAGATTGTCTATTCTAAATTTTAGTCAAATTGACTCTGAAATCACTGCCTGTTGGTTACAAGTTCATCAGCCCCAGAAATCAAAAGCTATGTGTCCCACACACACACATAATAAACATATAGCTCTATGTGGGTGTTTACCTTGGGGAGAACTCCAAATCACCTGTGAAGGAGAAGGAAGTATCTCCTGTCTAGCACCATTAACAGCTGCATTAGCATAGAAATGCCTTGGGTCACACATTTTGTACATGCTAAAAGTGGGAGACTAGTGGTGTTGAGAAGGTCAGGACACAGAAAATTTCTGTCCTTCTGGAAGGAAATCAGTGAGAAGTACAACCACCCCAGCAGCACACTCACTCCTAGATGACCCATAAGATGAGGCGACGTGGAAGGGTCGGGAGAGCTAGAGAGTGTAACTTCACCACTCCTCCAAGCCAAGCCTCAGGGTTTCTGAGATACACGTCTCCTTCCTGCACACCTCCAGAGAGACGGAGAGAGCCCAAGCCTCTTCAGCAGTCATCACAGCTCTGTCACTTAACCATCCCGTGGTCCCACCTCCAACACATGCAGCTACATGCTTATTTCAGTTCACTGACTCTGAGGAAAGCCATGTCTCCAAGCTTAGTGTGCTTGACTCAGGTGAGCTCCACACAGAAACTGTTTCTGCAGAGCAGGAAGCTTCGGTTAAATGCAGCCCGGCACTGATTGCTTAGCGCCTCCATGACACTGACATTCAGCTACCACAGGACACCACAACTGACATCAGGGATGTCACTGTCTATGGGAAGCAGAGATCTTTGTTCTTGTCAAATGCCCTGGTTTTTAATTGGTCCTCATAAAAACAAAGAGAGGTAGGTTCCCAATAGTGCACTATTGGAGAAGCCCACCTTAATAAAATTGAGTGATTAGATTTTTTTCCCCACCCGTCAGTAGGGCAGAAATACAGACATTGAGGAAATGATTTCGGAAGATCACAGGTGTCTGGGGTCACAAAAAGCTTCTAGGTTCATCTCCCTCCACTTTTTTTTAATATTTTATTTATTATTTTTATTTTATGTGTATGAGTGTATTGCCTGCATGTATATAAGTGCACCCATGTTGTGCAATGCCGCGGAGGTCAGGAGACAGCTTCGGATTCCCCTGGAACTGGAGTTAAGGACGGGTCGTAACCACCATGTGGGTGCTGGGAATTGAACCCAGGTCCTCTGCAAGAG
>NW_008346439.1:119520-124596 GCF_000622305.1 Nannospalax galili
TGTGTGTGTGTGTGTGTGTGTGTGTGTGTGGCATGTGTGTCTGACAAGTGTGTGTGACCAGTGTGTGAGACTGAGAGCAGGAGGACTAGGGGAAGGAAGGAGACTAGTAGGAGGAAGGTAACAGGGGTGAACAGGAACAAAGTACAATAACACATATGCGCAACAATGTCATAATAAATCCCGTTATTTTGTATACTAAGTTAAAAAAAAAAAACTAAATCAAAGACTCCGAAAGCCTTCCAACTGAGTGAAGATATTTTCAGTCTATTTAACTAACAAAAGGAGAGTATCTAAAAAATAGCAATTAAGATAAGGAATAATTCCATAGCAAGAAGTTCAAACAGACTTTCCTCAGAAGAAATCTTTACAAAGCAGCATGCCTATCAAAGGAAAGGTGCCTATACTAAGTAACAATAGGTAAGATAATGTTAAAATCATAATAAAGTAAGACTTAAACCAACAGGTTGGGGAAAATCTTCCCCAGGTCTGAGACTTCACAGGGAGGAATGGGTGTGTAGTCTGCTGGGGACCATGGGATTTGATAGAACGTTCTAGATGTTAGTTAGCCTCATTAGTTCTTATACCTTGCATCCAAGCAAATATCCTGATTAAAGACAGTGGAGGAAACTCATATAATGTTTGCAGCAGTGTTCACTATGGCAAAAATAAGGAACGACAAAATGGAGAAATAAATTTAGGTAAATTGATATGCTGCAATCTAGACAGCAGTGAGCATAAGACACAGACACATGAAAGTAAGTGAAATTGAGAAGCAGCACCGTGAGTTCAAAGAGTTGCTTAGGAGAGAGATTACAGCATAACTCCATTTAGAGAAGTGAAATATGGTATAAAAAATGATATGAGTGACATTTCAGTGGTACTTTGGTGAAACAGGCAGCAAGGATTTGATCTCTACAGCATGAAAATGTTCTGCTCCTAATCTGGGCAGTGGGTGGACAGGACTTGGTTCTGTTACTATTCTATGGTGTGTGTGTGTGTGTGTGTGTGTGTGTGTGTGTGTGTATTATATGTGCATGTGGGGAGGGCACACTCATCTGTGTGTATGAATGTGGAGGACAGAAGTCGGCACCCTCTCCACCGTATTTTTGAGACAGGGTCTCCCACTGAACCTAGAGCCTACTTACTGATTGGCTAGGCTGGCTGGCCAATTAGTCCCTAGGAGCTGCATGTCTGTTCTTCCCAGTGCTAGGATTACAGCCCTACATCCCACTCCTGGCTTACTGAGTGAGTGCTAGGGATCTGCACTCGGGTCCTCAGGCTTGCATAGCTAGTATTATACCCACTGAACATCCCCCCAGCCCCTATATTATTCTTTAACCCGTATGTACATTCTTTTCTTTAACCCATATGTACATTCTTTTCTATCTGTAACATATTTAGTTTTAAACAAATAAAAACAGAAACAGGTAGATACTCTATTTTCCTACTGAACTTGGTCTAAAGTTATGTGAATAGCATCTTGCCATTACAGTGAAAATGAAGGGAGAAGACAGGAGGAGGCACAGCTAAGGAAGACGGACTCAAGGAGGGAGGGCGCAGGAAAAGAGAAGAGGGGAGGGGACATACCTTGTCCTGGTGACTTCATTCCAGCTCCTAAATTCAGTTATGTCTAAAGCCACATCTATGTTCTGAAAATTTCAGCCACATAAGCCATTCCCTTTCCTTATCTGATTGAATCAAGGATGAGAGAGAGAGAGAGAGAGAGAGAGAGAGAGATGACTTAGTGGTTCAGTTTTTGCTTCTTACCCCACTGTTACTGTTACTGCCTTAGGTGGCATAAATATCATATGAGGAGCTTAGCCCTCCCAGTGCCCAGGCTTTGTCTCAGACCAGTGAAACTAGCTGGAACCAGACAAGGCAAGGATGTGTTCATGCTCCTCAGTTCCTACTAAGTTTCAGGAAGGTGGGCATACAGTCTGTGAGGTGGAGAGCCCTTTAGTCTACATCCAAAATGCATGCTGAGGCTATCATGAACTATAACTGGAGACCCATCATCACAAGACTATTCCTGTCAGCCACAGCCCATTTTACATTTCCTCTTCAAAAATACAGTTGTAAATGAGTGAGCACATGGGTACCTAGCTGGGTTCCATTTCCCAGCCTCCCTTGCAGGAGGGCATGGCCATGTGACACAGTAGAATATGAGTGAACATATCCTTTCCTACAACACTAGGTTGCTTTGGGTCAAGGTGTTCACCACAGCAATAGAAAAACAAACTAGGACAGAATTGGTACCAAAGAAGGGTATTGCAGTGACAGACCTGTCTGTGTTGTTTTTATGAGGACTGTGGAAGTTTTGGAGCTTTGGGCTGGAAAAGTCATTGAGTGTTCAGAGTTTAACAAGCTGTTCTGTGGGATTAGAAGATAAGAATGCTGAGAAACACGTGGATGATGGAGGTATGTATGTGATGTTTCAGAGGGAAGTCTGGGAGTCCCTCAAAGACTCTATCAGCGCTGTTCATGTGATATATTTTGAATTGAGACTCTGTGAAACATTCTGTGCTTTACCTGGACAATCAACACTTGTTAGCTGGGCCTGAAAAATAGCTGTGATTAACAAGGGACAAACATCACTGAGGTGAAATCTTCTGGGAAATATTTCCTCAGGGTTAGCACACAGAAGCTGTGGTCCAGAGGGGGCCAAGGCTGCATCTCAAGCTGGAAGCCAAACTTAGTAATGTGTAAGAGTCTCCTACATTGTACCAATTTTGAAGACATGAAGGGGTCATGGAAAGAAGCTGAGGCTTGGCACCATCTGGCAGACTTGAAGTCCTTACAGAGAGTCAAGAGGCCATTGGTGAAAATGCAGCTTCAGTTGCAGTGTAGACTCCAACATGTTGGAGATGCCAGAACTGTGGGATGACCAGCCCTAGGACAGAAGCAGGCATGGGTGGAGCTGGCCTGAGTTTAGGAGACAAGCTCTGTGCTGCTGCAGGTAGCAAACTCAGAGACGTGGAACTGCTCAAGCCTTCTAGAGCCCAGAAAAGTGGTAGCAAATCCCAGATGTCTGACAATCCCAGACTTTGATTTTTGCTTAAGTGTGGCCTGTTCTTTCCTTCTGAAACAAGAAAACACTTAACCTGTTTGGTTTTTGTGGTTGTTGTTGTTATAGAAGCCCACAACCCACAGTTAAGAGACTTTAGATTTTTAAAGAGAACTTAAACCTTTATTTTCTTTTTATCAATGCATATTTTTATTGAATTGTGGTGCATCTCATACAATACAGATCAGTCATATCCAGATGTATTCCCACATTTGGATCCTCCATAACCCCACCCCCACAGGATATCATGCATTCTGCCACATATATTAAGGTCCATTGAGCCAAGTTTGGGTACCCAGAAGTCTCTTGGTATGCGTTCATCCACTGAAGTCTAGGCAACCCTTCTAGAGTCACTCCATTAAAGAAGATCAGGTTTCGGGGCTGGAGAGTTGGCTCAGCAGTTAAGAGCACTGACTACTCTTGCAGAGGACCCGGGTTCGATTCCCAACACCCACATGGTGGCTACAAACTGTCCTTAACTCCAGTTCCAGGGGAATCCAAAGCCCTCTTCTGACCTCTGCAACATTGCACGGCATGAGTGCACTCACATACCTGCAGGCAATACACTTGTACAGATAAAATAAAAATCAATAAAATATTTTTTTAAAAAAAGATCAGACATCCCCCACCCAGCAGTATTCAGCTGCCAGTAGTTCCTCAGGTAATGGTGGGCACTCATTTCCGTTTTCCTAATTCCATGCTGGGTTTTTCTATAGGTTGAGTTCTCATGGGTCTTGTGCATGCTGTCACCATTGCAAAAAGTTTATATGAGCTGAGTTCTCAGAGGTCTTGATGGCTTTGTTTCCTTATGATCATGCACAAACCCTGATGCTTACAAACATTCAACCCCTCTCCCACAATGGTCCCTGAGCCATGGATGTATGAGGTTTATTATAGGAGTCCTATCCAGAGATACCTACTCTGCAGTCTTTTTTTTTTTAATTATTTATTTACTATCCACATACTTAGAAGAAGCATTTCATTACATCAACATTGACATATTCAGTAACAATTTTCTGAGCTAGGCTGCATCTCTTACAAAATTGGTTGTACATTTTTAGGTTTACTGTAACCTAAACTGAATCATTGAATTATTCAGTAATTGAATAATTATTCTGTAATTGAATTATTACAGTTATACAATATTGTACTCAGTATAAACCCTATAAGACATAAAATTAAATGAGGTTTTAACCTTTAAAAAAGATCTCCATTTCATTATTAATTAAGAGTTTCATGAAGAAAACTTAATTTTTAATGCAATTGACATTAAGATGTTTGCAAATGCATTTCTAATCTCTATATATCAGATTATTACTAGTCACAGTCGGTTACGTTCTGAGCTCCTTGGCATCTGAGCAGAGGTATTAAGTCATCAGGTAGATTTCAATGATAATGTTTTTCACATCTACTAATTATTAAGGAGCAAATTTTTATGCTTTGAAGAATTATTTTTTTAATCATTATGCTTTTTTAATTTTTAATGACTACATGATTAGAAGCTTTTCACTACACCTTTAAACACATTCAGTAACACACTCCAGAGCAAGAGTATATCTCTTTCACAAGTGGGTGCAAGTTTCTAGATTCACAGTTGAAGTAATATAGTTATATATTATTGAACTCAGTATAAGCCCTGTAAGACATAAAACTGGATGAGTTTTTAACCTTTAAAAAAGATCTCCATTTCATTTTAGAATATATTATTCCTTGCAGACAGACTCATTGTTGTTGCTACTAACACTGAGATGTTGGTGCTTACATCTCTGATCTGTATCTGATTATTACTGGTCATAATCGGTTGCATTTGGATCCTTGGTGCCTGTGTATGTCTACAAAGTCATTGGGCAGATTTCAATGGTAATGTTTATCACCTCTACTAATTAGCATGATGTAAATTTCCATGCTTCTTCCTCAAAGATAATACATTTTTAGAAATTTGTTGATTTTTTTTGTGTGTATATCACACAGAACATCCCAAACCATCTTATTCAACTATACACCCACTTCCC
>NW_008346439.1:124778-125262 GCF_000622305.1 Nannospalax galili
CCCCAGCCATTCCCCACTACTTGCCCTTCTGGTGAATCTAGTCAGCCTATCTAGAGGTCTTTGTTTTAGGAGGGTCAGCGGTTCCTCATTCAGCAACAATCAGTTATCAATATTCCCTTAGCTAAGATTGGGGTCTGCTGTTCATTCTCCTAGTTCTATGCTGGGTTACTTTCTGGGAATCCCTTTGGCCACCCTGGCCAACAACTCAAAAGAAGGTATCTCCTATCTGGCATTGTTGCTTGTTATGTAGCCTTTAGCTATACATATGGACTCTTATGAAATTATGTTGGTCCATTTAATCTTTGGTTATACTTTCCTTTTGGGAGTTTAAGACCATACAGTTGGACCAGATAAACTGATTTATTTTTACTCTTAAGGTTGTTTGAGCATCTGTTCCTCAGGGGTCACATGGGCTTGGGAGGAGCCCCTTGGCTCCTTTCTTTTACCAGTTCCATCTATGTGAAGATAAGTCAAAGGTCCTACT
>NW_008346439.1:125279-128840 GCF_000622305.1 Nannospalax galili
AAGCATGGAGGAAATTATTCCTCTGTGTTGACCCTCCTCTTTGTAGACTGGACACTGGTTCAAGTCCATCTGTTGGGGTCTTCTCAGCCCCCTTGATCAAGAGGACAGGTGACTCACCACCATTATAGGACATTTTGAGAAATGCTCATGGTCCCCTGGAACTAGTCGAACTAGGAGGCAAGGAGCAAAAACTGTCCTTTATATCCCTCTGGCCAAATTATTATAGGCCTCAAAGTATGTCTGTTAAACACCCAAGAAGGTTAGTTCCACCAGTCGGATACTTTTAATTACTGTGTGTCATGTAGATAAATCTTGGGCAAAGACCAGTTGTTCTCAGATAAACCTTACCTAGACATATATTTCTTGACCTGCTGTGTATAATTTGTCAGTAGGTTGTAGGAGTAATATGGTTCCCTCTGGTTTTCAAAACTAGCTAGGCATTGTTTATCTCTCGCATTGTCTCCCCCCTCCATCATGGTTTTCCCACTTAAGTTGCCCCCATTTCCCCCCTTTCTCCCTTACTAAATAAATCATTTACTGAGAATTTCATACATGCATATAAGGTGTTTTGATCCAATCCATGCCCACTCCCTCCCCTCTAACTCTTCCCACATCTCCCCATCACTTTTTTCTGATAACTTCATGTACTCGTTCTTCTTCTTTGATTTATTTTTATGGGGCTTTTGTCTACTCTAACGAGAACTTAAACTTTTAAGTTGTTGGAGTGTTAAAAACTGAGAGTATTAAGATTGTAGTATATTTGGGGGCTGGAGAGATGGCTCAGCAGTTAAGAACACAGACTGTTCTTGCAGAAGACCCAGGTTCGAATCCCAGCACCTAGCAGCTAACAACTGTCTATAATGCTAGGTCCAGGGGATCTGACAGCTTCTTCTGTCCTCCGTGGGCATTGCATGACATCTGTGCACTTACCTACATACAGGCAATACACTCATACACATAAAGTAAAAATAATAATAAAATATTTAAAAAAGAGATTGTACTATCTTTTATATTATACTAGCATAAAACCTTGGGAATAAACAAGAAAGGAAAGTTTATGGTTTAGTGGTGATGTGTTTGTGTGTCAAACTGACAGGGATCTATTGTGCTGGTTAGTTTCTTCTGTCAACTTGACACAAACCAGAGAGCTGGAAAGAGGGGACCTCAGTTGACAAATTTCCACCAGCATAGCCCACGGTCAGGTCTATGATACATTTTCTTAGTTGGCAAGTGATACAGGAGGGTCCAGTCTATTGTGGGCAGTGTCATCCCTGGGCAGGAGGTTGTGCACTGTCTAAGGAGGGTAATTTGGCAAGCCAGGGGAAGTAAGTTAGTAAATAGTTTCCTCCATGGTCTGTCTCAAAAAACCTGTCTGTCTGTCTGTCTCAAAAGGCCCTGTCTCAAAAAAGTTACTTGCTTCTTGGCTCTGTTTTGGCAAAATTATTTAGAGGAACATTTCTAAATTACTATTTATTTGTGTGTTTGTTTATGCTGTGTGTACAGGTATGTATATGTCTGCTTCAGCTCCTGCCCTCAAGTTACTCCCTTGAGTTCCTGTCTTGGCTTCCTTTGATGACAACTTGTGAAATAGACCCTTTCCTCTCCCAGAGAAAGACTGTTCAATATTATTACTAAAAATTAAAATATAAGAATAAAAAGTTTGTGGGACTGGAGAGATGGCTGAGCAGGTTAAGAACATTGACTGTGGGGCTGGAGAGACAGCACAGTAGTTAAGAACACTGATTGTTTTTGCAGAATCCCAGCACCCACATGGCACATGGCAGCTAACTCCAGGTCCAGGGGATCCGACAGTCTCTTCTGTCCTCTGCGGGCATTGCACAACACGGGTGCAGTTAGCCTACATGCAAGCAAGACATGTATACACATAAAAAAATTAAAAATAGTGAAAAAAAGAACATTGACTGCTCTTGCAGAGGACCCAGGTTCAATTCCTAGCACCCACATAATAAGTAACAACTGTCCGTAACTCCAGTTCCAGGAGATTCAACACCCTCTTCTAACCTCTGAGGGTACTGCACGATACAAGTGCACTTACACACATGCAGGCAATACACTCATACATATAAAATAAAAATAAATAAAATATTTTTAAAAGAATTGAAAGCTTTTACAAAATGAATAAGAATCCAGTTTATCAAATCTCTAAACTACTAAATAGCCAAGACAGGGAAGCTATGTCAGAGCTCAGACTATCAAAAGCCACTTGTGTCAGGTGTGCTGGTGCAAGACTTTGATCTTGGCACTCAGGAGGCAGATGCATGTGGATCTCTATGCATTTCAGGTAAGCCAGGGCTACATAGTGAGACCCTGTCTCAAAAAACAGCTACTTGCTTCTTGGCTCTGTTTTGGCAAAATTATTTACAGGAACATCTCTGAATTACTATTTATTTGTGTGTTTGTTTGTGTTGTGTGTACAGGTATGTATATGCCATAGCCTGTGAGTGGAGATCCAAGAATGACTTTGAAGAGACAATTCTTGCCTCCCACCTTGAGACAGGGTCTCTCTTGTTTCTGCGGCTGTGTTGTGTACACCAGGCTAGCTGGTTCACGAGCTTCTAGGTGTTTCTCTTGCTCGGATTACAAATGAGTGCCACCACATCCCACTTTTTATGGGTATGCTGGAGGTAAAACTTGACTTGCCATACTCACCCTACGGAGCTATGTCCCTGGCTCCTCGGAGAACCTGTTTCCTTGCTCTTTTCAAACATTACAACAAGAGGGGAGTTCATGGGAGCCCAAGTTCTCACACATTCAACCCAGGCTCTTATTCCAAACCTCCCCAGCCTGTAGTTTGCTCCCTTTCCATGTATAGAGCCTCATAAGACTCCCTTTCCTGTGAAGCCCAGAGCTGGAGAACCATCATCCATACCATCACATGGGAGAGGACAGGAAAACAGATGCATTTTTGTTGATACAAAATTATGGAAATTTCCTGTGGATTTTCATCAAAAATGAGTTTTACATCAGACTTTCTGACAAAAATCAATATTAAGACACATTCCACCTTAAAGCTCTTAAAATTTTGGACACTTAAAGAGCAGAGGCTATAGGTTGTCTCTCTATAATCTTTTCTTCTCACTGAGGAATGATAGACACTTACCCAGTATATACAAGGGCCTGGGTTTCATACACAGCACTACAGGAGAAAGGAGGAAGGAAGGAAAGAAGGAGAGAGGGAGGGAGGGAGAAAAGGAGGGAGAAAGGAATGTTGTGAGTTATGGTTTTTTGCTCTGGGTGTCAACATGACTTCCTGATGCCAGTTAAGTTTATAATATCACTGGCTGGCTGGGGGCTTTCTGGTAAAGGACAAGGCCATACTATTGTACCCTCTGTAAGAGTTAACCCACATGGACTTTTAAATCATCTGATCAGAAGAAATCCCTTCAGGGAAAACTATTCCAAGGCGTTAGAAATAGTGTATAGAGTACTTAAAATGCAGATAGACATGATGGTTGCTTTGGCCATTGCTCTGAACCCTTCAGAGTGCTCACCTTACTTGTAATAAACTCTATCTTCTACTCTGTGCTTTGTGCCCCTAAT
>NW_008346439.1:129110-164214 GCF_000622305.1 Nannospalax galili
TTCATACATTTTCAGGAAATTTAGATTCCTTCTCCAACCTGAACCCCCCCACACTATCTCCCACCCAATTTCATGCACTCATACTTAATGCTAACAGAGCCAAACTTGTGTTACAGAATGCTTTTGGTGTGGTCCCATACACTGAAGCCTGGTCAACCTACCAAGAATCTCACCCTTAGGCGAGACCGACTCTCTTCCTCCCAACAGCCATTGGCTGCCAATAGTTCCTCAGGTAGGGTTGGGGTTTCTCACTCACCTCCCCACATCCATGCTGGGATTTTGTGTGTCTTAAGCTTATGTGGGACTTGGGCATGCTGACACCATTGCTGTTGGTTCATATGTGTAACTGTCTGGAAAACTCTGTTTCTTTGTGGTCATCCACCACTTCTGCCTCTTACAATCTTTCTGCCCCTTCCTCTGCAATGATCCCTGAGCCTTGGAAGGCAGAAGTTTGATATAGGAGTCCTATTCAGGGATAAGCACTCTGCAGCCTCTTATTCTCCGCGCATTGGCCATTTGTGGGTCCCTGTATTAATCACCATCTGCTGCACAAGGAAGCTTCTCTGGTGAGAGCTGAGAGATGCATTAATCTTATTGTTATTGGAATAACAAGTCATTAGGAGTCAGTTTAATACTATTTACTTAGCAGAATAATAGTATAGGCTCTCCCCTATGACTTGTGACCTGTCTAGCCACAGGTTCCTGGGCTTGATATCAATGTCAGGTATGGGTTCCATATATGAAGTGGAGAAACAAAAATTTCTTAAATCTGAGAAATATACTTTTTTAAAGTAACACAAAACTCTTGAATTTCTCTTGAAATTTCCCTTGAAATTAAAACAACTTATATTCTGATGTTACACAATTTGTTATAATACTGATTTCCCCCCTCAGTGACAGGGGATTGACCTTGGCCTTGCACATGCTAAGCAAGTGCTCAGGAAATCAAGTGCCGCCTGTTGGATTTATTTTTAACTTGGTGCTTGCATTTTGTCCAAGGATCCTGAATATTTCTCAGAAAGTAGTTTTACACTACCTAGCAGACTTGTTATTCATGGTGTATGTGAGAAAATACTGAAGTTCAAAGGCACTTTAACATGTGACAGTTCCCCTCAGGTTAGGACATTGGTTGGAAAATCGTCCTGTTTTAAATGCTACGGTGTTAGTTACATAAAGAAGCACACACTCAGAGGGAACAGGGATTGGATGGGTGCTGTGAGTAAGGAAAAGTGATGTCGTCCCACGGGTGTGTCATTGAGGGTGGCGATTACATTTTTTTCTTTCTGTCTTGCTCTATTTTCTAACTTTTGGACAGTCATCTGTGTTTCCTGTACCATGTGGAATTTCCACAGCACAGAACCTTTCCCTTTCTTACAATCCTGTATGAATGGAGAGAGAGCACTTTGGCCAAAATCCAGGGGAATTTCCCAGGGGCAGGAGAGCAAGTTCAGGGAAGCTCCTATGTCATCAGCACCCAGAAAATGTTGTTTGTCCTTCTGCTCGTTTCTGAACAACTTTGCTACTTCCTGCTTTTAAATACATGGGCAGCTTATGCTGCCAAGACCTGGAAAGAATGGTTGTGGCCTGTCGGGCCAGACAAAATCTGCAGGGGACATATCTACACAAGCATGTATGACGAGAGGTCTGCAGCAACCCATGTCATTATAGATAAACAGAAGCTGCCGACCACAGAGGTGTGTGGTGAGGTCTGAGAGGGCAGGGCTGACAGTGATTTAACACACATTTCCACACACTAAAAGACCTCAATAAATGTTGTTGACTGACTGCCCAACTGGCTCTGACCTCCCCTGAAAAGAAGGTGGGGGCTCTAAATAAACTCAAGTATTATCATAATAATACCTGCTGACCAAGAATGTCCACAAGGTGAATGAACACTTTTGTGGGGAAAAATGGGTTTCTCTGCAGAATTACACTGGAATACTAAATTTAACATCATCTGAATGGGACATTATAAAGCTTCAGCTCTGATCTTCCACGTATCGGCTAGCAATCTTCTGCAAAGGCAAACACTCTCCTCAGTTCAGCCAAAAGCTGACGTATCCTGACACCTGAAGTTGCTCTGCCATCATTAACTTGGAACCTTAGGACAGAATGGATCTTGGACACTTTGTCACCCACTCAAGGCCAAGATTGCCTTGAACGCTTCTAAAGGTCGATTTCAACTTCTCTAACTCCTTTCCCAACCCAGCCCCAGGGAGAGAAGTTCCCCACAATTCCCTACTGCTCTCATGAAACCATTCCTGCCTTAAAACTCCTTTGGGCTTAATCCTTCGAGAAGTTACTGCTAAATCCTTATTGTTAGTCTTCTGGGAGAATGAAGAAATCTCCAATACTCTGTGCTTAAATTGAAATTTGGACTCACACACACATTTGTTCATTCACCAACTTTGGGCTTTAAAATTTGATTTTTGTCATGAATACCAGATCAGCTTCACGTCTTCACACCTTTTTCCTCACCTTTTGCACCCATTCTACCGACAGCATATTTTCCATTTAAACCACAATTTCACAGTTACTGGGAGAAAACGTAAAATATTATGTAGTATGTCCAAACAGTAGCTTTGACACAGTGTTTGGGTTTCTTCTTTCCTTTTTTGCAGAGAGGTGGGGTGAATCTGTCAAGATTTTGAACTCGAAACGTCAGCTAATCGTTTTTCCTCAAGCCAGTGACACATGACTCCTAGTCTTGATGTGACCTTTATCAAGAGGTCTCTGACTTTGTGGATCTGTCCTAAACCCAGGAAAGCAGTTTAAAAGCAAAATTGTTAAACAATTGTATTACTGAGGAACTTAGTACGTCTCACTGAATAAATATTTGTTTTGTATTAGATCATTTAAGGAGATTTTGGCAACACTGACTTTGCTCCCTCCATTTCTAAATTTTAGTTTCTTGAAGGGGCTTCAAGTACATGAGCAAGGTCCCTAAATTCTAGGAAGCTGATTTCTTCTGTGGAATGGAGACTTTCGGAACTTTGTCTAAAAAAGCAGCTTTTCTGCACACAGGGATTTGTAAGTCTCAAATGCTGGTGGTTATGGTGATGGACAATGGTTTACCAACACAATCCTAGCCAAAGATACTTAAACTCTGAACACTCGTAGGAAGAGTGTGGGAAGGAATAAACCTCTGCAAAAAGAAAGTTGTAGGCCTGCACTGCCCCTCAACCTTTGCTGTTGACTGAATTGTGAGGATGCAATGGACTGGCTTCTGCAGCTGCTGCTTGGCACACATGAGTCTGAAAGAGCTATAGGTGTTGACCCAGGGCACTGGTACCAGTAAATCTAAACCAAGACAAAGAACTAGCTCTATCCAATCTCAGTAAATGAAGGGGGAATAAATTCCTTCTGTGGAAGATGCTAACCAGGTGTTCTGATAGTCTCCGTTGGACAGATCCTAATGGACGGGGCGTGCTCCATCTTTTTCTCCTTCTTTGTTCACATCTATTTGCATAGCTGCTTTTCTGCTTCCTCTGATCTGATGGGGCTAAATTGTCCTTGACGACTTTCCCACTTTCATTTGAATCCAAAGTGTCTTTCCATCTGAGGTGTCCTGTGAGAACTGAGGACTGCTCTCAACTTACATATCTGCAGAGATTTAATATAAAGATGGAGATGATATGAATAAGTTTACATTTTTAAAGAATTCTGTTTGCTGTGGTTGGTGGGGAGAGGGGCAAGCACAGAAGGACTTGTAGCTCTTGAAATGGCTCTGAGAGTCAACAAACAGAGGTGGATGGTTTGGACCATGACGGCGCAGTGGAGCTGAGGGGAGCTATCTGAGGGGAGGGACAACAGTGTTTGTTGTGAGTAGTCCAGAGCATGGAGAGAAGGACAGAAGTACAGGTGAGTCAGAGACAGGAACTCCCTCATGAGGGTGTGTGCTAGTTCATTAAAAGGAACACCAGGAAAGGAGGGAGATTGGGCATAGACTACGTCCAGTGAGAAAGCAGGAGTTCCCCAGAGCAGAAGTGGGAACGAATCCTGACACCAAAGGCTTACTACAGAAGTTTCCTTCAGTTGCTTGCATTACTCACTTTCCAATATGGATTCTTCATCTCCTCTGTGTCTGCGTATCATGGCAGACATTGGCTTGTCTGCATACCGGCAATGTCCCACTCGTCCTTGCTAACAAATTCTCACCTTTGTTCAAGTCAGAGGAAGAGATGCCATCTACCTTAGAAATGATGGGAAGGGGCCAGTAAGATGGTTCAGAGGGCAAAGACTGCTGCCACCCAGCCTAGGACCCGAGCTGGATCACTACGACCCTCGTGGTTGAAGGAGGGAACTGACTCCCAAAAGTTGTTCTCTGACCTCCACAGGCACACGATGCTACATGCTCACCCACGTACATAATATATACACATATAGACACATATAAATAAATAAAATCTAATAATTTTTTAGAATGCAGATGGATCTGAGGATGAGACAGGAAGAACCATCGCTGGCCGCTTGCTTTGTGCCAAAGGGGGTGTTGCTTATGAATGTTTTCATCAGACAGTGAATCTCTGAAGGTTCAGTGATGTTGTCACTAGACCCTCAAGATATATTGCAGTTCAAAGATGAAAAGAGCCCAGCGCCAGACAGCCAAGAAAGGGCGAGCCTGTTCATCTCAGACTCCTTCTAGCACATGTCATAGGCAGCCTCCAAGACCCTGCTGAGATCATGGAAAAGCTTCATTTCTCCAAGCCAAAGCCTAATTACCCCTTGCACATAGCCGTCTAGAACATCCCAGACCAGTGGCAAAAATAAGCCCAGTGTGGGCTTCTTGTCCCCATCTCCCAGCACTCAGGGCAGGCTAAGTACATATGGTGTTGGGCAGGGATGTCATTCCCTTCCTTAGAAAGACTTTCAGTGGACTGTCACTGCACTGCTCCTCCCTCAGACCCTATCCAGAGAAGTCAAGAAATGGCAGCAAGGCCACACATATTGAAAAAAACATCAGTTTTCATTAATAGGTCCACAAAAGAGGTCAGTGAAAAGATGAGATTTTTTAAAAGGACTTAAAATTTAATGTAAAGGGGGTGGAGAGATGGCTCGGCAGTTAAGAACACTAGTTGATCTTGCAGAGAATCTGGGTTCAGTACCCAGGACCCTCATGATGGCTAACAACTATCTATAGCTCCAGTTCCAGAGGATTCAATGCCCTCTCTGTCTTATACTTACATATATGGAGGCAAAACACCCATATGCATAAAATAAAAATAAATGAATAAAAACTTAATGAAAGATGTCCATTCTTACCCCAGTGAGAAAAGGTGCCTCCAAGGGCAAAATGCCATTGACCAGCTCAAAACATGTCTGTGAGGAGCAGGCTTTGAGAATACCTCTAGCTCTGGAAAGTGCTTTGTGTGAATGTGTCTTATTGCTACAGTAATGAGAAAGGTGTTGCCTTAATGATTCATATAATGCAAATTTTAGTGGTAAAATTAAATTTTCAAGAAGCATGAAAAATCAATTAGAAAACCATTTCTTAAAAGCCTACAGCAGTGATTTGTCAAAGTACTGGGCAAGCTTAAGTAAGATCATTTCAGAGTATGCATACAGTGCTGAACTAGTTCAATCTAATTACACTAAAATTGTGTTTTCATTAAAGCTTCCTCCTAATGTGAGAATGCATTACAGTTATTTTCACTATCACTCTTCTAATAAGCTGGCTTTGGCATTGCAGTGACACCTGTCCAGGTAGTTGTATTTAGATGTCATGAGGTCTCTGTAGGAATAGACTGTATCCACCTCCCATGGGCAATGGGGATGCTAAGAAGACCGAAAGAGACATTATTAGAGGGCAAGCACAACTTATATCCAGCAGACACTTTCAAACATCACATTACTGTATTATCTATCTCCATCTGTAACTATGCCACAGGGTAACAAATACACAGGAAAGCAGGGGAATTTGTCCAAACTGTGTAACCATCTCCTCAAAGTTACTTGCAGGGCTGTTGCCAGTACAGAGATGTATGACAGGGAAGCCCGCTTAAGGGCTGGGATCCTTGGGCATGTCTGAATCTAGCCACTGTAACCCTTACAGATTAATGAAGGACAGGTGGGCAGTTTAGACCTCACCAAGCAAAAGCCAGTAACGCTAGGCTAGCAAGACTGAGCACACTGTTTTGCAGCACCCAGGAACTTGTGAGGATCAGGACCAGGGCCAATCTGCTTCCTCCACCTTCCACACTGATTGCATACATACTGCTCCTGGCTAATCCAGTTTTTTATTTCACACAAACTTATCAAGCGTTTAGCTTGGTGTCATTGCAGGTCCTGGAGAGAGCTGCAGGGAATGGGGATAAACAAGACCTCACACCTCTGCATTTTACACACTGAAGAGAAGCAGATCAAGAAAAGAAAACAAATAAGCAAAGCACACAGAACTTCACATGGTGAAAACAAGCAAAAATGGGACAAAGTGAGAGTAGCAGATCAGGGTGGAGAGGACTGGGGGGGGTGCTGAATCATAATGGGAGGTAGATGGCACTTGAGCTTGGAAGGAGCCAAGGGACTCATGAATTGCTCTGGGAATCCAAGTGCTCAATGGGGGGTTTTCAGGGAATCCCTGACCAGGAAGCTGAGAGCCAAGGCTTGCCCAGTGTTTAGGGGAAACAGATGAGAACAGGGGATACCAGGTGGCAAACAGGAAGTCATCTGTCATCTGGGCTAATTCAGGAAGTACGTAGTCATGGCCCCAGTGTTTGGTTTTTTTTTTTTTGTTTGTTTGTTTGTTTGTTTTTGAGACAGGAATCTTCCTATGATTAAAAAAAAAAAATGCTACTCACATGGTGTCTCATGCCTTTATTCCCAGCACTAGGGAGGCAGAGGCAGGGGGATCTCTGTAAGAGCAAATCCAGTCTGATCTACATAGCAAGTTCAGGTTCCAGGCCAGCTGCGACTACAGGGAGACCCTGTCTCAAAAAATCCAAAATAAATGAACAACAAAAGCTTGATTATAAATGTGATTATAGAAAAATGCACAAATGTGATTTTTTCCAAAAACCAAAGTAATATCAGAGTGTGAAATAAGAAGTCAGTACCCCTCATTGCTCTCATCTCTCTTCAGACCCTCAGTTCCATTCCTGAAAGATTGGGCCCCTGAAAAGGCTCAGTGGGTGAAGGTACACTTGCTGACAATCCTGACAACCTAAGTTCAATTCAATACAAATACACACACACACACACACACACACACAAGAATGCAATACAAAAATTTAAAGATTATGAGTCATTACAATTTTTAATCTATTTTTTCCAGAAATTTTCTGCAATACAAATGCATATGTGTTTTATTATAGAATTAAGATAAATCATAGCTACAGTTTTGTCCCATGCTATTTTTCTTAGCTTAAGGTCTGGGGATCACTTCTTGTATTAACATGCCGCTGGGTCCATCCTTTTCACACCTGCATTCTGGATTCTGCTGTGCAGTACACTCTATGGCCCTAGGCCCCTGTGGACTGGCACAGATGCTGTTTCCATGTTTCCACAATCAAAGTAAATGCAACAGGTGGTTCTGCTCATTTCTTAGACATAGGATGTCTGTAATTACAGCTGGAGTTGTGGGGTCAAAGAGTGTGTGCCACCACAATGCACCCCACACATGGTCTACAAGGACACAGTTTAAGCCACATTTTTGGTCAACATTACTTATTGACAAGTTTTAGAATCTCTACCAATGTAAAAGTTTGGGTGTTGTTTTTGGTTTTTCATCCTTATACAAACTCCTCATGGTCAGAATCTACTTAAAGGATCCAGGATTCAAGGAAGAGTATAGAAAAGAGTAAAACCCCACACATAGGAGGCAGAGGAAGGATGATGACAGGCTCAAGATCATTCTCAGCTATATATGGTTTGAGGCCAGTCTGAGCTATGTGAGGCCTTGTCTCAAAAAGAAAAAACAAGGAAAAAAGAATGAAAACCTTGGGGACAGAAGGGAAGCAAGGAACAGTGTCATTTAAGAGCATCTGTTAAAAGGTAACATAAGGGGGCTGGAGAGATGGCTCAGTGGTTAAGAGCCCTGGCTGCTCTTGCAGAGGCCTTAGGTTTGGTTCCCAGCACCCACATGGTAGCTAACAATTTGTAATTCCAGTTCCAGGGGACCCAATACCCTCTTTTGACCTCTTCAGGCATTGGACACACATGGTGCACTTACATATATGCAGGCAGAACACTCATACATGTAAAATAAAAATAATTTTTTTAAAAAAAGGTAATATACAGGGCTGGAGGGGTGGCTCTGCAGTTAAGAACACTGACTGCTCTTGCAGAGGACCCAGGTTCGATTCCCAGCACCCACATGGCAACTAAGAACTGTCCTTAACTCCAGTTCCAGGGGAATCAGATGCCCTCTTCTGACCTCTGGGGTGTTACACGACACAGGCGCATTCACATGCAGGCACTACACTTGCACACGTAAAAATTAAAAAAAAAAAATTTTTTAAAAAAAGGGTAATGTACAGCTGGGCGTGGTGGCACACACTTTTAATCCAAGCACCCAGGAGGCAGAGTTCAAGGCCCAGCCTGGTCTACATAGTGAGTTCCAGGACAGCTGGGGCCACAGGGAAACCCTGTCTCAAAAAGACCAAAAAAAAAAAAAAGGGTAATGTACTGAGCACCCCACAGGGGGGTTGTCACCTTGGCAGCCACCTCCACAAAGTTAAAAACTTCCTTTTGCTCTCAAAATTTCCATGTCATGTACCATAAGATTAGGGTTTTACAGGAACAGCAGCATGCATTAGGTGCAATGGACACATGTTCAAGTACCTGATGGATTTTAGAAAGGCTCTGCGACTGCCCCGTCCTTCTACACACGTCCTCAGAAAGAACCGAGGCTTCTCAGGTGACTGTCATCCCAGTGTGGTCATGCCTGAAGGTTAAAAGAGAATCACGTTCCTTTTACTTTCTAGTAGAAACCCCACCCAATAAAAACTATTCAACAAGATCCCCCCACATAAGCTGAAGAGAACGAACCTCACGGGGATTTACAAAAGAAAAAAAAAAAGGAAATGCTTAATTAACATGTATTAATTTTCTGTTTCAACTGAGTGCAGTAGCTTTGAAGTAGCATAGGAGCTGGCGAAATTGTTGACTCACGGTAAGAAAAACACACAGGGACAGCAAAGGAGCTCCTCAGTTCTCTCCCGATGGGCGAGACTTTGCCAAAGACTGGATTATTTTTTAAATCTATTTTTGCAGCGAAAGGAAGCCACAGGCATCTAACCCTGGCTTCCCAGCCCGACACCTAATTTCTGCCAGTACATGGACTGCGTTTCTGAAAGGGCTCCTCTGGAACTTCAGCTGGTTTGAAGGAAGAGGGAAGTGTTTGGGTGGCTTTTGTTTTTGTTTCCCAGCTCGCCTTCATCCGGGTATTTCTCTTCTCCAAAGGACACTCTGTCCCCACCACAGTACTCCTCATCGTCTCCAAACACAAATCCGGGTTCATTTTTTTAAAGACTCATGAGTGAAGACTCGTCTGGTATTTTTTGTTTTCCCTAGCTATAGTCTTCCTGTGCCAACAAAAACGAGTGTATTCACTTTATTTTTTAAAAAAAAACCTTTCTACAAATCTTCAGTGGTTCTTTGAGTATAAAATATTCATACCTTGACTGCAAATTACAGTCGGGAACATAACCACTCAACGAGCACTTTTAGTTCGGATTCATTTCAGATTCATACAAACTGGGGAAGGAAACTTGGGAAACACAAAGTGTCCTTTGAAGGCAAGAAATCCTGAATGAAGAAATGGGGTGCAGAGGTGCTGCCATTTCCAACCAACCTGAACACCTTTGCCACAGAGCCAGAGTTATTTCGGGTGGCAGAGTGGGCTTTGGCAGCCGGCAAAGGTGGTGGCGGGATGGGACAGAATTGAGGAGCTTCTTGGGCAATGAGCCCTTCTAAAGAGTCAAGGTAAGCCAAGTAAATCTCACTGTCTTTACTGCATCTTCTTTGCTGGGTACTCAGGCCTTGCAGAAACTCTTCTGAGGACTGCACTGCATCCTCCACAGACAGCTAGAAAGCTGATTTTACTATGGATTTGGATGCTGCAGGGGTGAGGGAAGGAAGAATGATCTAGATATTCAAAACCCACTTTTTGATTTCCGTGAAGCGCTACCTGGCAGGTCTAGTTGCAAATCATTTTGCAAATGCAAATGCAACCTCCAAATTTTCAGGACCTTCCCTTTTTAGCAATCCTCTTAATTAATGTCAGGTATTTTCAGAAGATAAATGTTGCTTTGCTCTAAGCCTAGGAGCCTTTTAGAATGGGGGTATGTTGTAAAACGTCCAATAGATTGCAGTTGGAGGGAAATATGCTACAATTTCTGAGGTCTGCTGGACTACGAGGTCTTTGATAGGCACAGATATCGTAAGAGGAAACTCCTCCTGGCATGAGGTTACACTTGCTAACATTTCAGCTAACCTAACTCAGCCTGACTTGGAAAGATCACACTTGACTGAGCTTCAGGGAACTCATACCCTGGGGTTCAGAAATGGAGAAACTCTTGAACCACATTGATCAGAGTGTCAGAGCATGGATTCTCCTTTCTGTATGGCAGCCCTCAGTCACACTTGCAATCAGGCACCAGCAGCTCTCGGGATTGCAGGTTTCTCCCATTACCTGTAGGAGGGGAGGAAGAGCAGACTCTTCTCAGAAGAGACCTGCAGCCCACCTGGGTGGGGGCCCAGGGTGAAGACAGCTTCTGGGCTCTCTTCTGTGATCAGAGATTGAGGATGAGTTTAGGACCTCTCTGAGCCCCAAGATACCTGCCAGAACCAGAAACTCTGGGCAAAGCCCCCTTCTGAATGGAACCAAGGACAGAGTTGTGCTGGCTAAGGCTCTCGGAGGAAGAGTAAATTTCATCAGGGGTTAAGAAATAAGTAAGGAATGTCCCTGCTGATGTCAGGTTTCTACCAATGATTCCTAGATGCCCACTATATCTCAGTACCTGTTTTGGACTTAAGTGTATCCCTGTAAAACAGCTACACTGAAGCTCCAACCTCCAATGTGGCTGTGTTTGGCGAGAGGACTTTGAGTAGGAAGCAAGGCTAAATGAAGCCCTAGGATTGTGATCCTCATCCTAAAGGATTAGCAGCCTTATATGGAGGAAGAGAGCTCTCTCCAAGTATACACACCAAAGAAAGGCCATGTGAGGACAGTAGGGAGGAGGCAGCTGCAAGACCAGAGAGAGGGTCTGCCAGAGCCCGCCATGCTGCACCTGAGTGCAGAATTTCAACCTTCAACCCCCAAAACTGTGAGAAGAAACACTGTGCTCCATGTGTCGTGTGTATGTGTGTGTGTGTGTGCAAGTATATATGGACAGGTGTATGTATTTGAGCATGTGTGTATCTGTGTGCATGTGTGTATATATGCATATGAACGTATGTGTGCATGTGTGTGTACATATATGTGTCTATGTGTGTGTATGTATGTGCATTGTTTGGCAATGCTGGTGATCACACCTGGGGTCTTGTGCATGCTAGGAAAGCACTATACCACTGGGATATATCCCCAATGCTTGGCTTCCTGAAACAGGTCTTGTTATGTAGCTCAAACTAGCTTTGAACTTGTTATGTAGGCCAGATGGCCTTAAATGTAAAAGCCTCCTTCCCTCTTTTCCCAAGTGCTGAGGTTGCAGGTTTCTGCCACATGTCCATTTGTCTCCATTTTTCAGGTGTAAGGAAAGAAAGAGGAGTGAAGGGAGAGCGTTTTCTCCCTATTGCTAATAAACTCTTGCTCTATATATTCTAGACATTTCTAATGGGTTGATCTACTGTGACCTAATCATGAAATTTCTCTGCTTACAAACCTTCAATTATTCCTGTACTGGATACTTCAGTTGTGAACTCGACACACCTTGTTAGAGGGAACCTCAGCTGAGGAACTGTCTCCACTGGACTGGCTTGTGATCTGGTCTGAGAGGCGTTTTCTTGATTGTTGAGTGATGCGGAAGGGTTCAGCCAACTGTGGGCGGTGCCACCCCTGGGCAGATTATCCTGTATGACCAGGGGAGCAAGCCAGTGAGCAGCATTCCTCCACAATCTGTGCTCCAGGTTCCTGCCCTGAGTTCCTGCCTTGACTTCCCTTAATGATGAACCGTGCTTGTAAGCCAAAAAAACCTTTTCCTCCCCAAGCTGGTTAGTGTTTTTGTCACAGGAATAGGAAGCAGACTTCCCCATTCTTCACCGAATAAAATCTGGGCCAACACCCTCAGAGGTATCACTCCTCCACCTCTTTACACTCTGCCCATGTTGCAGCCTCTCACAGGCACTGTTTCCAGAGCATACCTGGCCTCCTGCGCCACACTGTGGAGCATGTGAGTGTTTGACAATTCTCCCACCAAAGCCCGGCTTTAATACCAGGTCTACGATTTTTCTCTCAGATCCGATTCACCTGTTCAAAATTTTTATTTCATTTAATTAATTTATTTGTTTCTGTTTATTTGACTGTTTTTTTTTTTTTTTTTTTGGTCTTTTTGGACATGGTCTTCCTGTAGCCACAGCTGGCCTGGAACTCACTGTGTAGACCTGGCTGGGTCCGCTTCCCATGTGCTGGGACTAAAGGTGTGCACCACCACACCCGGCTTACTTGGTTTTATGAGACAGGGCTTCATCTAGCCCAAGCTGATGTCTAACTCAACACATTTGGATTCTGCCCTTGAACTCATGGATCTTCTTCCTTCACTCCCAAGTTCTTGAAGTACAGGTATGCTCTACCACGCTCAGCCTCAATACAGTAATTTTTATGTTTCTGTTCTGGTAACACAAACTGCCATATGTTGGGTAGATTTACATGAGCACTTCACCCTTACGGGACCAGAACACTCTATGTTCTCCATAGTACTGGCAGAGTGTTCATCCATAGAAGCACTCAACAAATGTTTGTCGAATGGATAAGTAAGAATTTGCAATTTCAAATTAGTTCTTATTAGATTATGGCTTATGTCATAGTTAGCTTTAATTGTCAACTTGATATAGCCTAGAGTCCTCTGAGAGGAAAGCCTCAATTAAGGAATTGTCTAGATCAGATTGGCCTTTGGGCATGTTTGCATGGGATTGTCTTGATTATTAATTGATTCAGGAGTACCCAGCTCACTGTTGGTGTTGCCATCCCTAGGCAGGTGGTAGTGGGCTATATAAGAAAGCTACCTAAGTTTGAGCTTGTGAATGAGCAAGCTAGAGAGCCCACCTCCAAATTCTTGCCTTAAGTTCCTGCCCTGACTTCCCTCAGTGATGGACTGTGACTGGGATATGTAAGCAAAATAAACCTTTTCCTCCCCAAGTTGCTTTTGGTCAGAGTGTTTCGTCACAGGAGCAGAATGAAACTAAGAAAGCCTGAATGTATTATTTGTTGTGAAAGAAAAAAAAAATGCAGCTACTCGGTACTGGAGAGTTGGCCCAGCAGTTGAGAGCACAGGCTGCTCTTGTAAAGGACCCAAGCTCGATTCCCAGCACCCACATGACAGCTAACAACTGTCCATAACTCCAGTTCCAGGGGAATCCAATGCACTCTTCTGACCTCTGTGGGCTTTGCAGGACATGGGTGCACTTATGTACATGCAGGCAGTATACTCATACACATAAAGTAAATAGAATATTAAATAAAATATTTAAAAAGAACCAGCTGCACGTACAGTTCATGTTATTCTCTGTAACAGTTTGCTAGGGGCACTGTAACAAAGTACTACATACTTAATAGCTTAAATAACAGAAATCTATTTATTTTCTTTTGTCCAGCCAGTGGTACTGGGATTGTACTAGGGCCTTGTACATGCTAAGCAAGTGTTCTTCAATTGAGCTATAGCCCCAGTCCAGAAATTTCTTTTCTTATATAGTTAGTTTGTGAGATCACACATCTGAGATCAAAGCACTGGCAGCGCTGTCTTCTCCTATGGTCTCTTTCCATCTGATAGACGGCTGTTCTGCCTGTGCCTCCACAAGGTACTGTCTCTGTGCCTGTGTCCTCACCACTTCTGACAAAAACATCAGTCACAGTGGGTTAGAACCTAGCCCAATGACCTCATTTTACCTTAATTACCTCTTCAAAAGTCTTATCTCCAAACATGCTCTCTTTCTGTGGTAGTATAGGTCAGGATTTCAATATGTAGAAGCTCACATATACCTACACATTACACACATACAGAAGTGTATATACATAGGGGCTAGAGATATGGCTCAGCAGTTAAGAGCACTGGCTACTCTTGCATAGGACTGAGCTTTGATTCCTAGCACATACATGGCAGCTAACAACTATCCATAATTCCAGTTCCAGGGGAGTCTGGTGCCCTTTTCTGGCCTCTGTGGGCATTGCACAAACGGATGCACTTAAATACATGCAGGCAAAACATTCGTATACATAAAATAAAAATAACTTAAAAATTTTTAAGAATATGTATATACAAATATTTGTCATCTTTCATAACAAATGGTAACAAGGTTAGACAAAGAAAAATAAAGATTCAGAACCTAGAAAAATGTGAAAATATGCATACCACAATGTCTGATTCTTTTTAATGAGTGTTTTGCCAGCATGTGTGTAAGTGCACCTGTGCCATGCAATGCTTAAGGAGGCCAAAAGAAGAGGTCAGATCCCCTAGAACTGGAGTTCAGATGGTTGTTAGCTCCATGTGGGTGTTGGGAACTGAACCCAGTTCCTCTGCAAGAACAACCAGTGATCTGAGTCAACTCTCCAGCCCCCAGTGTTTTAAAAGACAGTTAAGTATGAGGTTTACTGTCATTACTTGAGATCAAACGTATAACGCGTGTGAATTCATGCTGTTATATGGGATCGGTGAGACTTCCATAGTCTCCATAGTTTCCATATGCCAAGAAAAAAAGTGGTGTCATTTTCTATAACTGAACTCAGCGTTAAGGTTCCTTCTCCTTCAGCCGTCCTAGGGATGAGGAGACTGCACATACTGCTCGTGAAAGAAAGACCATCTCTACTTTGTGAGCAGCATCTGCCGCTTGTTGTCCTGTGTCCCTTGAAGCCATCTTCCTAGCAGAGCTGTCTACCCATCTCCTGCCTCTTCCGGGGCCCTCCAGGTTTAAGAGAGTGGTATCAGAAAAGGCTTTGTCCACATGCAGGCATTAACCTAGTTTCTGCCAACTCCTCGTAAAAGGCCTCTTCTCTCAGCCAATGCAGACACCATCCTCAGCATCACCGCACAGTGCTGGTCCTGCGTGATTCTTGGGCTGCTGTGTGAATTCCCTTCTTCAAGAGCCTGGAGACCATTAACCTAGATCAGGATGAAGGAAATCCACACACTTGCCTCACCTTCACCCTCAGGCTCAGCCACATCCACCTTTAGTCTCCAGCATGGACTTCCCATCAAATAACCCTCTGTCCGATGAATCCCTTTACCCCTCACTCTGTCGACCCACAGAAGACACGCTGTCTCATCCCTAGGCACCATACTCACCTGCTTATGGAACCTTCTAGAATTTTAGATGCCCTTCTTTATCAAAAGGGAGAGGAGGCAAACTCAGAATACTATGTCAAGGAATTGGGATGTGGCTCAGTATATAATATGAATGAGGCCCTGGGTTCTGTCCTCTGAAGACCTACGGGGGTGCGGGAGAAGAAAACAAAACTCAGAGTCAAGACCCTACGAAAACTCTACTTTCTTCTTGCTTAGTGTGGTAGAATGATTATAATTGCAGCACTCAGGAGGCTGAAGCAGTAAGATCCAAAAATCAAGGCCAGCCTGGGCTACATGGGCAAGCTTTTGCTTAAAAAAAAAAATCAAATGGAAAAAAATAAAGAAACCACTTTCTTTCCTTATTGCCTGTAGCCTGTAGCTGTCAGGCCTCGTTGTGGGTGTGGGAACACAAATCTAGGTGTCTTCAGATTATCTGAAAACATCTCCTAGCTGTTTCCATATCCCTCTTCCTGTAATTTGGCCCTAAGGGAGAAAAGCAAGGGCCTCACCTATCACTTTCCACCCTCTCCCTCTGGCCAGGAAACAGCAATCTTTTCCCACCTACTTCTTGATTGTTGGGCAGTGATTTTAGGCCATATCTTGTAACTCTTTTTCTATGGTTTACTGTAAAACTCTAACTTCCAAATCTGCCAGTCTTTCTTCTTGGCATATAAAAGAACACCTGGAAATTTAGTTTCTTTTCCTCTCCCCCAAATCTGGCTTTCAAAATTATTTACTTGCCATGAATTCAAAAAAGAAATATTTGGGACTGGAGAGATGACTCAGTGGTCATAAGCACTGGCTGCTCTTGTAGAGGACCGGGGTCTGATTCCCATGCTAATGACTATCTGTAACTCCAGTTCCAGGGGAATCCAATGCTCTCTTCTGAGCTCCACAAGCATTGCAGAACAAGGGTGTACTTACATACATGCAGGCAACATACTCATATACATGAAATAAAAAAAATAATAATAAATGAAATGTTTTTTAAAAGGAAAGATTTAAAGGGCTGAAGATTTTTCTCATTGATAGCGTGCTGGCCTAGTATGTATGTGGTCCTAAGTTTGATCCCCAGCACTGCATAAAACCAAGTGTAGTGATACATGCTTACAATCTGCAGAGGCAGAAGGATAAAAAAAAATTCAAGGTCATCCTTGGCTCCAAAGCAAGTTATAGTCTAGCCTGGTATACATGGGGCCTGTCTAAAGAAAAAAGAAAGATCAGTAGATTTAAGTCTTTTAAATTTCAGTGTCTATCTTTTCTAAAAAAATATTCACTTACCTACATGCAAGCAATACACACATACATATAAAATTAAAAAACAATAATAACTTTTTTTAATTTGAAAAAAAAATTTTTTTTTAACATCTTACCCTCAAGTTTATTTGTAAAAACAGCACAGGACACCAGCCTCTGCAAACAGAGGGGAGGGAGGTCACAACAGCCCATCAGTCCTCACATTGGCAAAGACCTTTATTACAAGGCTTTCACAGGGGCCTGGGCACCTTTGGGAGCGTGGGATGCAGCCTGGGTTTTAGCTGGAGCTGGAGCCTGGATCTTAGCTGGAGCTGCTGTCCCAGGCTTGGCCTTTGGTTGGTAGAGCCTTGCGACCCTTGGCCATGTAGCCACGAATCTGCTTCCCAAGTTTGGGGTGGGCAATGAACGCAAGTCGGCAGAACTCACTGTTGGGATCCTTTGGCATCTTGGGCCTAACCTCCTCAGGCTTCACAAGGGCCTTGACAGCCTCAGCCATGCACTTGTGACCTTTGCGTTGTTGGCCGGCATCTTCTTCAGGCCCTTCCTGTGTGCTTCTTGGCAAAACACACATTCCTCAGGAACTTGGGGTCTGCCCCCTTAAGAGATCTGTATCTTTGTGACTGTGGTTTCCTGATGTCATTTCTGTGCCATTTTCAAGACTGGTTGTGTATGGTGTGGTTCTTGGACTTGGCCGTGTCTGCACACAAACCAGAAGTACCTAGGACCAGATGAGAAATAGCTCAGTGTCTGTCTTGGTCTTAGTCTTTGACACTCAAAGAATGGTCCCCTGAATTATAGACTGGCATCACCTGGAAGCTGATCAGAAATGCTCTCTGCAGACAGTCTAAGCTACAGTCTTCAATAATTTCATGCACACTAAGAATTGAATCTGGAACAACTCTAAGTCTTTCCACGTGGATTCACACCTCATAGTGATCCAATGGGACAGAGTGTGGTTTTTGAAACGGCAAAGAGAGCATTGGTCTGATATCTTCAAAAACAAACATTTGTTCCCTATCATCATCAACTAATGTGTGCCTTTCTAAAAACCAAATTTTAGAGAAAATCCAAGGCTTCTCCATGCTTTGAAATAGGTTTACTAGTTTACATGGTGAGCTCACAGCCTTCTCGTTTGCACCTCCCTATGTCCATAAGCACCAGCTTGTCAGTAACCACAGTTGAACAGAGGTGGTACCCCTCCCATCACCTCATCACCTTTGGGCTTTGGTCATGTGGTTGTCCTTCCCTATTTACCTGTGAGTCTCTCAAAGCTTTTGAAATCAACCAACTGACTCAGGGTCATCCAGCTTCCAAGAGGTAGAATTGGGACGAAATTGGATGATTCAAGTCTGTCTCCAATGTCTTCCCAAGCTGTTGGGGACAGTAGCCACTGAAAACTTTTTCTTGTTTTAGAAATAATCACTACAAATTTAGAAATGCTTGCCTTGAGTCAGAACAGTTGGTCTTCTGTGCAATCTGGGACCCTGTCCTCTGTGGAAGAACATGATTGCTCTCCAAGATATTAACTGGAAACATTGGGGGTTCCCTAGATGCTGCTGCTACTGCTGCTGCTGCTGATCATGATGATGATGATGACATAGTGAATGGTTAAGGGCTGGGGGGATGGCTCAGTCGGTAAAGTGCTTGCCTTGCAAACATGAGGACCTGAGTTCAGTTGCTAGAACCCACATAACAAAAAGCTAGGTATGATAGTACCTTCCTTTAATCCCAGCACTGGGGAGGTAGAGACAGACTGATCCCTGCAGTTCGATGGCCAGCCAGCCTAGCTTACCTGGTGACTTCAAAGCCAGTGGGAGATGCTGTTTCAAAAAAAGGGAAAAAAGGTGGCTGTCACCTGAAGAATACCACTTGAGTTTGTCTTCTGCACATACAAACACACACACACATAGGCAGCACAAATACAAACAATGAAAACAGAAAGAGAGAGAGAGAGAGAGAGAGAGAGAGAGAGAGAGAGAGAGAGAGAGAAAGAGAAAAGAGAGAAGCAGTTTAGATATCTTGTTTTACTGGAGGAGGGATTAACTATTCACAACAGAAATATATCCCTGGCTGATTTTCTCCTTCCAAGTTAGGGGTTAGGAGACAAGCCTCCTCAGATGATATCACCTTCCAGAACCTGCCCCCCAAGAGAGTCTCTTGGGCACCACACAGCCAATGACATGAACTAGAATACTTTAAATCCTGTGAAGGGGTTGGCAAGATGGCCCAGGAGGTGAAGCACTTGTCACACAGACCTAAAAACCTGAGTTCAGTCTCCAGAACCCACATAAAGGTAGAAGAGAACTGACTGCCCAAAACTGTCCTCTGGCCTGTACACACACTCCGAGGCATGAGTACACTTATATCACACACACTATAATAACACAAAATTCAAAATAAGTAAATCCTATGAAAATCCCTCCAGATGTTTCCATACTCAACAAATAGAGCGATATTTCATAGGTAGTGATGAATATGTTAATGGTCATGTTGTAAGTCATCACCATGGGCATTGTAAGCATGATCTCTATGCTGCTGGGAGGAAGGAAACCCCGTTGTATTCATTGAGAAATGAAGTAACTAAGGCTTAGGGAGCTTAGGAATCTACCCAGTGTTACTGGGTTCATAAATAATAGATTCAGAGACTTAAAGCAATCAAAATTAATTTTCATTTATTCTTGAGAATTTCATACTTCTATACGGTGAAACATGATCATATCGATCCCCAACTCCCACCAAGTATTTTCCAACATGGCCCCCTCCCAACTTCTTGTCTTTTTTGCTGTTGTTGATAACTCATTAAGGCCAGTTAGTGCTGCCCATATATATATGGGTGTGGGGCTGGAATTCTACCAGTATCCACAGATTCAAATAAACACAGCAGAATGATTTCCCTCTCCTCCAGCCAGTAGCTCCTCAGTAAGGGATAGGGCCTGGAAAGCATCTCTCAAATCTGTGCCAGAATTTTGGCTACATCAATTATGTACAGACCAGTTGTGGTTACCTGCACAAGACCTGTATGTGATCAATCATTCATGAATTGTTATCTTCAACCAATGAACATATTTGGTCTAAACCAAATTATTAAGCTGTATGATAAGCTCAGACAGGAGCAATTAATGACAGAGCCCCAAGAGAAAGAATGTCTGGCCCAGGGCTGATGAAGGAACCTTGGGGGCAGAGAAGCACAAGCTCCAGACATCAAAGGTAGTGACTAAACGGCGAAGGTCCAGCCCACCATGTTGACACAGGGAAGAGGTGATACCGATGAGAAAAACGAAGCTAAAGAAAAGCTGAGGTTTTTCCCAGGCAGATTCCAGCTCCTGCTCACACAGCCTTTTGAGAAACAGTGGTTTCAACGTGAAATGCTGGTGTGTTTTCACCTTTTTTGTAAATTTTAAAATAAACTCAACCACAGCTATTCCAGGTCCATGGGTGTACTGCAGGTTTACACAGACTACGTTTCTTACCAATCTGGCAGCCAGAACTTCCTGTCCCAATCTATTTTCCAACACATTTTTCTCGTGGAAAATAGTAATGGCACATGCAAACATAAAATAAATTATCTACATAAAATTGGGAAGTCATATAACTCTTCGTTTTCCAGCCCTAGAAATGAAGGTGATTCCTAATTGTTTGAGGGAAGGCGCCAACCCCACCATCCACCTCTTGACGCCTGCACACACCCATCTGTGCACCTCTTGACGCCTGCACACACCCATCTGTGCACCTCTTGACGCCTGCACACACCCATCTGTGCACCTCTTGACGCCTGCACACACCCATCTGTGCACCTTTCCGTGTAGTCTTCAGGCATTCCACTCAACCCTGTCCAGCCAAGATGGAGGCCTCGCTTAGTTACTTTTTGATTGGCTGCTGCTGAGCCCTAGTGTCCAATCAGCACTCCTGCCTAACGCATCCCCTGCGCAGACCTCAGCGATCAGGATGAATAGCAATTTTCCTGCATCGGCCCCTAGAGAATTCATTATGTGGGATGATCTGAATGCTGTTTTAAACATGCAAATCCTTTCAGTGCTGCTGTACTTGGAATGGAATAGAATAGGAATCAAAGGCTCAGCCTTTCCTTTTTATGCTTGGATCATAAAGTCTAAAACATCTCAAATTTGTGTGTGTATGGATTTTTGTTTTCCAATTGGGGGACAAAGTTAAGGCTCTACTTGTCCAACACTGAACTCAATGAACTTGGAGAAACAGCCCTTCCAGTGTCCTTCAGTTTTTAAAAATTAAAGTGATTAATGTCCAGGACATAAAACTCAGTTATAGGAAAGGCTGATGGGATGGTGATAAAGAGAAAGCAGAACTTCCAGATAAATTCTAAAGGGTCTTGTGACTGATTTAAGGTCTTATTACCTCATGGGGCTCTAAATCAAAGGCTCTGGCTAAAAGTAAATCTGAGACTGGGGAGTGGGAGTTCTTACAAGGAAGGGAGAAATTCCAGCAGAGCTTTGTAGAAATGGCCCTTGAAAATGGGGTGTCCCTCTTCACACATGGTAGGACCTGTCAGTTGAGGTATTTTGCACAAAAGTGCTTAGGGTTGAATTGTAACTGTTCTTTTTATTTCAGTCCTCAAGCATATTGTTCTTTCTGGCTTCCAGTGTCTGAGAAGCACTTAGAGACCTAGGACTTAGTGTGGGAATTTTATCTTGATTTCCCATTCACAACAGTTCAATCTCCTCACCAAGAAACTAGAAGTGAGGCAACGATTTACCTTCTACTTGGTAGGAACAAAGTTCACCATGTCTCTCAGTCCTTCATGTCCTCTCTCACCTCGGAGCACTGGAATGCATAGTTCTAGGTTTCTGCTTGGACTGGATTTTTCTGACTTCCTTCAAGTAAGTAGTGATGGGAACTTGGGCTCAGAAGCATCTCTCTGAGGATGGGGTGTACACTGGCTCCGTTCTGCTTCCTGCTGCTGAGGCTCCAAGCGACAGTGGCTTTCCTGCCCCACACAGCCAACATGCAAAGAAGCAGTGTTTCTGAGCTGCAAAGCTTCATTCTGGAGAATGAAGCTTGTGGGGCAGATAATTCAAACCCATCAACATGAAAATACCAATGTGGAAGGCTGGTTCTATCTTGACCGAGTTGGAGAGGATTGATGGCTTCTGTCAGACACCTGAATGCAATTCTGGGACCCATGACTCATGATAAATATTAATATTACTGTATGCCTCTCCACATCAGCCATTCGTGAAGGTATTATTCAAGAATCAAAGCAAAGGTACATTTAAGCCTTATAACAACTCAAAGACATTTATCATATCCTTGCTTAATGACTAAGGAGCTCAGGCTTAGGAAGATGAGGCCTTGAGTCGGGAATTTAGGCAGAGGATCTTGGGCCCCCATTTTCCAACTTCTACATGCCAGCATTTATCTCTTGCTTAAGGGTGTTGTCTGGCAGCAGCCCTTACCTTACTCACATAGCTCTGGAAGGCTCTAGAAAACTAAGACTCCTCAGTAGCAGCTGTCAGTCAATGACAGGAACAGGTAAGTTACCACCGTAGCTCCTTCTCCCCTTGGTAGGGACTGGAAGGGTCTCTGGCTCCCAAAGACTTCGGGATTTATCCTCAGGAGCCCACAGGGATCGCCTGCTCTCTTCTCTGCCAACCTTTCTCCCTCACGTCCTTGCTTCCTTTCTAGTCTTTCCAGGGTCAAATACCCAGCTCGCATTCAAATCCTTGAACCATGATGTACTTAAGGAGAGGACAAAACTAACTTAGTAGACCTTATTTTCATTTTACCTGATACTTTCCTGTCTCTGCTAGTTTGGAATTTTCTGGAGAATGTATCAGAGACCTAACCCACCACAGAAGTAAACTTCTTCAGCTAGAACGAACTGTCTCCATTATTGGTGGAATCAGGAAAGAGTGTTCCATCCAGAAACTAGCCCTCTCTACCTGAATTAGTCTGTGACCTCCTCCTGCATGACAGCCTCTAAGTTAGACTTTAGTGCACAATGTATTTATGTAGCTGTCTGATCTGGGCCAAGATGGCCAGGCCTCTGTATAAGATCATCCTTTTGAAACGGATGTGGGTCACCTAGGAAGATCCAAACCTCGGGAAGATGTTCTCTGTAGCTGATGGGACCCCTGAGCTGCTGACAGCTGAGGCAGCTTGGTGGTCTGTACTTCTAACAGTAGAACAGCAGTTCAGTGAGTCCCGTGTCCACCCTGATGGTGATTCGCCTTCAGTCTAACCTGGGTCCAACTTCCCGTCCCTCCAAGCTACTGAGGAAGGAGCCATTCCAAATCCATCTGAATTTATCTTCCCTGCTGGAAACTTCAGCACCCAAGAGGAGGTGCTGAAGTCCTTAGCCTTGAGCATCCTGGACGTGGGGTTGGGGGTGGCTCTTGCTTCCTACTAGCTGGCCACCACTCCCAGGAAGCTCGCTCAGCAGCACCTGCTGCTGACTTGCCTCCACGCCCTTGTAGAGGTATTTCCTTTCTTTTTCAACCTGACAAACTCTTCCCTTATTTCAGAGTCTGGCTTTCCTTTCTGCTGGAAGGCAGGAGGTGCCTAACCTTCCCAGCATAGGACCAGTAAATTGCTGTTGTCTGAGGGACACACCACCTTGCTGCTGTGATCTGTCATTATGTGGTATTTATCTTCCTTTCTGGTCCACCCTCAGTCCTGTGAGCTCCTTGAACACATTCATGGTGCCCATGAATCTTGACTCCATGGACACATAACTATTCAGTGTTGGTCAAGTGAATGTAGGCTGAGATGCTCTGGAAAAATGGACAGATATGCCTTTAAATGAGAGCCAAGATTGCTGCAACAGCTAGCGCCAACGTTGAAAGGGATGAGAATCATTCATTGTGGGACTTTTGTGTGGAGTGGAGCAAACGCTTGCTGTGACTCTTCATCAGAGACTGCCCTGGCTATACTCACTCAGATAGCTCCAAGTACCTGGCACATATGAGAGCCCCTAACCAATGATGGGTACAGGATTGAGCCTCATCTACCATCCAGAAAAGTCTCTTTGGCATCAATCTGAGCTTTTCTTTGTGAGACTTTGCTTAAGATGTCTCCTTGGATGCCTACCCCACCTCTCCTCACAGTCTAATGACGGAAGCTGAAGTAACGCTTTGGTAAATCACAAGCTCATGGCTGCTCTCCTCAGTCTCTTCTCCTGGGATCTTGGTGGAGACACTAACTGGTTGACTAAAGCACTATAAACAATGTACACTGTAATGTAGTTTAAAATATAAGGTCATTCTGTATGAGTCCTCTTTGAAAGATCTCAAGACACACTTTGGGGTGGAAAAGGGAGTTGAAACATGAAAGAAGTACTTCAGCACCACCTAAGAAAAAGATGGACAGAGTGATTCTGGGAAGAAGTTGATTCTCACTGCCAGTATCTTCTGCCTGCCTTCCTGCCCTGTCTGTGGCCTACTGCTGTGTTGTAGACCTGAGTTCTCTGTTTCCAAGCAATGAACAAAAGTGGCTCCTGATCCTGGGACCTTCTGCTCCTTCTTATGAGCTAACCAAGTCTCTCAGGAAAGGAAAGGATTTCCCATCACTGAAAACAAGGTATGGAGCAAGTAACTGTTTTGGTCAACCTAAGAGAAGATCTTTCCAGTTACACAGTAAATCCAAGTGGAACGATCATTTAACAGGTGAATCTTCCTTCTCCTTATTCTTTGTTTGCTTGTTTGAAATAGTGTCTCACTGTGCAGCCAACTAGCATCTTCCTGCCTCAGTCTCCTGACTGCCCAATGGTTCACAAAGGTTGGAATTTAGAGCAGGCCCCTCAGGTTGGTCTGAAGTACTAAGCATGGGCATGAAGTCAGCCTGGCTCTGGCAGCTGAAGAGCTTCTAGAAAGATGGATGAAGAAGGTTTCATCCAGACTCGGGTTCCCCTGGAGAGCAGCACTTGAAGGAATGAACAGGGGATGTATAGAGGAATCCAAAGACATTCAGAAACCAAGTGACCTCAGGAAGGGAAAGGGTAAGGGGGCCTCTTTAGTATGTGGTAAAGAGTTTAGAAAGCATTGGGAATAGGGGGGTTATAAGTTATTGTCAGAAAGAAAAAAATGAAATGTTAAATTTAACCTTCAAAGGGAAGGAAAGCAATGGAATTGAAGATAGGACTAGCTCTCTGCTTAGAGGAATCACAAGTGGAGACAGCATGTTTGCTAAGTCTGGACCTGTTTTCAGTCCAGAGTTCAGCACAGCTTCTATGCGATTCATAGAGAAAAGAACATTTATATACTGTATAAAATGTATTGTAGCTCTCTGTGTCAAATGTTGAGCTCTCACACAAGAAAGAAAAAGTAATTTCATTCATGTGCTCTCAATATGCCAGACACTGGGCTAAGCTGTCATGAGCTTTAGCTCATCCTGTCCTCCCCAGCACGAAAGGGGACTTCTGCCATTATCCCTGCAGAAGAGGAATGGAAGCTTCCTTGCAAGGAGATCTAGTGAGTTCTCATCACTTAGTGTGTATAGTGTTTCTTAGTCTTTAGGAGTTTGAACCTTAACAAAGGCATGCGTTTTCCATCCTTACTCCCTGTAACTCTAGCTGGCATGGAACTCGCTATGTGGACCAGACTGGCTTTGAACTCACAGAGATCCACCTGCCTCTGCCTCCTGAGTGCTGGGATTAACGGCGTGCACCACCATGACTGGCTTCTTTCCCTTTCTTATACTTAATAATTTTAGTGAAATAATTGCTACAACACACAAATGGGCCATCAATAAAAAGTTTGAAACTTATTGATGTACTGTGTAAGATTTGTTGTAAGCTGATTTTTATCCCACCAAACCAGTGCACATCGGTTAAATTATGAGCTTGTACATCATAGTCGCATGACAGCTATCTTCTTTTCCATCCATCCATCTATCATTTATTAGCACAAACCAATCTTGTAGTCTGGATTCCTTATCTTGGGAAGCCATGTTATCTCATCAACTCTTTGTTCCCAAGAATCAGTTACATAATGACATATGTCCTAGGAACATTCAACAGAGCTATTACAGATGCCTCCAAAGCTAATGCCTTTGGGCAACCCCTTGCTCCTTGCAGCTCTCCTGGGAGGGGTAAAGGAATGAAAATCTCCCTTCAGACATTCAGTCACAAAGATAACAAAGACATGCACAAAAATATCAATGAGAAGAGTCAGCATTGTAACATTCCAACCTGTCAGTATGGGAGGTCTCACCCAATATGAAAGTTAAAGGGGGAGATGAAGAGACCTCAGATCCCACCTTGACAGAGTACTGCACTCATTGCTCTAAATGTGTTGTGAGTCCTACTCTCTCTGACCACAGGCTATTTAAAATTACACTGTTTGCCATATTTAATTTTCTTCTGCAGTCATAAATATTAATTGAAAACACATAGAGTCTGCATCGCAATCTTTTCCCTTCCTGAGAACCATAAGCAATTAAAAGCCACAATGGATGTGCTCACTGCTTCTTTAAGTTGTCCTCGACATCCATTTTCTCCTTTTAAAAATCAGGTCAGATTTATTAAGTCCTGGTGGTTTCTTTTTTCTACCTAACTTCTCCCAGCCTGTGAATGAATGTTCCAGGTTTGATTTCTCTTCCTGAAAATAGAAACTTGCTCATTTTCTCTAAAACAAGACACTGAAAAGGCTAGGTTTCGATTAATAAAGACCAGAAATATGTGTGTGCCACATAGTAGCTATCCACGGGCAAAGACCACATGTCTCTGAGTTTGTTTAGAACTGTTTAGTGACAAAAACAGAAGATGCAATTATAAAAATTAAGGTACATAGAAAATAAATAGTGGGAGTCATAGGCCATACTTGTCAAGTGCCAACTTCTGGAGATATCATTTTTAACATGTAAACTTTAGGTCTTTCTTATGCAGTGACAGAATCAGGTTCATTATTTCAAAAATCAAATTAATCATATTCTGTGACTAACTCTTCATTTTAAAATGGTTATGGGGGCAGGGATCAGCAGTACAGCAATTGTCTCGCACGCACAAGGCACTGGGTGTCATCTACATCACAAAAATAAATAATATAAGATAAAATAGTGGATGAATGTAATGGCATCTTTAGTCCCAGCACTCTGGAGACAAGTAGACAGAGGCAGGCAGATCTCTGGGAGTTCAAGGCCAGCCTGGTCTACATAGTGAGTTCCAGGCCAGCTGGGGCTACAGGGAGACCCTGTCTCAAAAAAACCAAAAAAAAAAAAAAAAAAAAAAGATAAAATACTGATCCTTTCTATGATTTTGTAGTGTTTTATATCATCTTTTTTCAACAGTACAGGATGCTCCATTACAAAGCTGAGTTGGGTTATTCAACCATATTCTTCCAGAGTTGATCTCCTGGGTTTGTTGTAGGTAAATAGTACACATGTAAAACACACAGACAGACAGACAGACAGACACACACACACACACACACACACACACACACACACACACACACACATGGGGTCGGGGCGGGGAGATTCTGTTGACCTGAAAACTTCACCTGTGAACATTTTATTTTCTCTTGGACTTCTGATAATTTCTCCATTTCATGAAGGGAATATCTACTGAGAAGGAGGAAAAAAATTATTATAAAGTAGAAACAGGTCAAGCTGTGGGCCAGAGGTAAGCCGAGGCAGGTCCTCAATGTCTTTCCCCTCAATTCCCCCTCCACAAGAATTCCTTGGGTGCCAGGCTTGGGTAAAACATCAAGTCCGGTGAAAATATTTTCCACGCACCCCTATACCACACTCCTTATATTCTACAGCCTTGGCATTTGGGAGCCATAGGGGAATGAACTTGAGAGGATGCTGTGTTTCCAAATTTGGCATATCAAATGGGAGAAAAGAATGAAAGAAAGCAGAGAAGAATCAATAAGGTTGTGTCTGCCTGGCTGTGAGGCCTGGGGAGTAGATGTCAGACCTGAGACTTGGCAATCCCACCAGACCAGGCAGGCATCCTTCCCTGTTGGTATCTCCTTGGCACTTTATTTGGAGACTTGGAAGAATGAACTCTTGTTTCACACTTTAAAGGTATAGCTAAACCCTCAGGTTCTTGAAGATGTAGACTTATTCATGTAGACTCCTCTGCTGGATATTACCCAACACTTATCTCAAAACTTTCCATCAAGCGTCAGTGTGACATAGTCCCTTCTCTTAGACTAAAAGAAGTGACCAATTAGGTGATGTGAAAGGGACAGTTGAGAGTTAAGTTTCTGTTTCATGTCTGGTTCCATCCAAATGTCTGAAAAGTAGCTTACAGTGAAGCTTCCTTCCTGGCTTCATTAACCACAATCCACAGGCATAGATGAAGCCGCTAGTCTAAAATCCTCAGTGACTTACGTTACTTCTCCAGGCGTATATGTAAGGGGGCTAGAAATAAGAATTTACCCACAGAACAAGTATTTTGCCTTCCTTTTAGCGGTTCTGACATGGAAGGAAGATGTTCTTTCCAGAATGACCGTTTCATTCAAATTCTCCCAAGGGAGAGATGGTCTAATAAGGAAAATATACTACAGACAGGATGAGAGCTGCCTGAGACGTTCAGTTTTCACTTCCCAAACTTCAATTTCAGTCCCTAAACTTGTCTTGGTATATATGTTAGAAAATATTAGGATGGCATTCCAAGCTCAACAGGGAAGTTCATTGCGATGTTGTGGGGTTCCATTTTAATCACTCCAATTAATGTTCTTTTCTCACAGCCTGAGAAACAGTGTGGGTTCAGTATTTTATGGAGGAAAGTTCTTAGTCCCAGTTGCTTTCAAAAGAGGCCTAGGTCTCTTCTTGGGTGAAGACAGAAAACTCATTGGATACTCAATAAACAGGATTTTTCTGGTCACTTTCTCTTCTTTTTGATCTTTGTAGTTTGTTTCTTAAATGTATATTAGCATGAGGAGAGGATTAGGGTTGTGGCCATCCTGGGGTTGGTCAGCCACTAGGGGCACCTGGGTTCCTGAGGCCTCTTCCTTACAGAGCAATGGTAAAAGCATCTCAGGAAGGCAGCTGCTGTTGCTGTAGCAACTCAGGCTTTGCTTCCACTCTTTTTTACCATACTTGGAAAATGACCTTTTCAATATTGCAAATTGATAATTGCCACAGATCTCCTGTCCTCCGTAGTCATCCAGGGAAGCCCCTGCCCTGTTGCCTGAAAACATGCCCAGGCTGGGGGACGGGGGTAGGTGTGGGCGAGCTAACAATGCGCCATGGGGGACTCTGCTTTGGAGCACAAGCTGCTGGGGCTCAGCAGCCCAGGGGCCAGTTCCAAATCTCCTGGGTGAGGGTTGCCACAGAGCCCAGCCAGGATGGTGAAGGGTGTGTAGGTAGACAAGCTTTCAAAATGCAGGTGCTAGGAACTGACGGAAAATGAAAAGGAGCCTTTAGTTCTCATTTTATCAAGTGGCATCTCACTGTCCATCTCAGGGCTGACTGCAGGTCAGGTGAGAGAAGGCTGTGACCACCTGTGGTCAGTAGACCTGCAGCTTCTGCAGCCTCTGAAAGGAATGCAAAAATCTACCTGCTGAATCAGAATCTGCATTTTTAACAAGATCCCCAGGGAATTCCTACCTACATAAAGAGTTAAGGGGTATGTGTGTGTCCCAGGCCTGATTAATTAGCCCTGTGCCAGTAGGACCCTGTGGCTGTAATTTTGGTGTCCCCCCTACCCAAGCTGTCATGGGGTGGGATGGTCTACAATCCTTTTGAAATTACTTTGGCAAGTCTAAATGATGCAGAGATACATGCACCACAAACTCTTCAGAATTGCATGCTTACTGTGTGTCAGACCCAACAAGATTCTTAAGCAAGCCTCGACCCTTAACACCACCTCCCTGCTGCCTTTCTCTTCTTTCCTACAGCCAGAATCCCAGGCCCAAGTATACATTCTGTGGTAGAGCACTTGGCTCTAGGTGTAATCCACAATACCACTAAAAACCAAAAACAAAGCCAGGCGTGGTGACACACGCCTTTAATCCCAGCACTTGGGAGCCAGAGGCAGGTGAATCTCTGTGAGTTTGAGCCAGCCTGATCTACCTAGTGAGCTCCAGGACAGCCATGGCTACAGGGAGACCCTATCTCAAAAAAGACCAAAGAAAAACAAAGCAAAATAAAAACACCCTCATAAATGCCAGTAGGAAGCAAAGGCAGAATGTAGTTTTTTTGCATAAAAAACTGATGTATGGTGGTAGGACACAGTTAGGGACAACAGTGATTTTTGTTTAGCCGCCTTGTACCAGATCTAATCTGTTAACGTCCTGTTAACTACAGGAGGCTTGAAGGCAGACTGAAGGAGTACTGGGCCCTCAGTTTTCCTGCTGATCCTGCTGATGGGCAATACATCACCTTGGGGTTTAGTCCATTTTTGCCAGCAGATAGACTAGTTTTCAATGGCAGAATGTTGGATTTTCCTTTAGAATAGGATTTTCCCACTTGAAAATTTCTGGATCATGGTTGGAAGGAGTCCTGAAAATAGAGGAAGTTTGGAAAATGTGACAGAAGGAGGAAATAAGGAAGGAATCAGGACTAGTCTCTGTAAGTAGTTGATGTTCCCTCTGTATGCAGCACCTGGACGTGTTCATTCAATATTTGCCAAATGGGTAAGAATATATAAATGCTTCTCTATTGTCATTATTAATATTGGAACAAGTTATAAGTAGCTATTCTATTTATACAAGGCACCTTTATCACTCTGAAATAGAAACCAAGAAGCTAAGAACACTTCACAAGCATCAAACTTGAATCCCAAGCCTTGCTATACTGGCTCTGCACACCTCCTGGATACTTGTTTCATACTTAGTAGGAGCACATTTGCTTATCCAAGCAAATCATCAGTAGTTCTATAGATCTAATGTGACCTCGTCTAAATCAGTAACACAGAGGGAAAAAAAAGGTCAGTCTGGGTGTTGAGGTGGTTTGTGAGTGACTTCCCAAGTCTTGTCCTTCATGAAATTTACTGTTTACCTTGTTGGTAGGAATATCTGTGATTTCTCCCAAGAATAATATGTAAATGCATGAAATAGCTCCCAGAGCCACAGATGAAGCACCCCTCAGCAGAGAGTTCATTGTCATACCGAAGTGCTACTATTGCTGCTAAAAGTTGTCATCTTTAATTTTTACCTCATCAAATTATTTTAATTACCTGTTAGAAGAGCCCCACATACGAGCAGTGTACTAAAAGAGCAAGAATGGTGGGCAGAATGTCAAGAACATCCCAGAAATACCTGTCAAATTCTGGATCCAAATGGACAGAACACTGGCTTTCTGTCCGGAGCAGTACAGATGGCAGTGGAGTCAGCAACTGCTCTGCTCAACCGCTGAGGCAGTCTATAAAAGACAAACCTTCCGTAACTAAACCAGCCTTCCAAACAGACTGCACACATAAAGAAAGGACTGTGTGTTAAATCCACAGAACCGTCCCAGATCACGGGCTTCTTGCCGACCTCTGCAGTGGGAACACACTGGGAAGTACCCCCTGTGGTGGCCATGAATAGTTCTTCATTTCCTCTCCGAACCCAGAAAAGCAGAGTCCTTCTGCTGATAGCAGTAAGAAAAATAAAACTGGTTCTATCAAAATTGAAGGCAGCTTGAATAGTAGTTCTCTGACTGCTTCAGGGTGAGAACTGAGGTTTCCATAACATGAGTTAATAGTGTTGCCATATAATTCCACCATAAAATAAGAAAAGAGAATGCAACAGGAAAACAATAATTATATAAAATGGTAACTATACGGCAGAAAAATATACACTGAAGATACAGTTTTACCACCCAAACATAATCAGGTTTTTTGTTTTTATTTTTATTTTTTTCGGTCTTTGAGATAAGGTTTCCCTGTAGCCTGGAACTGGGCTATATAGACCTCAGAGATCTGTCTGCCTCTGCCTCCTGGGTGCTGGGATTAAAGGGGTGCACCACCACCCAGGCTTTTATTTTGGTGTATTTTTTGATGCTAGAGATTGAACCCAAGGCCTAATGCTAAGACCTCAATGCTCTTCCACCGACTGCCATCCCCAATCCAAGCAGAGTTATTATCATCATATTTATGTTATTTTATCATCATTTTATCTGTGTTTCTTCCTTACCATGCATCTTGTAATAGGAGAGGCAAGCTGAATGCAGACATGCTGTTTACTGAATTAAATACTGAATCTTGTCTCTGACCCACTTTTATAAGCACTTTTCTGTGCTTTTACAGACTGCAGGCACTAAATTTGTTCTTTATTTTCTCAAGTAAATATTCTTTGATAATGATGTGTTCGTGGCTAATTGCCTTTTAGTGCTGCTTCCCATAAACAAGTGTTTTAACTTTCAAAAAAGCTATGAAAACCAGCATTGGAATATTTGAGGTGTGCTCCAGCGCTAGGCGGACTAATTCTGAGGGTCTGATTTATTTAAGAGCAAACTTCAGAAATAACAACGCACCCACAGAGAGTGAAATGTTGATTATAACCTTTGACATACTGTACTCTTTCTTTCGTTGAGAATGCCACCTGATGAAGCAGAGGAAGTTGAGTTGTTTATTGATGTCCCTTCAGCTAGTTTCATTGACAGAAAGCTCTGGGGAGCAGTTTTGTCAAGGCACAAGAGATCACAGAGTCTCTTCTCAACGACAGCAGAAATAGCCAAGATTTGAGGCCAAGTCAGAGGGCCCAGCTTTGCAGTCAGCGCGACATCCAGAAGGAAAACAAACCTAAGCGCAGTCTGGGTTGCAAGGAGGCTTTAGAAGCAGAGCAGACCTTGAAGAAGGGGCAAAGCGGTGGGAGCGGGGGCAGGGCAAAGGAACGCTTTGTGTGGCCTGGCCCAGGTGAGGTTTAGATTGAAGGGGATCAAAGCAGACATCCGTATGCAGTCCGAACACCCGAGAACTTTTTTTTCCTGGAGAGAGGCACCCGGAACAGTTTACAGCATTCCAGCCTGGAGCTCCGGGTCCTGAGCGCTGAATAAACCTTTAGAAATCTCAGTTTCAGGCAGGACCAGCGAGCGTGTGCACCAGAGAGATCGTGGAGAACGGACCGCGAACCCCAGGCTGCTAGGACGCCCCCTCTCGCTCCGCAGCCGGTGGTACCCGGTTCTCCTCCGCCTTCCGAAGCCTTCGGCCCCCGGTGCTGGGAGGGTCTCAGACCCGCCACCCGGAGGCTCCAGGTGGCGCAGACAGACCCTTCTTTGGAGCTTTGCCAGGAGACAAGGAGGCGGGTTTGGCTTTGCGCACAATCTCTGGGAGCTCCAAAGAAATGCAGAACTCCCTGGAGGGTTCTCGGTCGAAGAAAGACGTCCAGGTTCTGGAGTTGCGGATTAGGAGCCCCAGGGTTCTGGGGTTGACCCCAGGAGTCTCGCGGCCGACAGGGGGCGACCTGTCACTGTGGAAGCTGGAGCCTGGCGTTCCCAGATGGCCAGGATCCTGAGCACTCACTGCGCTCCAGGTGACTGTGGGAGCTTCTAGGTCTGTTCTACCGAGGGCAGCTTCCTTTGCTCAGCAGACCTCCTCTCCAAGCAACTGATAGCTAATTTTACACGTAGAATAATTTCTAGGGTTAAATTCCAACCAGGAGCATAGTCAGAGTGGTCATGATGCACATAAACTCACATCCCCCGCCGCCCAACACGCGCGGGAGGAGCCTCTGTGAACCGGAATATTGGTTTCTTGAGTCTCAGATCTGGAGCTGAGAATGTGTTCTTGTAACTCGGCATTTTCATTGCTTCAGCGCTTAAGAGTTATGAGGTGTGCGTGTGTGTGTCTGTCTGTCTGTGTCTGTGTGTCTGTGTGTATTTCTGCCCTGGCCTGCGCAGCAAGGTTTGCAAAGCAGCTTCTTAGGAACTTCATGTGGCACCCCTCTTTGCCAAATCCTTGGAGAAGGGAGGAAGTTGCTTGCACCCACCATCTGGGTGGACCCTGGTGGAAATGCTGGGGGACATGGTCTCTCCACCGTACCATGTGTTCACTATGTGAGCTTACCCATTTTCCAGATTTGCCACACAAATGAGCAAGTGGAAAAGGAGGCCTTGGCTTTGTGGTGTCCTTCCCTGCTCTGGCTCAGAGGCAGCACTGAAGCCTTCTCTAGAAATTGCTCAAACTGTGTACATTTTAGTTAGCAGAAGGAGGCTTCATCTTCAGTTCAAAAAGATGCTGACTCGAGAGGCCCCTGTACCTACACCTCCCCTCGGCTCGCCCTCCAGCCTGACCCTCACTCAGGCATCCATGTTCAGTGTTCACCTCAGTGCCTGCCACCTCTGTCCTCTGCTACCACCCATCCCCCGAACCTGGACATCTGGGTTTGGGCCAGAAGCCCACTATTTCCTATTTTTCCTCATCTTTTAGGAGAAAGAGTTCAGGACTAGATCCCTGTCTTAGCCACAACCAAGGAAAGAGTTTCCACATTTAAACATTTGCTGACCCTCCACTCTAAAATCTTAGCAGCTAAGGGCAGGACAACTGGTAATTCTTGCCCCCAGGAGCTGAAGAGAAAAAGAAAAGCTGAAAATTTTGATTTTCATACAGCAACCCCTCTGGCTGGCAGAGAGAGAAGAGATGCTCCCGAAGTCATCCCCTATGCCCCGTGATTGATCGCTTTTCCTCTCTCCCCTCCTGCCCCACCCCCACCTCCTGCCCTGTTTGTTTTAGTTACGAAATGCTGTGGGCTCCTTGGTTGTGACTGAAAAGTAACCTTGAAACCCGCAGGCCTACAAGTCAGAGGTAAATCGCAGTCTCCCAGGCATTGGCTGCAGCTAAGTGGGGCTGCGTGCGTCCGACCGCCCGGGGTGGGTGGACAGAGGTGGACTCCGAGGAAGCTGACGACCAAGGCGGCCAGATCATGAGTGTCCTGTGAGCCGCCGGAGGCCGCTCCGAGACTTAACTGTAACAGGGAGGGGCCTCCGGAGCTGCAGCGGGCGAGTTAAAGGTGTGTACACAGTTTTTCTAAATACGACAGCGCTTTGCAAATTGGCTGTCACCTGCTTGTTATTTTGACTGGGAATGTGCGCCAGGAGCGAAGTAACCCGGGATAAGTAAATCCGGCTCTGCTGGGCAGGGAGGCCGGACGCGCCTTCGGATAGATGCACCCGGTGCTCGGTGCGATGGGGTGGGGCGGGGACAGGAGTCTGGAGCGGCTCGGGGGGTGGCCAGGCCCCAGGTCTCTAGGTCCACGGAAGACTCCCCGCGGACCCAAAGAAAGAGGTTCCACCAGGGCGCCCGCACGCCTGCTGGCCTGTCTCAGCCGGGGGAGTGCCGGGAGAGGCGCGAGCGGGGCGGGCGCGGAGCGGCAGGTGCGGGGCGCCATCGGCCGCTTCCTCTCACCTAGGTGTGAGCTGATTATTCAAATGGGCTGCCCGGGGTCTGGGGATTGGAGGCCCGCGCCAGCGCGCCGCGCTATATCACCAGCCACCCACGTCACTGCGGCACTTGTCCGCGGCGCGGTCCACACCTCCTCCCCCACCTCCTCCTCCTCTCCCCCCCTCCCGCCCCC
>NW_008346439.1:164412-178527 GCF_000622305.1 Nannospalax galili
CCGCCCGCCGCCAGCGGAGGGAGAGAGAGGGAGTGGAGCCGGGAGAGAGAGGGAGCGCGAGAGAGGGCGGGAGGGAGGGGACGGTGCCTAGGCTGACTTTTTTTTTAAGAGGGTGGGGGTGGGGGCTGATTGCTGGTCGTTTGTTGTGGCTGTTAAATTTTAAACCGCCATGCACTCGGCTTCCAGTATGCTGGGAGCCGTGAAGATGGAAGGGCACGAGCCATCCGACTGGAGCAGCTACTACGCGGAGCCGGAGGTAAGCGCTTGCCTTTGCCAGGGGGAAGTGGGGTGGCGGCATTCGCCGCGTCCCCAGCCTCGGCACGCTCCCCTCGCGGGCACCCGCCCCCCCACCTCCAGCCTTCCTGGACAGCCGCCTTTTCCGCCCTCCTTCGACTCAAATGGGTCTCTTTTTTATACGACACACTGTTAGCCTTGAGATAATATTAACTTTGTGATCAAATATTGACTTGCGGCGCCTCCAAATCCTCTTCGTGGCCGAGCCACGCACTATCCTAACAGAGTTATGTTTGGCAGTGCGCGGCTCGGGAGGGGTGGGAGGTCGGCCGGCGAGGGGGTGGGGAGCTGGAAAAGAGAAGGTGGGTAGGAGTTGGGGACAGAGGTGCAGGCAAAGAGTCAAAAGACCAGCGGACAAAGAGAAAGAGTTCGTGGCTGTGAAGCCCGGATTCGCACAGTTCCTTCCCGGTTGGCGGTCCCTTCCCTGTACCTCCACGAAATGCCTCCAACAGCCTGCGGACTCCGCGCAGACTCTGTGTTTCACTCCCCAGGGACTAAAGAGGAGGGTATCGGTACCAAAGCCCTCCACAGGGAACCCTGGGGTAGTCTCCACTTGAAGCTGCCCCAGCAACGTCCCGTAGGTGGCTTTGGGGGAACAGAGGTAGCAACCGAAATTTCCTGGCCTTGGCACCGGCCCAAAAGGCTGACCAGAGGGTTTGGGGAGTCCCTGGGGAGAAAGAATACATTTGGGAAACCTGACTTGGTGGTTCTCCAGGGCACCTCTGTTCTAGAGTCTGGGCGAGGTGCGGGCCACATGCCCAGAACTGGAGCCCGCTGGCCACCTCTCTAAGGGCGGTCTTCCCACTCTGGGCAAACCGGACTCGCTGTTCGGAGACTGGGACCCACGGCAGGAGAGGGCTTCCCCCCTCCCAGGCCTCCCCGAAGGCAGGGAACTGGGCCCGACTGGTGGGTGTGAGGTTCGGGCACACTCAGCCTAGGTGCTAACTGTCGCCTCCTTCCCCGGGCTCTGTCCGCAGGGCTACTCTTCCGTGAGCAACATGAACGCCGGCCTGGGGATGAACGGCATGAACACCTACATGAGCATGTCAGCGGCAGCCATGGGCAGCGGCTCCGGCAACATGAGCGCGGGTTCCATGAACATGTCGTCTTATGTGGGCGCGGGAATGAGTCCGTCCCTGGCTGGCATGTCTCCAGGTGCGGGCGCCATGGCGGGCATGGGCGGCTCGGCCGGGGCGGCCGGCGTAGCGGGCATGGGACCACACCTGAGCCCAAGCCTGAGCCCGCTCGGGGGACAGGCGGCCGGGGCCATGGGTGGCCTGGCCCCATACGCCAACATGAACTCAATGAGCCCCATGTACGGGCAGGCGGGACTGAGCCGGGCGCGCGACCCCAAGACGTACCGGCGAAGCTACACGCATGCCAAGCCGCCCTACTCCTACATCTCACTCATCACCATGGCCATCCAGCAAAGCCCCAATAAGATGCTGACGCTGAGCGAGATCTACCAGTGGATCATGGACCTCTTCCCCTTCTACCGACAGAACCAGCAGCGCTGGCAGAACTCTATCCGCCACTCGCTCTCCTTCAACGACTGCTTCCTCAAGGTGCCCCGCTCGCCCGACAAGCCCGGCAAGGGCTCCTTCTGGACCCTGCATCCCGACTCGGGCAACATGTTTGAGAATGGCTGCTACCTGCGCCGCCAGAAGCGCTTCAAGTGTGAGAAGCAGCTGGCGCTGAAGGAAGCGGCTGGCGTGGGGGGCGGCGGCAAGAAGACGGCGGCGGGGACACAAGCCTCTCAGGCTCAGCTCGGGGAGGCCACCGGCTCGGCCTCCGAGACTCCGGCGGGCACCGAGTCGCCCCATTCGAGCGCCTCCCCGTGCCAGGAGCACAAGCGAGGCGGCCTGGGCGAGCTGAAGGGAGCGCCTACCTCGGCGCTCAGTCCCCCGGAGCCTGCGCCCTCGCCTGGGCAGCAGCAGCAGCAGGCTGCAGCCCACCTGCTGGGCCCGCCCCACCACCCGGGCCTGCCACCCGAGGCCCATCTGAAGCCTGAGCACCACTACGCCTTCAACCACCCCTTCTCCATCAACAACCTCATGTCCTCGGAGCAGCAACACCACCACAGCCACCACCACCACCACCAGCCCCACAAAATGGACCTCAAGACCTACGAACAGGTGATGCACTATCCTGGCTACGGTTCCCCTATGCCAGGCAGCTTGGCCATGGGCCCGGTCACGAACAAAGCGGGCCTGGACGCCTCGCCCTTGGCCGCAGACACCTCCTACTACCAGGGGGTGTATTCCCGGCCCATAATGAACTCCTCCTAAGAAGATGGCTTCTAGCCCTTCTAACTCTGGCCGCTTGGGACAAGACAAGAGAGAAGGAAGGCTGAATGGAGACTTGAGGAACCTTCTAGAAGGAAGTTGTCCACCACATGTCCAGCCTCAAAGAGAACAGTGTCTCACAACTGTCTGTATCCCTTCCCTCCTAAATAGATGGGCCACAGTGATCTGTCATTCTAAATACAGGAGGAAATGGAAATATACACGTATATAAAAACTTTTTTTAAAAAGGAGCTTTCGGTTTCCACTACTGTGTAGACTCCTGTTTCTTGAGGCACCTGCAGATTCTGATTTTTTGTTGTTGTTGTTCTCCATTGCTGTCATTGCAGGGAAGTCTGAAAAAAAAAAAAACTTTTGTGAGTGACTCAGTGTAAAACAAAAAAAAAACTTTTGTGAGTGACTCAGTGTAAAACCATGTAGTTTTAACAGAGAAACAGAGCGTTGTACTATTCTTTAATAAGAGAAAAAACAATAATGTAAAGGTCTATTGTAAATGACCAGGAGAAAGAAAAAAAATGCATTCCTATTCTAGACATGGTGAAATCCAGGTCTCGGGTCTGATTAATTTATGGTTTCTGCGTGCTTTATTTATGGCTTATAATGTGTGTTCTGGCGAGAAGGGCCAGAGTTCCACAAATCTATATTAAAGTGTTATTGCCGATTTTACCCCTTGGATCCTTTCTTCCAGATTTTCTTTCCTCCTTATTCATATTCTCTCTCTCTCTCTCTCTCTCTCTCTCTCTCTCTCTCTCTCTCAGAGATTTAAAAATTAAACAGATTTAGAAATTATTTTAAGGAGAAGGGAGGGAGACCAGGGCTATTTTTGTGGGGGAGGGTGGTGGCTGAGGGTCAGTGCTATTTACCCAACATCTTATTTAAATGCCAGAGTTGAATGGATTTACCTTAAGCAGCCACTGCTAAGACCTAGTTAACATCACAAGGTCCTTCCTAGCTTAATTTCATATTTGTCCACCTAGCTACACCTCCATCAGTCATTCCATCTAACCTCCCTAAATGCATTTCAAAATGAATGAGAGACCCCCCCAGTACCCTAAAGCTACAGCCAGTACACCAGCAAATAGAAATCAAAAGTGTTCATGTTTACTTTTTTAAGTTTTGAGGTTAACTTTACACATGATGAAACACACAAGTCTCTTATAGACCATTCCAGTAACTTTATTTATATTGATATTTTTATTGGGGGTGAAGGGGTAAAGAAGTTTGAGACAGGGTTTCCTTGAGTATCCCTGGCTGGCCTGGAACTCATTATGAAGACCATACTGACCTCAAACTTTTTTATTTTCTTGCCTCTGCCTTCCCAGGGCTGGGATTATAGACCTGTGCCATCAAGCATGGCTGAAGACCAGCAGTTTTAGTTTTAAAGTCTGAAGCAAAAGCACCCTGAACTCAACTTAGTTTTCTACCTGAATTGTTGGAAGGTGGCCCTGATGCTGAGGCCCTTGGGTCCCAGGGCTGGTTACTCTACATGAAGGGCAGGATGTTCCCTGTTTTAGCTATCTTTTATGTTTAATCTCGGACCTTCTTTCTAGTCAGAGGGCCTAGACTGAATTTGCAAAGCCTTGGTGCAGCATTTTGTCTTTCCACTCCTACCTCTGGCCCCTCCCATGACCTTCTCTTGTAACTGAGACTCCACCAGGCCTCGATCCCTTAGCCTGTGCCCACCTGACAATGAGTCTTACTCTCCTGGCCCACAGGTATTCTGCAGATGGGGGGTGGGATTGGGGGGTAGACTTAGCTAGCCTAAAGATGATGAGGCACTTATTCTGGGGAATTATGTTGAAGATTGTTCTGCAATTGGTTTTAAATGCATAGCTAAGGGTAACATCCAAATTTTCTTTTAAAAAAACAAGTTATATTAGAGAATGAAGAGGTGGTGAGGGGTGCCTAGAGGAGGCAGTGAGGAAGGACAGCTTGCCGAATGACTCAGGCAGTAGAAATCCCAGTGTCTCAAGATTGGTGTCTCCTTCTGCCAGAGAACCCTGGGTGCTATGGCAAAGCTGCTTGTTAGTACAGAAGTTCAGGTTCACAAAACAGGATGTGGCAGAGAGGATGAAAGGATATTTTATAGGCCTTCAGGAAAGTATAAAGACCCAAAATAAAATCATACCAATCATGCCACCTTTCCCCAGATGCCCCAAATTGATTATGTAACTATAGTGGAACTCAGTCTGAGATGTGCAAAGCAGCCTCACGCTGGCTTGCATCTGCCTCCCTACCAGCAGCCTGGGCTAGGGCAGGAACCAACCTTTTCTCTCTAGTCTGACTTTGGGGCCACTCTGGTGGGAAGCAAAAATGTTTTTGATGGTTAAAAATCAAGAAGTCCTGAGGCATTTCTAAACCTGGCCTGCTTTTTAAAGCCTAGCTAGATCTTTGGACTTCTTAACTGTCCTAGAATGTCCCAGATGAACCACAGCCCTGGAGACCACCTCTCAGGACTTTCTGCCACCTAGTTCTGTCTCTGTTCCTCTTCTCCAAGCTTGGCCTTTCCATGTGCTGGGGGGGGGGGTTGCTTCCCTCCTCCACCCCCGCCCCATCCCCTTTTAACATGCCACATTGTCCCGAAGAACACAAGGAAGAGAAATCACAGGGAGGAGGAATCCGCAGGCCGTAGGCTGAAATCAGGCCTTCTCTTTTGCCTGGCTAGGACACACACGTCGTGAGCTGGGCCTGAAATGTGTTTCATTATCACATAAAAGGCTCCCGTGGTGAAGGAGCGGAGAGGCAGGGCCGGGGGCTGAGTGGGAGACAATGGAGGCTGAAAGCGCTGCCCTAACCTGCTATGTTTCATATTGCACGCCCATTGTTCGAGGGTCGTTTTAAACTACTTAGCGCGCCCCCCTCCACTGATCGCGGCCGATATAGTTCTGTCCGAATACATAAAAGAATGTCGGGGAGCTGCGCTTTCGGAGGCTTTTCTGCGCTTCTGGTGTCTTCTCTGCCGCCCCCCGCCACCCTCCCCATCGGCTCCCTCTCTTAGTCTGAGTTCCTAGACTAGAAGCTCAGGAATCGCCCTCTGCCCTTTCCCCCAACTCGGCGTATTGAGGGGTGTAGCGGCTCTCCCCCCCGCCTTTTTCTTCCTGTTCCGAGCCTTCCGCGCGCGGGTTTAAGCAACCGTGATCTGTGAATAAACAAAGTCAGTAAACAACCGAAAAAAACATTCTAGATCCGAATTCCAGGAGGGTAAACTTTCCATGCCACGTCACACTTCAGCAAATTTGCACAGATATTATATTGCCTCCCCCTCCTTTATTATTCTTTTTTTTTCCAGGATCCCATTGTACTTAACTGAATTTTATAACGCTGATCGATATCTTGGTAAAATATTCATTTTTAAACTAGCGGGCAGTGAAATCTTTGCTTTGTGTGCTAAAGTCAACAGTCGCTCGGTTTGAGCTCAAATAAATGCGGGGATGCCTCGGCTGGGAGCAGTCCGCCACCTCCCTCCCAGCGCTGGACGCTCTGTCTCCCGCCCGCCCTCCAGCCGGCCACCACAGGTAGGGAACGCGCCCACTCGGGGGCCACGCCCGGGATCCCCACACAGAGTCCGCCCCCCACTCGGGTCCACATATCCCCCTCCCCCAGGCAGCCTTTCTCCCTCCCCGGAGCTTGAGCGCGCCTTTGAAGGGCTGGGGGTGGGGGTGCGCTCAGTGGATGTGGACCCCGGGGGTTGGGAGGTAGCCTTTTTGGGGGGCGCATGGGAGATTCGAGAGTGCACCGCCGCATAGAATGAGCGGTCTCAGAATTTAAAACCCCGAGCAGTTTCCTAGGAGTTTTGGTGGGGCCTCGAGGCAATGGGAAACCAGGACCAATCGGTCCCCTACAGCCACTTGGGCTGGGAATTCGAACAGAGGGCCGCTTAGTTTCCCGAAGACTGTGGGGTGGGGGTAGGGGGGATAAGGCACTGGAGTATGCGTGATGCAGGGAAGTCTGGAGAGTCAGAGGCCCCGCGTGAGGACGCATCCCGCTCTCTGCCGCTTCTCAGACCCAGGCAGGCACGGGCAGTTCCCTGCCATCCGTCACTTTAGCTCTCGCCGCGGGGAGCGGCGGCGGTCTTTACGCTCGCTGTGCAGCTCGGGGTAGGGAGCCATCCGGGTCAGGAGCTGGGCCGAGCGGAAAGTCAAAATACTCCGCGAGGCCATTTATCACCTCAATTCCACTGCCGCCCAGGACCTCCTCTGTCCTTGGCTGCTCTGTGGCAGGAGCACGCCCCAGAATGCTAAACTCGACTGTGAAGGACAGACCAGACTCAAAGCGCGTCTTTCCGCCGCCTGCGGGGAGGTGCCGACCTCGCGGAGCTGTTTCCTCTGCTGAGGGTTGAAACTATGGAAAGCTAGGGCAGGGTACAGCAAAGGTGTCTTTTGAGTCAAGGGTGTGGCTCAGTGTTCGGTAGGCTCTTGTCTAGCATCTGTGAGGCCCTGGGTTTGATGCCCATCAGCGGGGGGGGGGGGGGAGAAAAAGAATAAAAAGTGTCTTTTCTTTCCTGGTGTCCACCAGTTTCTCAAACTTGCGTTCTCCCTGGGGAATCTTTGCTTTAAACGCCTTGATATTCGGCGTTGGATGAAGCTCAAGTCCAGCTAGGTTTATTCTGGGTCTTTCGACAGGTGATGAGACACTTTAGACCAACAGCTCAAGGACACAGTCACCCCAACTGGAAATCTATTCCAGGCTCCCCTGCCATCTCCAGATCGCAAGCCCAGGGAGCAGTAAAGAGTCTCCAGGGCCCTCTGCGTCCCTGTTATGAGGCTAGTTCTATAAGTGGGGACTCTGTTGTCCTTCCTGGCGCCCTAGGCTGCTTGTCCTCTTTCCCCGCGCCCAAGGCGGACTGGGACGGGTCTGCAGTCCTCCAAGCTCGGGCTCAGCCTTGCCTAGCTGGTTGTCTTCCTGGAACAAGATTGAACGCTTGCAGGACGTACGGCGAGGCTAATCGTTTTTAAATAATTAATGCCTCCCGGTTCTGCTGGTAATGCAGGGCTTCGAATCCGTCAATTACTTGTCATTAGACGTGTGTCGCCCCACGGCCTTCCCTCGGGCCTTTGATGGCGCCTGGTCACCTAGCCCAGCCCACTCCACAGTGGAATTAAGAGGTGCCCGGCTTTTGAGAGCCGGGTGCGGAGTAGCCACAGCCCTCAATTCAGTGCGAGTTTTGAAAGAAAGACCCTTGCTGAAGAGATGTAATCTTTCAAATGGCCAATTTAAACGCCTGATCTTTATCGCCTGCCTCCTCGCCTCCTGCCGGCTTTACAAAGAGAAGGCAGTCCGCTGTGCTTTGGGGGTCTTTTAATGCGGAGGTGGAGTGGGGAAAGCGAGAGATAAGGCTTAATAGGGCCTAGGGGGACCCGTTCGTCCGAGCTGGCACCTGCAAGTACCTTGAAGCCACTGATTTTTTTCCAAGCATGGGGGCCTGGGGTGCTCAGCAAAGGACAGGGAAAGGGCAGCGACAGCTGGTCTTCCGGAACCTGCAAACATGAGGCGACCTCCAGAACCTCAGCAGATCCTTTAATGTAAAGCCTCCTTTTTCAACAGACAACGAAGGAACAGCTCAGGGTACCCCCAACCCCCTGCTACCTTAGACTGGGAGATGCGGTGCGGCGGGACTGGCTAAGATACACACACACACAGACACACACACACACACACACACACACTCCTCATAGGACAGACCCCCCCCCAAAAAATCCCCACCCTAACAGTTCCAGCCCTGGCAGGCTGTCTCTGCGGCGACAAAAGAACCGGGGTTCAGACCTGAGGTGTCTCTGTAAGGTCGACAGAGAGGACGTGGCCCTGGCAGCCGCACAGTAGCAACCAGGGCCAGCCAAAGGTGCGCGAGTGAAAGGAAAACTTTAAAAACCAGAACAAGCGGGAAAGGCACCAAAAAGTTTGCAACTCGATTTAATTTCTCTTCCTGCCACTTCCGGAAGTAAGAAAAGGGTCTGGGGCCGGGACCTTATCAGTCCACCCTCTTTGAGCAAAAACAATGAGCTGTCTCTCGGGCCCTCTATGGGCCCTCTACGCTGCAAAGGCATCTACCTCCTCCGTGGCTTTCATGCCGACTCCGTCCGCTCGCACCAGTTTTTCCTCTGATAGAAGAGAAAGAGGATGAGGTAAAAATCTGGAAGAAGTGAATGAGAAAGGCGGAAGTCCACCCTGTTTTTTAGGCCTTAGTCTCCACTTCAGACTGCCTTTCTAGGCAGAAATCCCTGATTAGAATTTTTCCAGAAAAAAAAAAAGTATGAGAAGTGCCAGATATGGGTAGGCACCTCCAGAGTCCAGCAAACTAAATATTAAGGAATAGAAGCGTCCCAAGGGAGCTCAGCGGTACTAACTCCCATCCGGCCTCTTCTCCCTTTGACAAAACTCCCAGGGAGTTCCTCACCCTGGATCACCCCAGGGGTTGCTTCGCAATCCTAAATCCTAGGGCATCTTCCCTTTGGGCTCACAGCCTTCCTGCCCACTCTCTTATCCCTTTTCTCTTTTCTTCTTTAAAACAATCATGTGTGTCCCCCTCGCTCCCTCCCCCCATTGTATTTGTTGATGACCTAACACGCTCACACCAAAAGCCACACACAGAAAACCAACAACGTGGGATGGGAGGAGAGACCAATTATGACTGAGGCTAACAAGCCCGGAACACCCAAGTAGAGGCTGGCTGTCTCCTGGGAGACTGATGGAGGCTTATTTTACAAGCTGTAATTCCTTCTTGGTCCCTAACACCAGACTGGAAGTGATGCCTCTTCTCCCCTCCCCCTCAGCCCTGTACCCTTGGGGCCAATTCCAGATCTTTTGTAAATCTTTGGGAGACTCTCCCTGGACAGGTAAAGAGGGCAGGGATGATTTTTAAACTTATATTCACGATAATATGCTTATTTTACGCCAGCATCTCTTCCTCTGAGCTCTGAGATGTCCTTGTGACACCCACCTGCACCAGTCAGATGTCACTGTTACCTTCAACCTCCCACCAGGCTTCACATTAAAAATCTCTCTCTCTCTCTCAAAGTGGTTTCTCTCTCTCTCTCTCTCTCTCTCTTTCATTTTACTGATAGATAATACATCAGGTATCGAGGAGTTCTGAAAAAAAAAAACACAAATTAAGTTACACTATTTATTCACAGGGTCTCACTGAAGGTGTGCAACTGGGTTTAGCCCATCTTACTAATTATCATCAGTGATGTTCTCAACAGTGTCAGTCGAGGATGTCAGCAATACTATATTCACTTGACTTAAACATCTTTAGCCTAGAAGGGAAATTTCAACATCGAAAACAAGTGCAAAAGAAAAATCTTGGTGTATTCTGTACCTTGGAACTTTGGAGTGAATTACTTGCTGTTCTTTAGCTCTGTTTGATTTGTGATCCCACTTATACTTGCTTAAATAGTTGAGAGCCAAATTATTTTCCCTCACAGGTAAATCGGTTTTTCCATTATTTTATTTATTTGAAAACAATAAGACATAGCTTCAAGAATACAGAGATATTTGGGGGCCGAGTTAGATCATGAGCCATACAAACCAAAAGAGAACGGCCTGTGTGTGATTTTTTGTGTTGCTATTTCTTTAAAAATATGACCTTCATTTATTATTCTCATTTTGCAAAACAGGCAAATGTGTTTTTTGGCCACTGTTTGCTTGCTTGCTTAAAACAAAGAATATCAAACTTCGAATTTGAAATCATGAATGTTAAAAGCATGGTAGTCGAGAACATAGAATGTAATTTTGAGATATGTTTGGAGGAAAAGGCTAGGAAGGAGTGGAGGCATGAGGTAGGTGGGTGGAGAGTAGGAAAGGTACAGGAACAGATCGCATTTTCTGTGAAGGAACAGGGTGAAGTGTCAGGCAAGGCAGGACCTGGGTCATACCTAGCTCTGTAAGGAGGTCCACGGCATTTTTAACAAAGAAATGGGGATGTAAGGGTTGGGAGGATGTAGCTCAGTGGTAGAGTTCTTGCTTAATGAGAAGTTCCATCCCTATCACAGGAGACAGGTGTGGGGGGGCATCTTATATAAAACGTACAATTTTGCTGAAGCTGTTGGCTTTACCCTTTAAAGCTCATTCTGAATCTAAAATAAAGACGAACAACTTCACCATGTACTGTTTCTTCTGCAGTTCTGAGCTACAGAAAACTGAGCAGTCCACAGGCTAAAAGGAGTTATAGTTTCAATCCTGTGTCTTCCTGGTTGAGAACATTTGCCCTCTACCCAGAATACTGGGCCCATCTCTTGGCAGGAATTTTGCCTTTTGTTCTGTCACCTTGGTGTTTCTAACTGCCCACCCCCACCCCCACCCCAGACACAGGGCATCCTCTCAGCCTTGTTTCTTTATCACAAGTCTATTCAGCCCCACTCCCACTAGGGGGAGGGGGCACAGATGTCACACACTCCGTGAAGTGTGTTCTTCCTGATGGAAGTCAGAATTCATGGGTGATGGGCCTAGACCTTAAAGAAGTTTAGGACCTTGATCCACTTGCCACGTTCAGCGCTGAGCTCTCAGTTCTCTGACAGGCAGGTGATTTGCATTTTGCCTCTGTAATCTTTCAATTTCTCTTGCTGCAGACTATGCTGGGCACAGACATCTCCTGCTGGGCACAGGCAGTAGGAAGCCTGCCTTCTCAGAACTCCAGTCTCCAGAGTGAGCTATGTTGGGAGAGGAGGTTGTCTGAAGTATTAGGGGAAGGTCAAAAGGAAGCAGAAAGACTGAATCTGAGGGACCCTGTGGCAGGACAGCAAAGTACCACCACCAGTCCTAGTAGAGATTAGGATGGGGGTACCCCAGGTCAGGCTGGTTTGTATGTTTAAAACAGAATTCTCATGGAAAGATGGTCCCTCAAAGTCAGCCCAAGGCTCATTTAGATCTGGGCTACATTCGCTTTGCACTGAAACTCTGGGGTAGCCAGCTAACACAGGAAGAGGGGACAACAAGAGAATCAGCAGCTAGATGGTAGTTGAATTGTGATGAGAAAGACAAAATGCCAGAGAAGAGGAAAATGTCAGGGGCAGAGACTACTGGAGGGCGGACTTGAGGGCTTACCACAACCCACACTGCCAAATTACTTCAGAACTGTACCCTGTCAGCCTTATTCTTTACTGGGAGATCTTTGGAGCAGGGTCCAGGAATGTTCTATGCTATTCTTGCTTCTGACCTCCTCATGACCTGCACCTGATGGCAAGACAACACAGGTGACAACACAGCTGGAATGCATATGCCACCCATAGCAGGTCTCTAGCACACTCCTGCCCAGCTCAGTGGGCATCAAGACCCTCTCTCCCACAAAACTTTTCTCCAGACTTGTATATAAATACAGATATCTTAAACACCTGCTTCGGAGGTTGGCCTCTGGTAGGGTGCTGGCCTGGCATAGTGGTCTGCATCCCCTATTGAGGGAGAGAGTTGCCCTGTTTATAGGAGGCCTGTTGTCAACAGGAGCCAGAAGACAGTCTACCACTGGGCTGCATGTGGGTGTGCCTGACAGTGAGGGTTCTTGTATCAGGTCCTAGAGGCACAGGGTGGAATTAGGTAGGGGTCATCTTCTTCCTCCTTAAACAGTGCTCAACCTTAGCACCTGAATCTCCATTTCATGTTTCAGCCTATTGGAAGCAACATACCTGGTCTGTTGATATTTTGTGGTGTAGAATTTCCTGCAGACTTAATCTTTTCCATTGTGGCATTTCAGGGAACACTTAGATGACTGGATTCAAAGGCTAGCTCAACAGACAGTGATGTCCACGATGTGAGGATGGTCAGCTTTGGGGGGTGAACAGAATTCTAGGTTCATCTGTATTTCCCTATCTAATCGGGCTAGTTGGGAACCTGAGAACCACACAAGTTGCACAACTTAGGTGGTGAGCTGTGCTTACTGAAGACAGCGGGAACGGGAACAGAGAACAAAGCCATTTTGGGTCTGATTGTGTGCTGGGCAAGTTGGGGGAAGGGTGCCCAATCTATACTTTGTCCACTCTCTGGTTTTAATTAACACCCCACTCTCACCAGCAGAGTTTGCCAATTAAAGGCCAATCTCTCTTGATTTCTTTGCTTTAAAAGGACATTTGGATTCACCCAGGCAGGCAATTAAATCCCCCTCTAGCCTCTCCCCTCCCTGAGCTCTGAACAAGCTGAGTCCCTATCTCCTCCCAGTATCCAGCATGGAGCCAGAGGAGGGAACTGACTTCAGGTGCTCATCTGCAGTTATGGGAATGCAAGGCTCATTTAGGGAACTCAGCTCTGGACTCCAAGTCAATCCCCTCATGGACAGTGCAAAGCACCATTTAGATTTTGCCTTTGCTGAGTGACTGACTAATAGTAACTCCAGGGTTTCTCCCTGGGAGTCACTTGGCTCCTCTTCCTCTCTCTCCCTCCTCCTCTAGCTCTTCCTCTTTGGTTCCCCTATCCTTCTCTTTCTTTTCTCTTTTCTCCTCCTCTTCTTCCCTTCCTTCCTTTCTCACACTTCTTGAAGGATCAGTCAAATACCTAACCCTCCTGCTTTCCAACTGCAGCCAGATCTCATAGGGGTGCTGAGCCTTCCTCTGAAGACTTACCCCACCCACAAAGAGCAAACCCTCAGTCTATAGGAAAGTTGCTTCTTTGTACGTTCTACTCTGCCACCTCAGCAAGTCCTCACCTGGCTAAAATACTTGCTGGGGCCTACTGGGGGACATTCCTTACTCATCCTTTCCCCCAGCCTAAACCTACTAGGAGCTCCCAGTTCATTTTTGATAACCTTGTTGCAGAACAATGTTGGGGTGGGGAGCACATTCTTAGTCCCAAGTGCAGGAGCTCTATCTGGATAAGACAACCTTGGGTCTTTAGATCAGATCTTTAGGGAGTGGGGAACGCGAGAAAAAAATGGCAAAGTCATTCCACGAGCATTACATTTTTAATGTCCTTAACAAGATCTCCTTTTAATCCTCAATTAGGAATGAGAAAAGGGCGAGCTGGAGCTGTCCCATTGCCTACCATCTTCAAGTCTCTTAACAGACAGTTTGTCATCATGGGGCCCCTTTGTTCCTGCTCTACCGTAGGAATAGATTTGCCAGGAATTGCCCTGGTGAGGTGCACACACCGCCATCTGTTTGTGAAAAACAGATATAAATTGTCAGACAGACAAAGCAATAGAAAAATTTAGTACAGCCCTAAAGGATGGTAATTAAAAATCCTATAACTTTGTTTCAAAAAATCACATGTAAAAGTTTTCTTTACCATTGAGCAATTAGCCTGGAATGGTGGTATGTTTTTTTTTTCTTTGTTGTTATTGTCATTATTTTTGTTGTAAATTCAGGAACTTTCTCTTTCAAGGCTGGTATGATTTCAAATGGAATCCTTTTCACATTTACCTAACCCCTTTTTACACAATACAAGATACTTTTCGAATTAGATTATTTCAACTTAAAATACACTTTCCTATTATCAGTCCACAAACAAAACACTTTTTAAGTCTCAGAACTTTTAAATCTATTCTCCCTGACATGCTAAAAAAATCATTAGTCCTGTCCTTTAAATTAAAAAAAAAAAA